>NC_143013.1:243396813-243696813 GCF_055824585.1 Amblyomma mixtum
TTACTTATGAATTAATCTATTCATTTTCTTATACATACTGCTAATCCCATCTGGGATTATTCCAGGAGGGCATTGCAGAGTCAGTAAGAACGATTGAAAAGAACGCATTACTCGGTGAGCATTTACATGAAAAACAACAAATGGCAAGCGTAAGGCAGAACCACAATAATTAACTAATCTAGCACAGAAATATCTAACATAACTATAAAAAGACAAAATAACACAACGTCGGGTTCCATCTTCTAAAAGACAGCAACACTAGAGACAAGAAATTTCTTTAAACACTATACAATGCAACCGAATGCAATAGGACGCACCGCGAGATACAAATACATGATTGCTAGTTGGTGTATATCCTCACAGTCGAAATACAAAGTTAAAACACGAATAACCGTACACTAACAGAGTAGAGGCGCAATATCAATAACGAAGGATCACTTGTAGAATCATCTGCTAACTATGTATTATATATTCTCAACTGCGGCGTGAACATTTCTAATGACAAACTGTTAGTAATTGAAAGATGTAAACTCTTCCATTCTCTAGTTGCTAACGGAAAAAAAATTAGTGTTCAAAGCAGTCAGGTTGGAAATGATACTCTTTAAGTGTATGGGAATGTTTATTACGCGTTGGTCTTCCTTGTGAAGATGAAATTTATTTTGCGCTATCTAGTTTTAGGTGGCGATGAATTAGTACATGAGCTTAAGCCGCGCGAGTTTAGCACGAGTTTTCAGTGCTGGTATCCTTCTTGTTTCATTATGTGTGCATTCATGGGCTGAGATATGTACATTCAGTGCACTGATTGGTTTATCGTTAATAGTGTATGGAAATACAGATTAGTGGTTTCTCCTTGTTATTGTCTTATAGGTTGTTTTAGTAACTTTGAGAGTCATCTGCGACTCGGGGCACCATTTTTTAATAGCTCCATGGCTATGGAATGTGATTTCCCGATAAATAATGAAGTTTTATGCGAAGAGTCGTATGTTAAAATTAGACGCTAAGTCCCTGTTAAAGATGAGAAAGAGGACAGGGGCCGAGATGCAACCCTGGGGAACACCAGATGTCATTTGATGGTTTGGTTTGGTTTATGTGGTTTAACGTCCCAAAGCGACTAAGGCTATGAGTAGAACTTTTTGTCGAGTTAGTTGGTACATTGTCTTGAAAGAATGTTAGTTGGTACATTGCCTGGTTTCCTTTCCTATTATTAAAGTTGGAAGTTGCGCCTCTTTCCTGTTCTGTGTTTTTTCCTTCCTGTTTCGTCCTTTTTTGGCGTACGACATTCTTTCAAGGCTATGAGAGACGCCGTAGTGGAAGGCTCCGGAAATTTGGGCCATCTGGGGTTCTTTAACGTGCACTGACATCGCACAGTACACAGGCCTCTAGAATTTCTCCTCCAAAGAAATTCTAGCCGCCGCGGCCGGGATCGAATCCGCGTCTTTCGGGTCAGCAGCCGAGCACCGTAACCGCTGAGCCACCGCGGTGACAGATGTCATTTGAACTACCAGGGAAACTTATTGGTTAATTTCTACAAACTGTGGTTGGCTTGACCTATTTCAGTTAACTATTGATCCATGCCCTAATGTAGTTTTTAGCTTATTAATTAGGTCAGTATGTGTAACCTGATCAAACGCCTTGGAAAAAGCAATTAGTATTAGGTATGCTTGTTTCTGACTTTCTATGCTCTCGGATAAGTTGGGCATAAATTCTGTGAGAAGTTCTGCTACCGCTGATGGCACTTGGTTGAAGCCATGTTGAAATGATGATAATATACATTCATTTTCGAGAAAAATAGTTGTGTTTAAAGGTAATCTGTTCCAGTATGTTGGACAATGAGCAGGCAATCTGCCTCACAAGATGTGGCACCCTCTGGAGTGACAAAAATTCGTCTGCTACTGATTGAAAACAAGCGCATGTGGGAGACGCAGGCGCCATATGGATCCACGGGGAATAAGCTGCGCCTGCGAAGTGGCAAGTCTGTGGATGGATGGATGGATGGATGGATGGATGGATGGATGGATGGATGGATGGATGGATGGACGGACGGATGGACGGACGGACTGACGGACGGACGGACGGACGGATGGATGGATGGATGGATAGGAGCGTCCCCTTTGAAACGGGGTGGTGGCAATTGCCACCATGCTCAGCTTTTCTTTATTTATTATTTTTTGTTTACTGTGTTGGCAATTCTCATTAAGATTCTCCATCACCTTTGCCTACGGCTTCCTACAATTCTAACCTTATGCCACATCTCTGCTTTTCAGCCACCAATCCTCCAATCGCTTTTTTGCTGACTTCCACTGCAGATTTATTTACATGACCATTGTTATCTTTAAACCCTAGGGCCTCAGAAAGAGTGACTGTGCCTGCATCGACATCCGGATGGATACCATCACATTTGATTATGAGGTGTTCAATTGTTTCCACAGATCTACCACACACTGCACATGTGTCTTCTTCGTTAAATTTCTTTTTGTAGCTGCGCGTTCTAAGACACCCTGATCTAGCTTCAAAAAGTAGGGCACTGCCTCTTGAGTTATCATAGAAAAATTCTTTCCTGATCTGCCTTTTCCAGAATCGATATAGTTCTACACTATGTTTCTTTTCCATTGAATTCATCCAATTTTTAACTTCCGCGTTTTTAACCTGTCGTTTAATGCTCTTTCTTTCTCCGTCCTCATGACCGGCATATTTACTGGTTAGTTTTCTAGTTCTTTTCCGCCACTGTGAGTCAACGTTCTTTCTGTATAAATATTTAAATACCTTAGCTGCCCATCTGTTATCATCCAATTTCCTCAGGCGTTCTTCATATAGTATTTTACTCTTAGCTTCCCGTGCCTCGAACGATGCCCAGCTCATATCCCCTTGTACTGCCTCGTTTGTGGTTTTGCCGTGGGCACCTAGTGCTAATCTTCCAACAGCTCTCTGATTTACGTCTAATCTCGACTGAACTTCTGCCCTTAAGCACAGAGCCGCATTGCCGAAAGTAAGTCCCGGCACCATTATTCCTTTCCAAATACCTCTTAGTATTTCATATTTGTTGTACCCCCATAATGCCCTATGTTTCATTATCCCGGCGTCTCTTCGTCCTTTTGCCCTAAGAGCCTGTTCATGCTTTTCCGTGTATATCTGCCCTTCGTTTAGCCATATCCCGAGGTATTTGTATTCGGCCACTTTGGGTATTTCGTGGCCTTGTATTTTAAGCACCTGATCAGTTGTATCGTTAAAAATCATCACACCTGATTTAGTTGCGCTAAAACTGAATCTTAGAGCGTCTCCTTCGTCTCCACAGCAATTAACCAAAGTTTGTAAATCTTCCTGGCTATCTGCTAACAGTACAATATCGTCTGCATACATTAAACCCGGGAGTCGCTGCTCAACTACATTTCCGCATAACCTGTACGATAGATTATAACCCAGATTACTTTCTTCTAGCCTTCTTTCAATATTTATCACGTAAAGCATGAACAGCAGCGGTGATAGAGGACAACCTTGCCTTAATCCTTTGTGGACCCCCACAGTTGTGGTACTTTTTTTTCCTTCCCATGTAATTTCAACTTCATTATCTCGGTAGATTTCCTGTAGAAAATCAATTACCTCATCACCAATACCTAAATCTTTCAATATGCTCCACAGGAGTTCCCTGTTCACGTTTTCGTATGCACCGCTTATGTCCAGAAAGGCTAAAAACAGAGGTCTATTTTCCGCCTCAGCTATCTCTATACATTGGGTAAGCACGAACAGGCTATCATCTAACCGCCTACCCCTTCTGAACCCATTCTGAAGTTCTCCGAGTATCCTATTCCCTTCTACCCATGACTGCATTTTTAATTTCACCGCCTGCATTGCCAGCCTGTACATAACAGATGTTATCGTAATCGGACAGAAGGATTTTATGTTCATCTTATCTCCTTTCCCTTTATAAATCAAATTCATTTTACTCTGTCTCCAGCTGTGCGGAATTTGCTGATTTGTTATGACTGCCTCCAATGCTTTTATCAGCGCGCCCTTGCTTCTTGGGCCAAGTTCATTGATCAGCTTAATTGGAATTTTGTCTATCCCTGCGGATGTGGTTTTAGGAATATTCGCTTCCGCCTTTTCCCAGTTAAGACTAGTCAGTTCTAAGCTGTTATTTTTTGTGCTGTTCTGTGTTGCCGCCTCACTTGGGGAGATTACCCCATTGGCGTTGCTAAAAGACGCAGCTATAAATGACGTAATGTAGTCCACAGCATCGTCTCCCTCTAAACATTTTCCCTCAGCATCTATAATCTGTTCCTGCTTTCTTTGATTTGTTTTTCCCAACCAGCTTATATGGTTCCAGAATTTTCTTGGCCCCCCTTTATTTGCCTCGCGAACTTCAGCCAGCCATTTATCAGAAGACTGCTTTATTTTAGCCTGGACTAGGACCTGAACTTGCTGTTGCTTTTGTCGATAAGATTCCCATTTTTTTCCTATTTCCTCTACAGATAACTGCGCCCTCTTTGCTTCTCTGTGCTCCCTTGAAGCCACCCGTCGTTGTTCGGACGGACGGACGGACGGATAGAAGTGCCCCCTTTGAAACGTGGTGGTGGAAACTGCCACCATGCTCAGCTTTTCTTTCTTTATTTTTGGTCAACTGTGTTGCTAATTCTCATTAAGATTCGCCATCTTCTTTCACTACGGTTTCCTACACTTCTAACCTGATATCACCTCTCCGCTTTTCAGCCATCAATCCTCCAATCGCTTTTTGCTAACTTCCACCGCAGATTTATTTACATGACCATTGTTATCTTTAAATCCTAGTGCCTCAGGAAGAGTGACTGTGCCTGCATCGACATCGGGATGGATACCATCACTTTTGAGTATGAGGTGTTTAATCGTGTCTACAGATCTACCACCTTGAAAATGATTGCATCGCATTGCATTCTTAAGTTGGTACCATGCACAAGGAAAAACAATAACAATAATTAACCCTTGGGGGTGTCCTTGACAGCTGCCGCCATCTGGTGCATGCGCTTGTCACTAACATGAACTGCACAAGCGCAGTAGGAACAGGCGGCTTCATTTTCAGCCAGTGGAGCTGGAGGAGAAGAGGCGCGCATGCGCACAGCGGCCTTGTGAAAAAGTCGGATTGAGATCTATCTATAGTTAGTAAGTTCTGACTTGTATTTTGGGAGGATTTTACCGTTTTTCCATTCTTTTGTGAGTATAGATGTTTTTATTGATTTATCGAAGTTTGTGTACAAATACTTAGTGCCCCATTCGGCATATCTTTAAAAAAAAATGGCTGAGGCTTAGCTAAGGTTAAGTCTAGTCAGATGCGAAGCATATTGATGGCTAGGCTTGGTAATACATGACTTTCCTTTTGTAGAACGTTGTCGCCGAGCCGCATATTGAGCACGCCGCTTAGCCAGACGTTCATCCCACTCTTCATCGGTCTCTGTGGCACGCTGAAGCTTTCGCTTCTCGTTCAAATCAGCCGTGCTTCTAGGTGGCATCCCAACACCTGGCCGCCTCGTAAGTGCCCGGAGAGCGAGGCAAGCTCAGCTTTATACCGCTGCTGTAGCGTCACGTGGTCAGCTGCAGCGCCTCTGATGTGGAGCCTCCACCGCCGCGGCCGACCGCGCGAGCCGGCAGCCCATCTCTCCTCTGCTGTGACGTCATGTTGTCACGTGGTCAGCCGCCGCGCCTCTGATGTGGAGCTTCCACCGCCGCGGCCGACCGCGCGAGCCGGCAGCCCATCTCTCCTCTGCTGTGACGTCATGTTGTCACGTGGTGTCACGTGGTCACGCTAAAGGTCAATGGTAGCTCCACCGCCGCGCTCGACGGGCTGTAGTGTAGCTCTAGTAATATGCTTCGCATAAAATGTATTAGGAATCTTGTCAGGCCCTGGTCCCTTTTCTGGGTCCAGATTAAATACAAGGTTAAGTATTCCGATCTCCGTCAGAGTTAGTGGTTCGATACGATTCATTCTGTTATGACTATAAGGAACTGTGCCATTATTATTATTAAAAACCAACGAGAAATAATTATTCAGTGAATTGGCGGACTCAAGGCTCTTCCGAGGATGAATTATACCTATGCTTTTTAAGGTTCATACAGGTAAAAAATTTTGTTGGGGGCGTCCTTATAAAAGTAGTGACAGTATTAACGAAGTATTGAGATTTAACAGCCTTTAGTCGACTTTTCATACTTTTTCATGGTAAGAGTATGGTTATTTCTTGTTTTGGGGCAAGAGTTTAACTTGAGAGATTTTTTTTTGTCGTTTAACTTTGTGTTTAGCATGCATAACGTCAGGTGTCCACCAAGGGTTACGCATTTTTATTTTTTTCTTTCTACATGGTACGAACTTGAGAATACAATGCGATGCAATCATTTTGAAGGTTTGCCATAACTATTCAGTGTCAGTTGTAGTGCGGAATTTCATTAAATAGGTCAAATTCGATGAAAATGTGGTTTAACCGCCGCGGTGGCTCAGTGGTTACGGCGCTCGGCTGCTGACCCGAAAGACGCGGGTTCGAACCCGGCCGCGGCGGCCGAACTGCGATGGAGGCGAAATTCTCGAGACCCGTGCACTGTGCGATGTCAGTGCAAGTTAAAGAGCCCCAGGTGGTCGAAACTTCCGGAGCCTTTGGGCGTCCCTCATAGCCTGAGTTGCTTTGGAGCGTTAAACCCAAATAAACCAAACCAAACAAAAATGCGGTCTAAAATACTACCTGGGTCAATGGACACCTCAATTATGCTTTCAAGTACGTGGGGATGGTGTCCACCTGCAAACAACTATGCTCGTTCTAAGCAATGCTAAACGCCAGCCAATTTTTTTACAACCGCCGGTGAGTTGAAGGCAAAAGCGGTTAATTTTGTTGATGCTTGAAGAAAGGAACAATTTGATTGTCTCATAAGGAATGAGCGAGTGGGTGAGTTAGCGACAAGTGAGGATAGACGTAGAGGGAAGATGGAATGGCGGAAGGGGCTGAGTGGGAGAGAGAGAAAGAGGCTTTGTAGGGACGCGCCCTGCTCGTCGCATTGGGTTTGTTTTCCCGCGAGGTCGCGGCCTCCCTGGTTTGAAAACAAGAGGGTTGCGAGAACGAAATTTCTTGTACGGGGTGAACTGAACATTTACTATCGTACTGCCAGGAAACCATTATTAGAGAGAGTGAAAATGCTTCGAAACCAGATATGAATGACTACCACAAACCAATTATTTATGGACTTAATTGGCGTCACAAGAGTGATTCCATGTGACATGGCGCGACCAAATTTGAATGCGGCAAATTGGTGCCATCAAGCCTCCTCGCTGTAGTGCAATCCTTCACAATACTATGGCTGATCAGTCCTTACCTGTCCGACCAAGGTCCGGTCCATTCCCCGTTTCCCCAGGGGTTCCTTAGGCGAATGAGGTTCACTTCTGCGTCTTCGTCCACAAAGACCTGAAGCAATAGCAGCGAGAACAAAATATATCGACAAAAGGCCCCGCTTTTCTATGCACTGTTCTGGCTATTGAGAGCTACATACGTGCTCAAAGTAAATTGTCCGTTGGAAATGAACAGATATAATTCCGTTGCCCTGTTTGCCATATTTGTCACATAGGTGAGTGTTATTACGCATCTGCCTATCAACTTATTATTTATTACGCAGCCATCTATCCAACCACGAGCGAATTGTAAGTATCTCTGGTTTCGTCTTTGACAATGAAACTACTAACACAGGTGCCCCTGAGGGTTCAATTATCGGTCATCTTCTGATTTCAATATTCATTAATGACCTCCCAAGCTGCCTCACTGATTCTGATTGAATTTCTTTCTTTCTTTCTTTCTTTCTTTCTTTCTTTCTTTCTTTCTTTCTTTCTTTCTTTCTTTCTTTCTTTCTTTCTTTCTTTCTTTCTTTCTTTCTTTCTTTCTTTCTTTCTTTCTTTCTTTCTTTCTTTCTTTCTTTCTTTCTTTCTTTCTTTCTTTCTTTCTTTCTTTCTTTCTTTCTTTCTCTCTTTCTTTCTTTCTTTCTTTCTTTCTTTCTTTCTTTCTTTCTTTCTTAGAACGTGTCTAAGGGGGGGCCGAAGCTAAAGGCGTAACAACGCCTGACGGGGCCTCGGCCCCCCAATACAAATTCAGCGCAAAAAAAAAAAATATTAATACATTTCCGCAAGCGGCACTGCACTTGTGAATCAAAGAAAACATTTGCACATCTGATAATGAAATGTAAATAAATGCGTAAAAACAGGGTAGTAGCAAGGCTAAAATAATGAACTTTGGAACAGAGAAAGCACAAAATATTTTTTTTCTATCTGACTTCCTTCTTTCTAGTTGATAATACGCATGCAAAAACACACAATGTATTTACAAAGCAAAGGAAAAACCGCTTGAAACCAAAACATTTTTACACTCTTTTTTGAATACAGGAAATCTTTTGTAGAAATCTACATTGAAATTGGTTCTGTTCAACATCTTAATTGTTTGAAAGTTTAATGTCTGTCGTCCATAGTTTGTTCTTATAGCTGGTAGTCTAAGTGTAGGGTTTCGGATTGAATAGCGAGATGAATTACCTGAGGAAGTTGGATAGAGTTTGTATTTATGAATCCATAGAAGTAACTTGAAATAGTACACCTATATATTTCATATGGATATACCATTTTCATCATTTAATAAAGTGCCTGGCTTCGCTAACCAAGACACTTAGTCAAGATCTTAACTTTTCTGCGTGGGGTACTAAAACAAGCTTGAGATTTCAAATTTCGTGTCTTCGACGAAGATGTCTAATGACATATTCGATAAATTTTCGACCGAGTTGCCCCGAGACCAATGCAGTGCGCAAAGGCCCAGGCAGTGCAGAGTGCAATTAGGTGTAGAGTGCAAGTTTCCTCTTGTACAGTTATGCCAGTACAATCGATTCCTTGAACTCCGCTGAACTATCAAATGTGCCGTAATTAAGTATATATAAAAGACATGACTCGTAATTATAGAAAGGTCGGAAATAAGTGGGTTTGCTGTGAAAGGAAAAATTGTAAAAGAGCAAATCGTTTTGAAACTGCCTGTTTATTGTATGTTTATTGCGAATATGTTTTTTTTCTTGTTATGTTTCCATCAGTAAAAATGCTCCACTAAACTGATCGTTTCCTCCACGCCTAACAGTAATAAATATTACTGTGTCTGTAAAAAGAGGTAATTTTTTACAGATGATGTTTAAGCAATGACAATAAAAGCGGACGGAAATGAAATGACATGGAATTGTCTCAAATTTCCTTTATTGCTATTTACTTTTTTGAGGAGCAGTGGACCGTTGTTACACTCACTGCGCATCCCTGATATCCCCAGAAAATTTGCTTACCTTCTCAGCGCCGGTGACGCTGTACTCGTGGTACTCTTTGAGGCCCTCGGCTGCCCCCTCATCGTCCTGGTAAGTTTGCGGAGCAAGCTTTAGGTCATTCAGCAATGCAGACAGTGCTGTTCAAACTGCCCGAATCGAACTCACCAAGATGGAACATGTTACGAGGGAATTCCGCTCCAGCGACCTTTGGAGAATCCTAAAGAAATCCTTAGACTCGCTCGTCAGCGTGAGCTGCTCGGTCAGTCCCCCAGTGATTGCTGTGAAAGCCTCTACTCCAGAGCCTCCTTGAAGTGCATCGTAGCTTCCATGCAGCCTGTTAAAGTAGGGTGATTAATTAATTAATTAATTTAGTGACTTTCTTTGGGTCCGCGTAATGACGCAACTGCGGATGAATGATATTTTGTCACGTTACGTAAAATGATAATACGAAAATATAACAACAGTAACCCACGTGCCAAGCACGTCATGCCTAGAGGCGCGACAGCGAAGCTCCAATCAGCCGTTTATGGCTATGCTTTACGGAAGCAAATATGTTCTGTGCATTACCGAAAATAAGCATTAAAGCAACATGACATTTCCTGATGTAACTTCTGTACTGCACGCAAATCTACGTACCTTAACGCATAAGGTAATACAAGAAGCGCCCCCAATCGGCGCCTGCCAATTGCTCGCGGAAGAGATCTTCAGCACTGTGGGTCAGGGTCAAATGTATGCAGCAATGAGGCGCGTTCATGCTTCAAGGATAGAACTTATATTTAATTGAGGAACACGTGTACCACAACATGATTATTTAGTATACACTTTTTTCAGCTTCCGTCAAGCAAGAACAGGGTAATTTGTATTAATGTTGAGCCCATTTATGACGGCCGCAGTTATAACGAACGCCTGCTTATTACGAACGAGGCGTGTGCGACCGTCAAAATATATATTAGAGCAAACGAATTTCGTCACAGATACAGTGAACGAACGTCACTGTTTAAATCGATTAGAGCTTATGAAAACGCGCCGTAAATTCGGCCCCGTAGTCGAAAAACACATGCTTCCAGCCAGCATGGAGACCGAAAAGCTGGCTCCCCCCCCCCCTTTCACACACACACACTTCCAAAACAACGTGGTGACCTCAAAAAAGCGATAAAAAATGTAAGGCAGATTACACTCTCATGTAAGACGGATGACACAGCGATGCTGTTAGAGTTTTGTTGACTAATTTAGCCGTGTTTCTACTCATTTATATCTGTTGTCGTCTGTAGTGCCCCCCTCCAAGATCAACGAACACAGTCATCAGTACGTACAAGTGTTTATTTCAGCACCACCCACAGGGGCTTTACCATAGATGTATGGTTGGATGGATGGATAGGAGCGTCCTCCTTGGGACGGGCCACCATGCTCAGCTTTTTTTTCTGGACGTCTGACGCCCCCTGAGAGAGTGGACCGCAACTAATACAATAGTTGTCGTCTGCTTCGACAGGTGGTGTCAGTCGTCCGTGGGTGAGCACATTACTGCGAACAGAGCCACCACTGCGCACGACTAACAGATCAACCTCCGGCTTAAACAGCATTCCTGTTAAAATTTACCTTTGAAACCACCGGCCAAGCGCGCATGGAAGGGCTTCAGTGTCAGTTAGTGCATGCACGTGCGCCAGTTATAAAGTGGAAGAAGAGCGGTGCGCATGAAACAGGGATGTCCAGCGTTTGTTAAAAACTACACGGTGGGTGATAAACCAATGGCAGCAACCTGAAAACACTTACTGACAGTCACGCGGTATCATTGCTGGCTGAGCCAGTCACGTGATGCGCGTTCTCCAGTCGGTTTTCGCAACTTCTGCGCTACTGCCGGACGGATGCAGTGCGCATTCAATCCCTAAAACTCGTTGGCAGAAACGATTTCGAAGAGAACCCCTTCACCACTCTGAAAAGTTTGGAAAGCTGTGCTGGGCTTGAATGAAGATGCAGAAGTGCTTAACGGGCTTTTTCATGAAATAAGAGCTACTTCTGCTTGACTTTGCATTTTTTTCTGCGAGAGAGGAACTGCACTTACTGCGAGCATTTCAAAGGGTGCGCTGCTTGGGACGTACTACAGAGACGAACAGAGACTTTGAGCGCAATCTACCAACTGAGTTTTTTTTTCCCCAGAAGATTGAAACGGAGAAAACAAGTACACGTGACTACGGCCCGACGATAAACGAAAAGCAGCGCAGCCTTTGAAATGACCGTATTCTAACGAGCCCAATCCCAATCACTTCTTTGCTGCGAATCTCGGTGACAAAGAAGGCGACCGCCGTGATCGCCGGGTTCCTTACAAGTGGGCTCGCGTGTGATCTCCATCCCCGTACTCGACACCCGGAAAGCGACAACTCAGCCATACAGCTCACGCAGAAAATAGTAATACTGCAGCACACTTCTGCACAACGTGACTAGTTTCAGCACTCCGTTAATATACCATTGCAAGTCCAAGTAAATGCTGACTTCCGAAATGTTCAACTAGCAGCTGTGTGTGTGCTCACTTGGCGTAGGCTTTCTCGAGCAGCGCGCTCCAGAACTCTCCGTCGGTGCTGGAGGTCATGAAGGCCAGTCTGCCGGTCATCTCGTTCACCGGAAGCCGGTCGTCAACAGGCACGTCGATCCACCTGTTGAACCTCCAAAGGCGGAAGTGGAAGATACCTGCGTACTCTCCTTCCGCGAAGCTCTGTCCCGCAGGCACAACATTCTCCAGCAGCTTCGGGTGCATGGTTAGGGTGGCGATGGCAGCGGCCACCCAGCAGTTTCCTGGAATTTGAGCGATGAGTGTTAAGGGTCTAGCTAATAACTCTGGCCTCAGTCACTCCCAAGTCTACTTACTTCCGGCGGTTGGGTGAAAGGGAACTGCGGATAGGCTGAACACTGTATCCACTTCGAGTTGTTGATCAATTCGCTCTCGCCCTACCATATACTAAAAGTCCCGGTTAGCTCAGTTGGTAGAGCGAGTGCTCCGGTGAAGCGGTGACCCCGGGTTCGAACCCGTACCAAGAAGAATTTTTCCTTATCTACCAACTTTCCGTGGAAGCTGTATAACTTTCTTTGTAGCCGTGTGATTGCACTAGGGTGGATGCCGATGAGTAATTCGCTCCCTTATTACAAATTTCATCATTTCTTCAGGTTGAAAGACAGTCTGTGATGTACTCACCCAGCGATCCTTGCGTGACGTCAAAACGACTGAAGCCTTCCGTCATGAACTCCGGGTTTTCGGTGATTTCCTGCCAATACGATGACACAATTCGTGAATGCTACAAAGCCCACGCACAGCTAACGATAAAGCATCTTAATTCAAAAGGCAACGCCCTTTTCAAACGTTCCCAGTTGTTCCAACCCTCCATATAGATGGTTTTACAACATGATTACAACTTTGATCACATATAGTTCAGTAATGAGGATAGGTAGAAAGGTGCGGCTTGCTGCATATGTTCACACACTGTTAAAGTTTTGGCAGCAGTTCAACAGAGTTCAATTTGTGAGCCATCTGTAGCATGCAGGATTTCTAAGCGACATTCTAATTCTTGCCATGCTCGCGCTGGTGCACTCATTAACGTTTGTGATTGCCGTTGTGATGCGAGCTAGCAGTTCCTGCTGCAGGTCCCGCACCGGGGTCTGGTAGACCACATCCTTCACGAGGCCCCGAAGAGAAATATCTAATGGGGCTATGTCTGAAGACCTTGGAGGCCAGGGAGTGTGTGCTGCAGTGCCAATCCAGCGACCTGGAAATGGGTCGTTCGAGGCGACCCTAACGATGAAGGCCCAGTGAGGAGGGGCACAATTATGCGGAAAGATGATGTCAGGTTGCGGTTCTTGGGTCTGTGGCAATGCAAATGGTTGCAACATGTCCATATAAACAGTCGAGGTTACTGACGCCTCTGTGAAGAGAGACAAACCCACCTCACGAATATGAAGACTACCACAGGAAATGTTTAATCAACTAACCCGAAAAAACAAGCTAAACTTTAAGTGTGTGTGAGCATTATGCCGTAAGCCGAACCTTTCTACCCTTCCCCATTTCTGAAATATATGTGATCAAAGTTGTAAAGATCATTTTAGATAATTTTAAGTAGTTAAAATGATATGCAAGCCGCAATGCACGTGCCACGAGCAAGCCTGGCTGTTTGGTAATTTTCTAACAGGTTTGTATATACAGTGCACACCACCACGAACATGAACCGTACAGACAGAACGGAGACATTCAGTGAAGGATAAACAATAGACGATACATGGTGCTTTCTATTGTTTCTATAGAGCTCCGTCCACCACTGTGTCTCCGGTCATGCTGTATATGTTCATGATGCTTCCGAATCAACCAACCTTAATTATGACTTGGGCGATTTTGCAACGTGCTGATTGAAATTGTAATATAATCGTTTCATCCCACCATCCCAGACGCACACCCGCATACATTTACTTACTTGGCTTGGCGCGAATATTTGGTGTTGAAGTTGAACAACACTGATGTGGTGTTTAGCCAAAGACGGCCAAGAAAAGACTACGTACGGAGATAATGAATTTACCCTAATTTTCTCTCTATATATTATAGGCTGTACCGGTTTATAAGGTGAAATTTATCGCTTAGCGGACTATATATTGGCGCAGGCTATAGAGTAATTTCTTTTACATTGCCAAATATGGCATAAAATTGCCAACGCTTGTTTTATAATCAGGTTTTGTTGTGCCTTCGCTCTGCGTTAACATAATTTTTTTTTTGCGCCTGGCTGCTGTCAGCAATAAAATGTCTATGAAAAATCTAATAAAAAATATTTTTTTTCTGCAAAAATTTAGCCCTGCGGACTATACGCTGAGTGTGGACTGTACAGTGGAAATTTCCGTATCAGCAATTCAAAATCCAAGAAACATGTCAAGCCTAATGTTGCATGAAAGCCTGACAACAAACACTCAGTATAAAATTTCGACATGCATGATTCTCCATCGTGACCATTGAACAGGTATAGACATGCTGTATTTTTGCTCTTCGGTCTAAACTCTTCAGTGCTCTTCTTCGCAATCATTCTTTCCCCATCAATACAGTTGTGTCAAATTGCGGCGAAGACGGACAGTGAGCTACGACCAAGGCTGCGGCTGTGGCTAATGCCTGCGCGCTCGTACCAAAAACAAGGAGGAGAAAACAAAGAAAATAACGGGGAATCGTGCCGTCATGCGGCCGACCACCAGAGGCCAAGCTCTCATCACATGAAGCTGTTCTTTTCCCTCTTTCTCCCTCCAGGCTTCCCAATGTCAATACCAGATAATAGCTAGGACTCGGTCCTGGCGAATAAAGTCCAATAAAGTCCAAAAAAAAACAAAACAAGGAAGACATTGCCATGGGTTCTCACCCAAGGCCTTTTCCACACAACACCGAACTGGGGTTCTCTGGGGCCAAAGACACTGGCTGCAGTGCAGGGGAACTCCGGATCCTCGAAGAGGTTCTCCGTATTCTTGCAATGCTCCAGCAATGCGTCGTAGTCTTGAGACTCGGTGTTTTTCGTCTCGATTCCTGAAAAACGTTCACCGAACTACGCACCAGGGCGCATATGTTAATAACGAAATCGAAACACAACATATGGCTGTGAATCAGACTATTATGACTATCTTAACTTAAGCTAGGCGATGCAATCATCTATGTAGCAGATGAAAAATCTCATTTAGCAGCAACTACAGAGCTGTGCCAAGAACGCACAAAATAAATATGAGCATTACGCAGTTTTGAAAGCGTTGAATTTCAGTTTTCACATTTCAAGTCGAGTCTAAAACAACTACGTGAATTTGGACATGCAACACTGCTCGCTGGGAAGACGGTGGGATGCTGTCGCTAATTGTTGAAACCGCAGGTAATACCGTGTCGCCGGGGCCTTGCAGGGCTATAGTTCACAGGATGCAATTTTTACACCAGACTTTTACACGGAAAAGAGGTAGCGAAGGAGGCGCGTCTTGAGAATAGACAAAAAAAAAAAACAGGCCACAACAACAAATAGCCAAACAGCGAACAACAAAGAAATAGCCCGTTCCTGCGCGTCAAAAGCAAATCAATCGCGACTCGTTGACTGCTGCAAAGTGCTTTAACGGCCAGCCGAATCTGTAATTCCGCTGCTCGGATGGCTGACTACCAAGTCGCAGAATAGTTCGAATACAGTTTTCCTGACGTATGGCATGTGCGACATGCCAGTAAACACCGCACGTCCCATTTTTTGTTGGACGAAGAGGACGCATATTCCCTTCGCACTGCTTCATGCATGCCAGCAATCTTTTCGCTGCTTTTCAGCATCCAGCTTTTGTCTCTTTACCACAGCAAAACTTTTCCGGATAAAGTGTGAGCACAGCTTGGGCGCGAGATCTCGAGGGCACCGATGTGGGCGAAGCTGTCACTTTTCGCAATGTCGCACCAACTCGCCCAAGTGCCACCTTATTGAGACTGTGAACTACTTATCGTTGTGTTGGAAACGGTACGGAAAGTGAAGGAACAAAACGCTAACCGTAAAGTCGGCTTGGCGTACAACAGTTGAGGTGAGGGTTGATGGAAATGTAGAGAGCACCTACCCACACTCCTTCCCAAGCATCATTTAGTAAATGCTATGTTTAGGGTCATGTGGCACATTTCTGCTAAGGCGGCAGTAAGCCCTAAGCGAAAGAAAAACAGTGAGAGCACTGACAACAAAATGCTTTGCTGTTCAGGTTTGGCACTGATGTTGATAAGCATAAATTGGTTCCAAAGCAACGAAATTTTTCTACGGAAGATGTTCGAGCGCAGTTGAACATTACGATTCCATCTCCTCTCTTTCATCAACTTGCGAAACCATTCCTCGTTTCTTTCACTCTGGTTGGTTAGCCACTGGGCAAATGAACTCTGCGATAACTTCTCCTCTATTTCACCAGCCTTTCAGGCCTTGTTGCACTTCCTTCATGGCACCGTTAATTAACGCCGTTAACGTGCTTTTCTTTTCTTGTGTTGCGGAGAAAAGCGGCCGCTATTTAAAAGCCTGCAATTGATGACGTAACCGACGTCCTTCTGACCAGCACTTCGGCCCCGTGTCTAGGTGGTGCTGGGTTTATGCTGGAGTATCTGGTAATGAACAATCTGATAAATTTAGTCGGATGGACTTGGTGCGGTGGTCTGCGTTTTCTTTGAGCATACCCGTCCCTACGCAGGGGCGTTAACCCGGCTGTCGGCAAGTGGGGATATTGTTGTAACCATGGAAGACCAATGCATTGGATATGTGAGAACGAAAGTTCTTTTCCCCCTCAAGATACTCGGAACATTGGCGACATGAAACGAGCCCCAGTTCACGTCCTTGAAGAAAAGCTGATGGGCTGAATATTTTTGACAAAGGCTATACCTCACGAAAGTATTGGAACCATTTCTGCTGAAGCATAGGAAGAGAGCACATGGCTGATGGAAATAGTGGGAAACTGTGTATGACGCCGGTATCGCGAGTAGATTGCGGTGCTCCGAGCAGGCTTTCGCGTACACTCAGATCGCTGGCCATTTTGTCCTGAGAACGTGTTCTGGGGCCATGCCCTAGCAAATAAAAACAACTTTGAGCTTCTACACCTCGAGTGATTATAGCAGCCCTGCATAAGATGGGCACAAGTTTGCCTCCCGTCATACTGGCGTTTTCTTGGCAGTTTCCTGATATCCCGCGCATGTTTCTAAAAAATCGTTCAGCACTGACACACCTCAACGTCAAATATTTATAAAGATGTGAACGCGAGCAGTATACGCAGATAAAATTTCAAAAAATGACGAAATAAAAAAAATGTAACAATAAATGAGTGATGCGGCTGTATAAGTGCGGATTTTCAGACGTGTGTACAATAAAAACAAAGCTAATAATAAGCATCGAAGTACAGCAAAAACTAAAATATTAGTGGCGAGTAAATTAACGCAAACTGGGACCATTGGGGAAATAAAAAATCCAGAAGCCACAGGCATGAAGCTTACCTTGTATACTTTCTCCTTTTTGAAATGTTCCATACTCTTTCTTCGTCTTTACTTCACTTGGACTGCAACACCTTGAACTTCCCTCACATAGGAAGGCTTGAAGAAACAGATACGCTGCACAGCTCTGCCGGCAAGCAGCTATTGACGACGGTACTGCCGCTGACAAATGCCCGGATAAAGAACCCTTATCGTCTCCTAGCCCACTCATGCGCTCACAAGTTTCTCCGTTTCCATTCTGCTCTTATATTCTTTCTTTATCTCTTCCTCTTTTGAGCCGCGCCTCACACACCTGGCGGCAAGCAGACGCGTCTGCGCTTGTGTCAGCGGTGACGAGGAAAGCAGGCGACTATTTCACAGTAAACTCCAGAAGGCGCAAAACAAAAAGCTGAAGGTGTTAGAAGCTTGCAAAAAATGTGTAAATGTTTAGACGCTTACTTCCCAAAGCAACATCATGGCCTATGAGCCCCGTATAGTGGAGGGCTGGTGGTCAGGTCTGACCAGCTGCGTCTTTTTTTTTTAGCTAAGATGTGTTCGTCATATAATCTATAAGTTAGGATGGGCCCGTAGAAGTCCTCAATGAATGAATGAATGAATCAATCAATCGATTAAGCGTTAACTGACATAGTGAACACCTGGTACGAATACCTTGACATCCTAACGGTACCGTATGTTCATGAGATGGAATACCTGAAGAACTTCCCAACCAAAAGAAACTTCAACCTTCAAACAGTGGTCGTCGACATCTAGAGTAGGCCAAAATGTCCCGATGCTCTGAAAATTAAGGGAAAACTCCAATGACACGCTTCAGCCGAATATTTATCCTTTACTGCGCTGGACGGCCTTCATGATAGCGTGATGCCCGCATGACAGAAATATCTATAGCTGTTCCGCCCTTGACGTTCTCTCCCACCGCTTTCTGATCACCTACGACATTTACACCTGTACAACATTCTTGGGCAAAAAATTTTGAATATTCGAATATTCTGGGGTACTGTTACAGAAATATTAATGGTAATGGTCTATTCTACCAATGCCTCGCACCGAGAAGTTAAGGCTGCCATTGAAAATCAATGCAGAACGTTTATGACGATACCAAAAAGCGTTAGTAGCAAAAAAATGCGAGCCTGTTGATGGAATATCTGCGGATATATTGACTGTTATAGTGAAATATTACGATATATATATATATATATATATATACATGGAAAGGGGAATGAGGGGCTCGTTATAAATATGAGAGAAGCCAACAGCCACAGAAACCAAGGGAGACAAGGGATTTTAAATAATTTATTTATTTGTGGTGTTGATCAGCTTAGAATATTACTGAATATGTTATCGCTTAAAGCTAATTGATTAGAAAAGCAGAAGAAAAACAACCACATGCCGCCGGTGGGATCCGAACCCACGACCTGCGATAGATAATTCGGTCGTTAAGCCAGAGCCTGAGGTTGCACGCGATGCTAAAGGCCCATCTCCATTAGCTGCGTTTCTCTCCGTAGACTATAGACAAGCGTCATGTTTGTAAACAAAGGTGGCGCTGCGGTCGGCAGCGACGCGGGGTGTAGGCAAAAACGTACCGTGCCCACCCTGCGCCAAGCGATGCTGCCTTCGAAACCAACTCGCGTACGCACATATTTCAAAGCATTCGCGTTGCAAGTGGTTAGAAACATTTCTGTTGGTGACCGGAGAGCAGTTCCGCACTTTTTCAACCTGTTCGCCGGACGGAATTATCTGGCGAAGCGCTGCATAGGCTTCCTTCTGCGCTCATATTTGGCAGCAACGGCGCGGCTACGGCGGTCGACTAGGTTGACTTATTAAATGAAACCGAGAAAGCAGAGGTATACAGGTCTGCAGTCTCAACATTTGGGGCGATACGGCGTATATCCCGATCGCTAAGTGCAATAAGAAGGACGACGGGATGCACGACGCGAGGCCGAGTTCCCATATGACAAACCTTTGTGATGTGCCTGCTCTCGTCCAACCACTTCAGTGAGGAGAACGCCGAACACTACTGGACACTGCAGCCATGCAGTTACTTTGAATGAGTCATGCAAATGTGATCTTCACTGGTAATGTCTGAAAAAATGCTTTTTTATTCGCTTGATCTTTAAGAGAGGTGCACAGGCGAATGGATAGAACTTTACCTCGAACTACAGCGAAGTTACGTTTGCTCTGCAGAGCTAAATATTTTAAGTCATTCTGCTTGCAGGCCTTATTCTGCTTGATAACTGGTTTTTGGTCCGGTATTTGCTGCTTTCGCCAGGTTATGATAGACCAGAAATTGTAAATTTCAGGTAATATGGGAAATAACACTGCATGATTTTGCCGATACCTTAGCGACGTTTAATCGTTTTCTAGGATAGGTGGTGAAAAAACGTACATGTTGAAGTTAGTGGAAGCGAAAATAGAGAAAAAACTACGCGTCGTATATTCCTACTACCGGACTACAGTGGTGTTTCAAACGTCGAGCTTAGTGGCCCGATGAATGCTGAGGGCGACTGGCAGCAGATGTTTTTTTTGTTTTTTTAACGCGAAGAGATGCCCGGACGTAGTCTGGGTGATTGCCACCTGAAAACGGTCCCCTGCGTTCAATTTACGGTCACACCCACATGGAATGTCGCGCCCAGTCTTTTCATAATGAGAGCCCGACAGAACGCGAACAAGCTGCAGAAGCTGATTCTTGCACTGTTCGCCGCGCGACTGATGAGCAAACATGCGGATTAAGAGACACAAAATACCATATTTCGATGCAGAAATGCAATACTAGCCGCGCAGCCGATCTGTCACCGAACTTTTCCCGCTCCACGGCCACTGCGCATCTCTTTGGCCCATATCTAAATGCGATAAACTTGAGGAAACTTGTGCCGCTGCCTTTGTTCAGCATTGCGGTTCAACCACCCGCACCACAGCTCGCCAGAATATTGCAAAATGTGTTCAACAACGCTCAAGCGTGGCATACCCAAGGCATACGGTACCGGCTTTTGCCTACACAGCAAAAGTCACTGCTGACTCCAGCGCCGCCGCATCTCCGTGACGTCACGACCTGACGCTTATCTATACATAGGATAGGCTCGACTAGAGCCTGCACAGCCGTGGTCAAAAGTCTTAAGGCCACTGCGTTCAGCTGCATCGAAATTCATGTCCCGTGTAGCGGATCGTTCAAAACACAAGTCAAGCAGGAAGCCCCCCTACCGCAAGAAGAAACCTTAGGCTCGCATTTCAAGGTCATTCGGTCTGCAATAGTGCCGTAATGTCTCTCTTATGCGGCTGAAGCGAAAAGCCTTTGGCCTCAAGACTTTTGACCAAGATTGTACCATCATTCCCATCGAGAGTTACACCCGCTGCATTTACGTATTTATGGCACATAACACAAAGAAAGGCTATTTTAAACATACTTGGTGCTTATGAGCTACAGCAGTGCTAACAATTCGATTAAAACCACACGGTTAAAACAACATATCTGAAAGGGAGGCTAACAAATTCCAGATTCCACATCAGTCTGGAGTACAATGTTTCAGAATTGCGGAAAGCACATTATAGAAGCGCAAATTAGGTGTTTTTCCTAGGTACCAGACTTCCTTCAGTTTTGTCGTCGCATATATTGGGGGCCATTTTCACACTGCCTAGCGCAGACAGCTTTAGGTGGGTAAATCTAGCAGCTAGCAGATCTCATTTTATCTGAGAAAAAGTATGCCGTGTAGCAATAAAAGTGGAGCTGAACAGAGTCACGAACCGGTTCGGAACGGTTTCTTTGGAGCGTTCCAGTTCGGGTTCAGTTCCAAGATGGCGAAAAATATATGGGTCCGGTTCGCTCCTGGATCCGGCCAAAAGTACGGGTTCGGGCTTGGTTTCAGGTTCAGGTGCGGTTCCGGTTTCACACCTCGATTTTTGACGCCATCTGCTGACTGTCATCTAAGGTATGCGTCGCTTAGGTCTGCCTTTCTCTGTCGTGGATGCCAGATCGCGTCCCGGTGACTCTTTCACACTTTCGTAAAGAACGAGAAGTCCCTGGCAAGGACAACAATTCTGACGCAGTACTCCTGACATACCAAGCGGACCTCTACTAATTGGTGACAGCTATGGCATCATATGTATATGTAACGAGGGTGGCTCCTCGCAAATCTTTATATATTTCCCTAGCAAATTGCAGCAAAAGTCTTATATATTATTTCTCTTTTCTGATTAAACGCACTCGTATTTAAGAAGATAAAAAATTCTGCCAGTTTTTACCTTAGATTTTGCAACGACTCTTCTGCGCTTTGTAACGAGGCTTTGACGCGGGTAAATGCAGGATTTGAAAATACCACATATTTTATGACCAGGAAGGAATGAAAGGCCTGGTTCCGGTTACCTAAGCGCAGTAAGTGGATATGCTTGTTTTCCCCTCATTGGCTCCGCTTTTCTCTTTTTACAAAAATTGGCAATTGGTAAATTGGTTTTGTAGAGAAGGAAATGGCGCAGTATCTGTCTGTTACGAAGTCGTGCCTGCCTTGTACGTATTTTCCTTTTGCAGCAGAGGTAGGCAAGGCGCCTCAGTTTTCCACGAAAGGGTCACAATGCGGCGACGACGATTTTGCACCCCTCGCGGGGGCAGTTGACCGCTCGCGACGCTGGAGGGTCAAGGAAACTCCGCCCCCTCCCCAGGATTATCGCCGGGAAGCGGGCGCGTGCACGAAGTAGGGACGGGAAGCGGCCATTCGAATGCCCCAGCACCATTCCCGACCTTCGCAAGCTTCTCGTTAGCACCGTAGTTTTCCCTCGCGTCCCTTCTCAATCTATTCGTGTTTCTTTCCCCCCGTCCTCAACATCTGCAAATTGTTGGCGCACTGGGCCTTGAGGATTTGTTTTTTTTTTTGTTGTTGTTTGTCACGAGAACGCGAAGGCGGGAAAACCGCGAGCCGAGCAGTTGGCCTGGAGACTTCGGTGCGTGCAGACGTGTGTGAGGTCAGCCAGGGAAGTGGTCGGCAAGCCAGCCTAGGCGGGTGTCTGACGCGTATAGCGCGGCGACGGCGGCCCCGAAGACACGTGGAAGACGCGTGGCCCAAGTTCGCCCGTATCCGCAACACCCCATCAGCCCCGCGCGCCTGATAACCAACATATAAGAGTGGTGCACGGAGCTTATGAAGGTCAGACAAAAATACGCGAAGATGATCGTTCGCACGGAACAACACCCAGACGTAGACAGCCACCTTCTTCACCTATGGGAAGCACGAAGAAGCCTTATCAGGAGATGGAGGCAGCAAAAACACAACAGGAAACTCAAGCTGTAGATCGCAGAACTGACTAAGAAGGCATCAGAACACGCAGACAACATCGCCACGCAAAACTGGCAACAGTTCACGGAAACACTTAGAGGAACACTAGGCATGGCCCGAACTTGGAGTATACTAAGAGCTTTGATAGACCCCACAAAAACCAAAACGGAAAGCGGCAAGTCCATGAAAAGAATACTCCACACCTTCCCTGGAACGGAAGACCAAGTAACACAAGCACTGAGGGAAAAATGCTACGGCACAATCATGCACCCAAAGCAAGACCAAGTATACACCGGCGAAAACAACCCCGAGATGGATAGGCCTATCACTGAGGAGGAAGTAAGGGCAGCCATAGGGGAAGCAAAAAAGAATACGGCAACCGGAAAGGACAAAATAAATAACGATACCATTAGAAACATGGGAGACACGGCCATCGCCGAGCTTATGAAGTACCTAAACGCTATCTGGGAAAAAAGAATCGTGCCGGCGGAATGGAAACATGCAGAGGTAATTATGATACCCAAGCTGGGTAAAAGACTCCAAATTGAAAACCTAAGACCAATCTACCTAACCTCCTGTCTAGGGAAGATATACGAGAGGGTGATTAATGAAAGGATCACAAACTACATGGAGGACAAGAGATATTATCCTGATGCCATGTTTGGCTTCAGAAGGGGACTGTCCATGCAAGACGTACTACTACAATTAAAGGAGGATGTCCTCACTGAAATACCAAGAAGCGGCGAACACATAGTGCTAGCACTCGACATAAAGGGAGCCTTCGATAACGTGGGACATGCGGCCATCATGGAAGGTCTCAATAACATAAACTGTGGAAGCAGAGCCTTCCGTTATGTCAAAGCCTTTCTCACGGAACGAACAGCTACGATAGGCATCGGAGATACAAGATCGGAGAGCTTCACGGTGCCAAACAAGGGTACCCCACAAGGCTCAGTAATATCACCGCTACTATTCAACATAGCGATGATAGGACCGACGAAAGTACTGGACGAAATAGAAAACATCAGCTACGCAATGTATGCAGATGACATAACAATATGGACAACCACAGGCTCCCTAGCAGCTAAACAAGAGCGGCTACAAAGAGCGATCGACCATACTGAACAATACGCCAGGGCCAGAGGATTATCGTGCTCAGCAGAAAAATCAGAATACATAAGAATAAAAAAAGGTACACGAAAATACGACTCCCAAATCACCCTGAAACTCGGAAACGAGACAATACCTGAGAAAACGGAAGTCAGGGTACTTGGAATGTGGCTGCAAAACACAGGACGATGTAGCAAAACCATTGCCTGTGTTAAGAATACAACAGAGCAAGTCGCCAGAATCGTGCGAAGAATCAGCAGTAGAAAGAAGGGGATGAGACAACAGGACACCCTAAGACTCATAGACAGCCTCGTCACGAGCAGGGTTACGTACAGCCTCCCCTACCACGAACTAAACATGCAGGAGACTCTACAAATCGACATCATACTACGCAAAGCGTACAAAACGGTGCTAAAACTTCCAATGTCCACACCAACCGAAAAACTAATGGCCCTGGGAGTATCAAACACCTTCGACGAACTACGAGAAGCGCAACGTAGTGCGCAATTAGACAGACTCACTCAAACCAGAACGGGAAGACACCTACTGGAGAAATTACGGCTACCTCTAGGTACACAAAGAGACAAGGAACAGATTAATAATGAAGACAGAAACAACATCCGGGTAAGACCAATACCCCGACACATGGACCCGAATTTACATCACGAAAGACAACAAGCCAGAGTCCGAGCACTCACCAGGGAACTCAGCGACAATCCCAACGTAGTCTACACGGACGCAGCAAAGTACCGATACCAACGCAAAACGATCGCCGTTGTAACAGACGAAGGAGGGCAAGAAATAACCAGCGCAACGATAAACAACGCAAACATAGAAGCAGCTGAAGAAGCCGCCATTGCTCTGGCAATATCGCACGGCAACGCAACAGGACACAACCTCACTATAGTGACGGACTCCAAACAAGCACGTAGAAACTACACAAGAGACAGGATCGACAGCATCGCCAATCATATTCTACACACGACGAGAAGACACAAAAACACTAAACATAGTATAGTGTGGGTTCCGGGACATGAGGGGATGAGGCGCAACGTGGCAGCAGACGAGTTAGCTCGAGGATACGTCAACCGAGCAGATTCAGCACTTTGCACCACAGGCACCTTTGACCCAGTTACCCCCACGTACTCAGATATACTCGATCATTACAGGGGTCAGCGGAAACGCTACCCAGCCCGACACAAAAGGCTCACCAAAGAGGGGGCGGTAGACTGGCGCAGACTACAAACCGGTACCTACCCACACCTGCACAAACTACACAGGATTTTCCCTACACAATATGCAGATGAATGTCCGTGGTGTCAGGGCAAACCTACACTAGAACATATCACATGGAGCTGCCCTAAGGCAGACTTAGAGCCAAGAATAAACCCGAGTGTGATGCAGTGGGAGCACTTGATGGCCAGCGAGGACGAGGAAGCGCAACGATTCCTTGTGCGCCGAGCCACGATGGCAGCAGTCAAGTGCGGTATCCTGGACCCAGGATCGACCACGGCACCCAGTGACCCGTAAGTGTCAAGAACACGAATTTATTGACAATAAAGTTTTTTCCATCCATCCATCCATCCATCCATCAGCAGCCCGACGCTCCCTGCGACCGGACCTTGCCACCCCGCTGATAAGCCACCGTTTCTCCCCACTCGCTTTACTCTTTTCTTTGTCCTGTCGCTTTTTCGCATCGTAACCTTTTGTACAGTATTGCTATAGTGTACTAGATATTCTAGTACACTATAGTATTGCTTTGTTGTTGTAATGTGGTTGTATAGTTCTCGCCCTTATGTTTTCGTTTTCCTGTTAATAGTTGTTTGTATTCGATTCTGTGTTTATTCATGTCGCCTCTCTGTATTGCCATTATTTTATTGAGCTTGGTGTAGCAACTTTTTGTTGTCATCCTTTGCCAGAGTAAAAGGGTTTCTAAAGGAGCTTGCGCTATGCCTCATACCTCCGGTCAACGGCTGATCAGGCGTGGCCCCTATCGCCGGTCAGCAGTCGAATCACATCTTTTGCACGCGGGGTCCGGGAGAAGTTTGTCGCTCCTCCCCCTCCAAACTTACGGAGAGTGCAGTGGTGGGCAGGTTGGACAGAATAATTATAATTTCGGCGCCAACCAAACATCAAGCCGCCCACGACATCGTGACACTGTCTCACATATCTCGGCGGACACCTGAATTGAGCCGTAAGAAAAGAGAGGAAGGTGTGAGTGAAAGAAGAAAGAGGAGAAGAGGTGCCAAACTGGAGGGGAAAAATCGAAAATTGGTTTTGTGGAAAGGAGATGAGGCAGGAACTGTCTCACATATCCCGGTGGACACCTGAACCACGCCGTAAGGAAAAAGAGGAAGGTGGGAGGGAAAGAAGAAAGAGAGAAAGTGCCTTAGTGGTGGTCTCCGGAATAATTTAAACCACCTGGGGATTTAACGTGAACTGACATCGGACAGCATATGGGTGCCTTTTGCGTTTCGCCTCCATCGAAACGCGGCCGCCGCGGTCGTGTTCGAACCCGGGTACTTCGGCTCGTCTACCGACCAAGAGTAGCCGTATCAGCTACAACTCGTCCGACTGGCCGAAGCCGCCGCCGAGAGTCAAGACCTTTCGGCCGTCGTCTAGGCGGGTAGCCCTCTGGCTACTCTTGTGATTGTACTGGTGTCCACGTGGGCCCGATCAAGCAGCAACCGTGAACAGTCGACAAGGCCGACAACCTCGCGACGGCGGCGGTGCAGTGTGTTGTTTGTGATGCCCCCCTCCTAGCCTAAGTGGATTAGGGCAGGGGACCTCCTCGAGCGGAGGTGACCACGGCAGCAGCGGCGAAGGCCGAAGATGCAAAGGGGGTTTAAGGGGGCATTGACAGCGGCAAACCACAGCGGAAGCGGAGGCGACGTGGCGGCGCCAGTCAGGCCGAGTGTATACCCTCGGGTCGCCGAAGGACGGAGGGTTGCTACGCACAGTCACGCTGGCTGTTAATTGAAGACGGCTGTGTCCTCGACAGAGGTCTCGTGTTCTGTACATCCAGCAAAGAAGCACGTTCGTTCACCTGCTGGTAGACTGCGGGAGATTCATTTCCAGCCGTGTCGGATTAGTCAGCATCTACCCCTTCGCATCGACCGAGCTGCGAGAGAGCGGAACAGCCCGCACCGCCCCTGCCGTGGGTGATAACTCCAGCGTCCACTCCGGTCCATCCGATTGGACTTTATTCCCCAGTGAGGAATCTGGGGAATCCGAACCCTATTTAACTTGGCTGTGAGTGTGGCCGGG
Organism: Amblyomma mixtum; assembly: GCF_055824585.1. Taxonomy (NCBI): domain Eukaryota; kingdom Metazoa; phylum Arthropoda; class Arachnida; order Ixodida; family Ixodidae; genus Amblyomma; species Amblyomma mixtum. Next base: position 243,423,700 of record NC_143013.1, read on the forward strand.
AGAAGCCTGCTAGCTCCCGTCGACTCCGGTTGACGAAGAAGTTCCCTTCCACTGAGAGTCATTCTCAGTCGCTCTTTGTAAATAATGTAAATAAGTGTATAAAGTTTTCATTGCCTTCCTCCGAACCCAGTCTCCCATCCTCCTCGTCCTATCACCGGTCCGGCCATGCTACCCGGGTCGCAACACTACCCTATGTCTGTTGGATATTAAAAGTTTTCCTATCCTATCCTACCCTTACCTTGGTTTTTGCGGAATCCAGCCTTTCAAAGTAAACTTGTATATTACATTTCTGCTTTACGGCCCGATCAGTTATCCTCCCACTGTTGCTTTTTTTTTCACCGCAATGGCAATTTATACTGCAACCACTATTCTAAACACGATCATTTGTGCGTTAATTACTTGCACATGAACTACCCTTGCTAACAAGAAGCCAGGATACACTATACGTGACTTTTGAGCGCAGAAGGATGCCGAATGTATCGCCAAAAATACAAAAGTCATTATTCCTCGAGGAATGGTATTCGGCAATAAAAAATCTATAATGACGTCTTGAAATAAACACGAAGAGAGATATGCAGTCTACTGCCTCAGGACTAAACCAAACCCTGTCTTCTGCATCAACGCTGATTGCCACACCCAAGGCCAGATCGCCCAACAGGACATTCTAATTAAGGTTTGTTGCTAAATTTAGGATCGCAACCTTAAGCTTGAATGAGATGCAAGCCAAAACGCTCGCGATTTCTTCCGCTGCAGCGCAAATACGTGAAGGAGCTAGACACCGCAGCGGACACGGGACAGAGAAAGAAGACGACACAGGGCGGTACTTGCAACTAAAATTTTATTTGAAACTTCATGGCTTTTTAAAGACAGAGGCACGTGTGATCTTACAATCAGGTAAAAAGTATGAATGAAAAGCAACAGATAACAAGACCTAACTGACAACAATGCACATGAAAGATATGCGAGTCACAGTCTACAAATATCAGAATTTTGTAGATTGTGACTCGCATATATTTCATGTGCATTGTTGTCAGTTAGGTCTTATCTGTTGCTTTTCATTCATACTTTTTACCTGATTGTAAGATCACACGTGCCTCTGTCTTTAAAAAGCCATGAAGTTTCAAATAAAATTTTAGTTGCAAGTACCGCCCTGTGTCGTCTTCTTTCTCTGTCCCGTGTCCGCTGCGGTGTCTAGCTCCTTCATGTCTCACCAACTGGCCTACACATCTGCCCTCCGAACCCAGTCTCCCATCCTCCTCGTCCTATCACCGGTCCGGCCATGCTACCCGGGTCGCAACACTACCCTATGTCTGTTGGATATTAAAAGTTTTCCTATCCTATCCTACCATTACCTGGGTTTTTGCGGAATCCAGCATTTCAAAGTAAACTTGTATATTACATTTCTGCTTTACGGCCCGATCAGTTATCCTCCCACTGTTGCTTTTTTTTTCACCGCAGTAAAGTTTCACAGGTTCTTTCGTCTTCCTTATTGCACCAGCGGTGCCCCGCCAGAGACGGTTTGTTCCAACTGGAAGACTGAAGCTCTTCGCACCAGGGGTGCCCGTCAGAGACGGTCTTGTGTTCAGTTGAGACGCAGAGGTAAGGCGAACACTTCAAGTTTTATGTTACAGTATTTACAATAGATACAAGTTAAGGCACTAGACACATTAAGCAGCAAAAAGGACAAACCAAACAACAAAAAGGTGGATCTGGCTAATACAAGGGGAGGCCCCTACTCGGCGTTGCCGAAGATGCGTTGCATCTCACCTTAGCCCAGAACCCCGCTTTCGGCTCCGGGGCCCAGTTTTAAAGACTTAAAGGCCCGGCCCACATTTGGTGGCTTCCAATCATGTTACGATGTTCACATGATTGGTCTAACGAGAGCCTGGCCAGCCCTCCAGCTTCCGTAGGGCAAAACGCCCTTTCCAGAAACCCAAACGCACGGTCGTGTCAAATGAAAATAAACACAAACACATTCGTGCTCGGTACCGCGTGTCGGGTGGACACCCGTACTTCCCGGCGCGTTCGCGAGCGGCCGCGTTCCAAGAAAGGAGACGCTCCGCTTTGAGTGCCCCCAGCCGCGTTCCGATGACCCCCGCGAACGCTACCGATACCTTACACGCCCTTCCCAAGATTCTACAAAGGGCTCAAATGGCACTTTTAGAATTACAAACAAAAGGGATCGGTGTCTGACACGAAACTACCCTTCGGGTGACATAACATAAACGAAACGTACACATTCAAACGCGCGTTTCACACCTGTAAAACCAGCACATTCACCGAAGTCCAAGCTGTCGCGCTGCGACCAGTTGCACCAACAAAACCAAAAACAACACTGTACACGGGCACCAACACAACATTACGCAAAATGCACACTTAAATACACACAGTGGCATGCCTGCCGTGCGCCGTAACACAGCGTCCAAGTTGGTGTGTTGCACCCAGTTCACCAGCATGCACACCCGCGTCCTGCTCGACACACACACCGACACTCGCAACTAGAGCGTTCAGTAGCACGCACGACGTCCGTAAGTGGCCACGTGAGCCTCCTTAGTCGCACCGAGCGTCCCTGTGTCCATTCGAGCCACCACGTGTTGTCAGTAACACAATTAACGCCTAAACGGTAACTCACTCATTAGGCTGGCGCCACAACGGGGCGTGAACTGAAAAGACGGTGCCCTCCAGGATCGAAAACGTTGTGGTACTCGATGGGCCCAAATCCCTGATCACGCGACGCCCTTGAGGGCACGCTCTCTTCGGCGCACCAATACGAGACGCGTGCTGCGTAAGGAGCATAGCTCCTGGCCCGTCCAAATATATCAGTGCGACCGCTTTTGCCACACGTGATTTGGCGTTCTGCGGCACGGAACGTACTGTTCCCCGCGCCGACTTCCAAAGTGAACGCCACGCACCTGCCTCCTGTTACTTCTGCCTCGCTTGGAGCCATTGGCATCCTTTCTGCACGGGCAACCCTTTAAATTGCCGCTCCCTGCTTGATCGGCATTTGCCGGCTTCGTGGCATTGTCTAACTCAGAGGCTCCATGAGCTACCTCGCAGACACTTGACCCGAGCTTGCCTTGCGGCAAGTCGCCACTCATTTCCGGGTCCTCAAATGACCTGGTCGGACACACACCGGGTGCGTTCGACAACGGCGCGGCGCTCTGCCCGGTCGGCCCAGCAGGCCCACCTCCGCTCTCTGCCTCGGATGAAGGGCTCTTGCCACCAGTAACGCTACGGGGCACTTCATGCCCTTTGGCCAACACAGTGTGTGTTTGCAGCAACGCCAGATTTTCATCTGTTACTAGCTCCGTGTCAGAGGTCACACTCTCATCCATAGAGCCTACAGGAATTAGATCGCTGTCCTGCTTGGTTTCGGACAATTTGGTCTCGATTGGCCCTAGATCATCAAAATTGGGCTGCTCTTTTTCTTTGCTAGCCGCCTGCGGTGGCGGAAAAGCTGTGATATTTCCGCGCGCTTCAGGATTCTCGTTTGCGCTCTCTGCGGCCTTTGCTAATAAAGAGGCGTCCGCGCATATCGGCTGATTGCCTACAGCGACCTGACTGCTCTTTCCTCCACCTGTGCTTTAGAAGCATAAGCCTTTATCTTCCAGCACATGCGGCCTCTCCGCTCGGGACTCGGAGCAATTCTCCCTAGCTGATTCACTGGCTCTCCTAGACTCCTTGAGCTCAGCGAGCTCCAGCGCTAGCTGCTGGCGCTTTGCTTCTAATTCATCCAAGACGCACTTAACATCCTGAGGTTTCTCCTCGCACAGCGGCGCCTTTCCTCTATTCACTTTCGCAAGTTCAGCCTGAAAGTACGCTAAGCGCGCCTTCGCTAATTCCACTTGGTACCTCACATCGAGTGAGGGCCGGCATGGATAGCCCTCCATACCTCCGTCTGTACTCCTCAACTGTCCTACCGGCTCGAACACATGCACAGGGACGCTAACAATGCGACGAAGGAAACTCACAGTTTCGATGCGTCTATCCGCATTGCCAGCTCCTTGGCGTCGGAGCCCACCGCCACTTTAACCGGACGCTGCGATGAGCTGTCGCACGCTGCTGGTCCTGTGCCCGGTGTCGTCACTTGCTGCGACCCGCCGGTGAGCGTCGAGTTCTCGACGCGCTGCTTCCTTGACCGGACGCAGTCCCGCGTCGCTGGACTAATGCCGTGGTCCTTACGTCCTTGCCGCCGTCTCTCCGCAGGTCCTTTCTCGAACGCTGCTGTTGCCTGACAGTCGCCTTTCTCCCTGCGTTCAATCTTCTTCCTGCGCCGTCTTCCGATGGCCGCAGGATCCTGTCGACTGCGCCAGTAAAGTTTCACAGGTTCTTTCGTCTTCCTTATTGCACCAGCGGTGCCCCGCCAGAGACGGTTTGTTCCAACTGGAAGACTGAAGCTCTTCGCACCAGGGGTGCCCGTCAGAGACGGTCTTGTGTTCAGTTGAGACGCAGGGGTAAGGCGAACACTTCAAGTTTTATGTTACAGTATTTACAATAGATACAAGTTAAGGCACTAGACACATTAAGCAGCAAAAAGGACAAACCAAACAACAAAAAGGTGGATCTGGCTAATACAAGGGGAGGCCCCTACTCGGCGTTGCCGAAGATGCGTTGCATCTCACCTTAGCCCAGAACCCCGCTTTCGGCTCCGGGGCCCAGTTTTTAAAGACTTAAAGGCCCGGCCCACATTTGGTGGCTTCCAATCATGTTACGATGTTCACATGATTGGTCTAACGAGAGCCTGGCCAGCCCTCCAGCTTCCGTAGGGCAAAACGCCCTTTCCACAAACCCAAACGCACGGTCGTGTCAAATGAAAATAAACACAAACACATTCGTGCTCGGTACCGCGTGTCGGGTGGACACCCGTACTTCCCGGCGCGTTCGCGAGCGGCCGCGTTCCAAGAAAGGAGACGCTCCGCTTTGAGTGCCCCCAGCCGCGTTCCGATGACCCCCGCGAACGCTACCGATACCTTACAACCGCAATGGCAATTTATACTGCAACCACTATTCTAAACACGATCATTTGTGCGTTAATTACTTGCACATGAACTACCCTTGCTAACAAGAAGCCAGTACTCGGCAATACGCAAATACGTGTTTCGAACGGTCGCGGCGGCTCTAGCGACCAGAGTGACGAAGTTGCAGCAAGCTAAAATTGTCGCAATTGATATTGTAGGAGGGCGTTGTGGCTGAGCAGAACCTACGTCGCTTTGCAACGTTCAGCCAAGGTGCAGGCCAAGCGTTCGGGCTGCGAGCGAGCGTCACACGTCAGGATCGTCGTCTTCTTTCACTACCACAGTTCACCACAATGAGCGAGCGCGGCTGCTACACTACAATTACCCCCCCCCCCCCCCCCCGGCGGAAAAGGAGGCATCCTGCCGACTTAGGGCGCACAGATGGTAGGCGGATCGTAGTACGGCTTGAGACGGTCGACGTGCACTGTTTCACGGCCCCGACGGCGCGCATCTTGCGGCGGCGAAAGCGGTTCAATAATGTAGTTGACTGGAAAGGTCTGGCAGATGGCACGGTACGGGCCGTGGTACTTTGAAATGAGTTTTGTGGAGAGACCGAGACTGGTTGAGGGAACCCAAAGCCACACGAGCGAGTCTGGGGTATAGGACGGAAGCGGACTGGTAGGGGCGCGAAGGTGCTTCTGGCGATTCTGATCTTGCGTTGTAAAAGAGCGGGCAAGCTGGCGGCATTCTTCAGCATAGGTCGCTGCTTGAGAAAGGGTAAGAGACTCGGAGATATCAGGGCGATACGGAAGCACAGTATCCATGGTACAGGAAGGCTCGCGGCCGTAAAGAAGAAAGAACGGAGAGAAGCCTGTTGTGCTCTGTGTGGCAGTGTTGTAAGCATATGTCACAAATGGGAGAATGCGGTCCCAGTTTGAGTGGTCCGAGGCAACATACTTGGCGATCATGTCGGTCAATGTGCGATTGAAACGTTCAGTAACGCCGTTCGTTTGAGGGTGATAGGCCGTAGTAGAGCGGTGAACAATGCGGCATTGGCGAAGTAGGGCTTCGACGGTGTCTGAGAGGAAGACACGGCCGCGGTCACTCAGAAGCTCCTTAGGAGAACCATGGCGTAGGACGAGATGATGCAGGATGAAAGACGCAACGTCGGGCGCAGACGCGGATGGCAAGGATGACGTTTCGACGTAGCGGGTGAGGTGATCGACTGCCACTATGACCCAGCGGTGTCCAGCCGGAGTTATCGGAAGGGGTCCGTAGAGATCGATGCCAACGCGGTCGAATGGGCGCATGGGGCAAGGCAAGGGCTGCATCGGAGCAATGGAACGGCGAGAAGGGGTTTTGTGGCGTTGGCATTCCGGGCAGGAGCGAACGTACTGTCGGATGAAACGGTACATTCCCCGCCAGTAGAAGCGGAGTCGAAGGCGCGTGTAGGTCTTCACCACACCGGCGTGAGCACACTGGGGGTCGGCGTGAAAAGAGGCGCATATGTCGGAACGCAGGTGACGAGGAATGACAAGGAGCCATTTGCGACCGTCGGGAAGGTAGTTGCGGCGGTAAAGGAGGCCCTCCCGTATTGCGAAGTGGCGGGCTTGACGACGGAGAGTGCGGGTCGCCGGTCGCTGAGATGGTGTAGACAGGAGAGCGAGGATGGAAGCGATCCAGGGGTCCCGTTGTTGTTCAAATGGCATGTCGGCAATATCAAGGGAGGAGGCATCAGTGGTGGCGAAAGATGTAGAGTCTAAGTCACAAGGTAGCGGGGACCGCGATAGTGCGTCGGCATCAGAATGGTTACGGCCAGATCGATAGATTACTTCAATATCGTATTCTTGTAAGCGCAACGCCCAACGAGCAAGACGGTCTGAGGGGTCTTTGAGGGACGACAGCCAGCAGAGGGCATGGTGGTCGGTAACGACAGAGAACGGGCGACCATATAGGTAAGGTCGGAACTTTCCAATAGCCCAAATTATTGCCAAGCACTCCTTCTCTGTCACGGAATAATTGCGCTCGGCCTTTGTCAATGTGCGGCTGGCATAGGCAACAACATGGTCCGCGCTGCCGGGCCTGCGCTGAGCCAGCACGGCGCCGAGGCCCACGCCGCTGGCGTCAGTGTGAATTTCAGTGTGCAGGCTGGGGTCGAAATGGCGGAGGATCGGCGGGGACACAAGCAGGCGCCGAAGCGTTGTGAACGCCGCGTCACAGTCTGGTGTCCAAGACGAGAGGCTGGTGTCGCCGGCAAGCAGATCAGTCAGGGGAGACAGGATGGAAGCGAAATTGCGGACGAAGCGGCGAAAATAAGAGCATAGCCCGATGAAGCTACGCAGCTCTTTCAGGGAGGTGGGTCGGGGGAACTCGGCGACTGCGCGCAGTTTTGCAGGATCGGGAAGGACGCCTTCTTTGGAGACGACGTGGCCCAAGATGGTAAGCCGCCGGGCTGCGAAGCAGCACTTCTTTAAATTCAGTTGCAAGCCGGCGTCGGTCAAACATTGCAGGACACGCTCGAGGCGGGCCAGGTGGGACGAAAAGTCTCGAGAAAAGACGACGATATCTTCGAGGTAGCAGAGACACGTGTGCCACTTGAGTCCGCTGAGAACTGTGTCCATCATGCGCTCGAATGTGGCCGGCGCATTGCACAAGCCGAACGGCATGACGTTAAATTCGTAGAGGCCGTCGGGCGTAACAAAGGCCGTCTTGGACCGATCAGCAGCAGCCATGGGCACCTGCCAGTAACCGGAGCGGAGGTCCAATGAGGAAAAGAATTCTGCGCCTTGTAGGCAGTCGAGGGCATCGTCAATACGTGGAAGTGGATACACATCCTTTCGCGTAATCTTGTTGAGGCGACGGTAATCAACGCAAAAGCGGATGGATCCGTCCTTCTTCCGCACGAGAACAACGGGAGAGGCCCAGGGACTTTGAGAAGGCTGGATGACGCCGCGCTGAAGCATGTCGTCCACTTCTTTGGTAATGATGGTGCGTTCAGCGGCCGACACGCGATAAGGACGCTGGCGCAAAGGGGCATGCGTTCCGGTGTCAATGCTGTGTGTGACGACGGATGTGCGGCCAAGAGAGCTGCGCGGGAAGTCGAAGGATGGACGGAAACGTTGAAGTAATGCGACGAGCTGAGCACGTTGGTGTGGCGAAAGGCTGGCATCGATAGATGGGGAAAAAACAGAAAAGGTGTCTTGGTTTGGCGCAGCAGGAGGGGAACTAATGGCATCTATCTGGAGAGGGGCAAGTTCTTCAGAGACGGAGTATGGAAGAGCGTGATCAACTGCTTCGACATGTCTTAGGCACTCGCCGCGGATAAGCGTTGATGGACACGAAAAAGGGTTCGTTACGTAGATTGCACTCTGGCCATCGCATATAGTAAGAAGAGCGAACGGAAGGAGGAAACAGTGGCGACGGACAGCAGCATCAGTCGGAGTAAAGAGAACAGTCGAATCAGGATCGCAGGCGCAAGAGAGAGGAACCAGGGCTGCAGAGAAGGCAGGGATGTAGGTATCCTCAGCGACCATCATTTTACCGCGTCGGGGAGAGGCGTCGCACGGCTGGGTGGCACAGAGCGGAGACAGTTCAATGCTGGCACGGGCACAGTCGATGATCGCATGATGAAGGGTTAGAAAGTCGCAGCCCAGAATGACATCGTGAGAACAGCGGGACAGCACGAAAAACTCGGCGACATATACAACATCCCGGATAACAAGGCGAGCTGTGCAGGACGCTAGAGGTTGAATGCGGTGCGAGCTTGCAGTGCGGAGGCAAAAGTTCGAAACAGGCGTCGTCACTTTACGGAGTCTACGGCAAAGGGCTGCGCTAATAACGGATACAGCAGCGCCTGTGTCTACAAGGGCTAAAACGGCGACGCCATCAACAAACACTTCTACGACATTTGCGGGTGAAGACGGAGGACTTTGACAGTTCGATAGAATCGCAGTTCTTGCCTCCGGAACTGCGGCCGTTAGTTTTCCTCCGGACGGGAAGGTGAGCGCCGGCGCATGGGAGAAATAGATCGGCGACGGGGAGAAGGCGACCGGCGTGAAGAATATGAAGAGCGGTCAAGGTGGAAGGAGTCCGCAGGGGTGCCGGAGGAAACTGGTTGCGAGGGAGGCGCAGGGTCGTAGTGGAAGGAGCCTGCCCCGTCCCGGAAACTCGGCGGGTGTTGGCGACAAAGCCGAGCGACGTGGACCGGCAAGCCACAGGCGTAACATATGGGGCGGTTGTCGTAGGTGCGCCATGGGTTCATGACGGCGCGGCGAGGCGGCAGACGACGACGGATAGGTGTCGGTGGAGGTGGTAGGGGCGCGACAGACGGGTGGTTAACGTAGGCGTCGGGGCGTCGGGGTCTGGCGGCAACCTCAGCGTATGTGAGAGGAGCCGTCACAGGCGGAGGCCGAGGGCTACAGGGCAAAGCGTCGGCGACCTGCTCTTGAATGGCTCGTCGAAGTGCGGGATCTAGGGGTGGCCCAGGGTCGCCAGAGACAGGCAGGAGGGACAGTTGGCGGGCCACCTCTTCCCGTATAAAGGCCTTGATCTCGGGAAGCAGTGAGGCCGGGTCAGAGACCAGACTGCAGACCGGCGGCGCAGGAAGGGACTCGTCGAGGACTCCGGAACGGCGAGTAGAATTCCTCTGCTTCCTGAGGACGTCGCAGCTCTGGCAAAGCTGTATGACATCGATCACTGTTTGCGGATTCCTGGCGAGCAACATTTGGAACGCGTCGTCGGAGATGCCCTTCAGGATGTTATTAATTTTATCGGCCTCCGGCATGGATTGATTGATGCGCTTGCACAGGTCTAGAACATCTTCGATATAACTGGTGAAGGTTTCGGTGGCGTGCTGAGAGCGAGCACGGAGGCGTTGTTCGGCGCGCAGTTTGCGCACAGCTGGGCGGCCGAATACCTCCGAGAAACTGGTCTTAAAGGACGACCAGGTAGGCAGGTCGGCCTCATGATTGCGAAACCACAAGTTTGCAACATCGCTGAGGTAGAAAAGCACGTTACCGAGCTTGGTGGCATCGTCCCACTTGTTGTAGGCGCTGACGCGCTCGTACGACGACAACCAGTCGTCGACATCGTGATCGTCGGCACCACTGAAGACACTGGGATCTCGCTGACGGAGCCCGCCAGAACAGAGGATGGTAGGCGACTGGATGGGGGCTGTCTGGCTGGTGACTTCAGGCATAACGGGCAGCAAAGGTAAGGTGCGGCTACGGAGCTCCAGGATGAGGACGAGAGGGGGAACTTACAGGAGCCTCCACCAAATGTAGGAGGGCGTTGTGGCTGAGCAGAACCTACGTCGCTTTGCAACGTTCAGCCAAGGTGCAGGCCAAGCGTTCGGGCTGCGAGTGAGTGTCACACCTCAGGATCGTCGTCTTCTTTCACTACCACATTTCACCACAATGAGCGAGCGCGGCTGCTACACTACAATATAGATATTCCTTACGGCGGGCTGCACGCCTCTCAATAAATAGGCAGCCTTAAAGTAATAGTTAAAAAGTTAACTGTTCAATATTAGCTGGTCATGGTAGTCAGTACGTCTTAGCTATAGTCTGATGTACTACACCGCTGGCAATACTATGCTGAAAAAAGCGGTCTTCTAACTCAAAGATCCTATATTTAAAAATTGTGCAGTCTTAGGTGAAACACCCTGTATATAGAAATGCAGGCAAATAGCTGAGTAGGGAGATTTTAGAAGCCAACTGTATTTTACAGATACTGAGGACAAATAGGTGTTTGCTTGTACCGATACGGTACCACGCTCTAATCGCGAAGAGACCACTCTCGTCGAAAAATTGACTGGGGTTCAACGTGGCCTGAACCTAGTGATATGAGCGAGACCTCTGTTAAGCATAGTCTCCACTGTCTCATATCAAATGTCATGGTAAAAGTCAAGGTCAAAGATCAGGTACCCAATGGTCATAGTCATATGATCACGTGGTCGTACTACCATAGCTTGGGCCGTACCACCACGCAGTAAACTTCGGTTTGATCTTGTGAGTCATTGAAGGTCATTGTCTCGTCCACATCGAAATTGGAAGCTGTACCCCGAGGAGTAGAACTCGCACTCTAAAAGCTCGTAAAGCGAAATACAGGTGACGTAATCACCAGACCATTCAGGAAGTAAGCTGCGTGCGCCGACAACGACTCGTTTCGCGTTATCTCAGAGGCTGCACTGCCGTTCACTTAGGTTGCAAGCCGTTCTTATCAGTAAAGACGTCACGAGTTTGATTCCACTGACGGGAAGAGTGTGAAATCCAATTTTCTGTCTGACAAATGCCTGTATCGCTGCTTGACAAGCGTCAGCATAGCAAGGAAAAGGCAGAGAATCAATTTTTACTGAGAGCAATGATTGAATAGAGTTTTCCTCGTGGGCTTTCAAAAAACAAGGCCATGAATGTACCGTCATTCCTTCCCTGGACATCTCACTGAAAGAAATCTCTTGCTTGAATGTCAGTTGTGCGCTGTTTACATGTGCGCTGTTTACATGTGCGCTGTTTACATGTGCGCTTGCAACCCCTTCATGCTGCTTTTTAACTGTTATCGCCATATATATTGTGGGAATCCTGGCTTTCCGCCGTTGCCGTTGCTCGGCTGTGCCGGCCTCCCGCGTTGTTTCTCCTCTTTCCCTTGCTCCCGCCTCAGGCGGTGGAGAGGCGGCTAGGTGACTAATCACTGTCATTTGGCCACAGCTCCGCCCCGGCTCCCCAACGGCCTTTGCCATTGGCGCCTTTTGGCGGGAAATCGGGACCCGCTACGGGCGGCCGCGCACGGCGCGACCGTCCGAGCGGGGCCCAGAGAGAGAGATCCCTCCGAGACAGCGTAAGGTGCGTACGTTACTGTTTGTCCGTGCCGGCCTTTGCCGTTCGGACCAGTGCTTACTCGAGCTCGCCCGCACGTGTCCTCTGACCTGCAGCGGCTCGAGCCTGTCCAGCGGGGTCCAGCGACCTCTGACAGGCGTACCTTGCGTTGAATGCCCACTCTCTCTCGCAACCGGCCCAACGGTCGACACGAGAGAGAGATCACAGCACTGCCGCGGGGACATTCTCCTGCAGCGGCGTGTTAGCGGTGCGCATTACTCGAGTCGCTTCGTGCGCGCAGCGGAGCCTTGCTCCTCGCGCGCCCCCGGGACGGGGTGGCTATTGAGTGTGTGTGTATCAGCTGGAGGACGATGTGAATAAACGTCTCCTTTGTGAACTTGGAGGCCTATTTCTTTGCGGCGAATCGCTCTCCTCCCAGCGGAGGCTGAGCGCACTGCATCGGTGTCCCAGTGTGTGTGTGGTGACGGCTGATCGGGCCCCTTGGCTCGCGCGAAGCTCGAACCCGCGGTGGGTGGTGGCCTGTGTCCACTTAGGAACCCACAACTGGCGCCCAACGTGCTAAGTCACTGGCGCTTACGCCTTTGACGGCACATTAGCCGAGCAGGTCGCCTTGACGATCACGCTTGCGCACCGTGTCTAACACCCCAGCGGGGCACTCGGCAGCTACATGTCGGCTCCCTACGGAGTTGTAGCGTCGTTTGATCCGCTGGCTGCTGTTCCTTCGAATAGCTAGACACCGTGGTTGGCCGCGGCCCCCAGTGGGGTTCACGGCGAGACAACCCAAAATGTCGACCACGCGGCTCCCATTGGAGCTGTATCGGAAGCACCCTGCGGTGCATCCGCTGGTCGCATGCCTCAGCTGTGCAAGCTTTCCGCCCAGTGCGAAAGCAGTTCGTGTCACGCTGCCGCAACCGGCAGTTTCGAACAGCAGCAGCCGTGCCCCGCGAGCAGTCAATTCTGCTCTGGGAACGGCGAGGCGCTGGCCCGGTTCCCTGTGGAAACCACGCCGCTCATCGAACTAGGAGCCTTGCCTCCCTCGTTCGTGTAGCCCGCCCAAGCCTCCACTGAGGCAGGGGTGCAGTGCGCTCAGTTGGCTGATGCGGCTCCGCGAGCCTGCGGGTCGGCTGGCGCGCTGGGCTCTCCTGATACAGCATTACGACTTTTCCGTGCAGTGTCGAAAGGGGAGCACAAACGTGGTAGCTGACGCGCTATCCCGTGCCCCACTCGCCAGCGGCGCCTTGACGCCTGTAGGCGGAGGGGGCGAAACAGCGGACGAGCCGCCGGGCGGCAAGGAGGGGGAACCCGCAAACGGGTTAACCCATTCCGCTAACCAGGCGAGCAGCGCTTCGCAAAGCGGACGAGAGGCAAAGCTCTTCGTGAGCGCCTCGGAGGTGCCGACGCGAACGGAAATTTTGGCTGCAAACCTGAGTGGGGACGAGACCATGCTCCCCTCTGGGATGACTGGAATCGTTTTCAGCCGTAAGAGCTACTGAAAGCCCAGCGAAATGACCCCTTTTGTCGCGAGGTGAGCGACGGTCTCAGGGAGACGGAGCGCCGTGACGCTACTTGTATTGTAGCGGGCGCAGGGGGGCAGAAGCCAGCGTGTGTCGCGGCGAACCCCGGGGATTCATATTTGCTGGACCATGACGGGCTCGTGCTGAAGTACATAGCCACCGATGACGAGTCCATCGACCCGTTCTAGGTGGTTATCCCCAAAAGTCTAAGAGGCGCACTTTTGCGATTCTCTAATGACGAGCCACTGGCCGGTCATCTGAATGGCTCCAAAGTTTTTGCAAAACTGAGTCATTCGGTGACGTGGCCCGGCATGAAGCGTGACATTTTCCGCTATTGCCGTTCCTGCCATGTCTGTCAAGCGGTGAAGTCACGGGGCGGCAAGCCGCCTGGAATGATGAAACCGATTGACAGTGTGCGTCCGTGGCAGATGGCCACCTGCGATTTGATGGGGCCTTTCCCCAGGAGCAAGCAGGGGTTCATAGACCTGAAGGCCTACGCGTCACGGTCTGACGAGCTTGCGCCCGTACCCATTGGTATCAAAGGCAAGCGCAAAGGCACAACTGGTGCTGCGGAACGCAAGCGTACGGAGCACCGGTACAATCTGAGGCGACGGTCACCGGCGTGATTGATGCCGGACGGCGGACTCTTCCGCAACCGAAGGCACGCATCCTCAGCTAGCTGGCGAGCTTTCTCGTCAGGCCCTACCCAGGCAAAGCGCGGTGTTATTTTTTTTTTGTTTTTGCAGCATGCTCAGTTCCAGCCTTGTGTGTTTATCAGTTTACTTATTTGTTTTGTTTGAGTCAGTTTCTAGCCACTTTCGTTTCCCCGCTTGTACATCTGTTTTCGTTCTAACGTACCGAGATGTACATAGGCAAACTTCAGCCCGCTCGTGCTTGCTCTTATCTTCTAGAAGGAATAGATTGGATTAGGTGTCGTTTGTACAGCGCGCCTTTTCTCATTTCCGGCCCGACTGTGGGTGGTTGGCTCGTTAAGGAGCCGTGTGTCGCGGTGCGAGTTTTGTGCGGCCCGTATGGAGGGGAAGTTGGCGGGGCGTTTGGGACGATGGGGGGCGGAAAGTGCACCCTTTGACCCTCGCCGCGGCGCCTCTGGACGCTTCTGATCAGGGGATCGTTGCCGCCGACCAGCGTCCGCGCACTTGCCAGTGTATGCGTGGTTGTGGCTGTGACTGTGTGCGCGCGTAACCATGAGCCAAGGCGACGCCTGTGAGTTGTGCCGTTGTGTGCTTCTGCGTGAGCGCGAGGATGAGAAGGACCCCTCGCTGTGGACAAGGTTACACATCTGGACGCCGCCGAACGTCCTCGCCCGTTTCAGCCGGCGTGAAGGGGGTGCACTAACTGTCTTGTGCCCGAACGTGATGTCGTGTCCAAGGGCGCGAGGTCAGTGCTCTGCCGCGGCCCCGTCGTCATCAACGCACCCTACATCAACGGAAAGAAGACCGCCATCAGTCGTCGGCCCTCCCAACCCGTTCAACTTGAAGTCTGCGAGCGGTGAGTCGCCGACAGGCCCACTGGGCCGCGCCATCGAACTTTGAGGCTGACATCCACCTGTCACATAGTTGTACAGTTGAATTCACATCTTCTTGTGTACCGTGTATATAATCTGCAAGCTGTTTTGATTTACTGAAGCGTATGCAAGTGTTGTTTGCCTTGTTTTCCTTTGTTTGTGTGTTGTTTTTTTACTTTGTTCTGGCTGGAACTGAAGTGTAGCTAGTTTTTTTTTGTGTATTCATTTCTTTATTTTGGAACTGAAGTGTAGCTAGTTTTTTTTTGTGTATTCATTTCTTTATTTTGGAACTGAAGTGTAGCTTATTTTTTTTGTGTATTGATTTCTTTATTTTTGGCCGCGTGCTTTGCCGATGGGTAGGAGGGCATTTAAGGAGAGGGGGATGTGGGAATCCTGGCTTCCCGCCGTTGCCGTTGCTCGGCTGTGCCGGCCTCCCGCGTTGTTTCTCCTCTTTCCCTTGCTCCCGCCTCAGGCGGTGGAGAGGCGGCTAGGTGACTAATCACTGTCATTTGGCCACAGCTCCGCCCCGGCTCCCCAACGGCCTTTGCCATTGGCGCCTTTTGGCGGGAAATCGGGACCCGCTACGGGCGGCCGCGCACGGCGCGACCGTCCGAGCGGGGCCCAGAGAGAGAGATCCCTCCGAGACAGCGTAAGGTGCGTACGTTACTGTTTGTCCGTGCCGGCCTTTGCCGTTCGGACCAGTGCTTACTCGAGCTCGCCCGCACGTGTCCTCTGACCTGCAGCGGCTCGAGCCTGTCCAGCGGGGTCCAGCGACCTCTGACAGGCGTACCTTGCGTTGAATGCCCACTCTCTCTCGCAACCGGCCCAACGGTCGACACGAGAGAGAGATCACAGCACTGCCGCGGGGACATTCTCCTGCAGCGGCGTGTTAGCGGTGCGCATTACTCGAGTCGCTTCGTGCGCGCAGCGGAGCCTTGCTCCTCGCGCGCCCCCGGGACGGGGTGGCTATTGAGTGTGTGTGTATCAGCTGGAGGACGATGTGAATAAACGTCTCCTTTGTGAACTTGGAGGCCTATTTCTTTGCGGCGAATCGCTCTCCTCCCAGCGGAGGCTGAGCGCACTGCATCGGTGTCCCAGTGTGTGTGTGGTGACGGCTGATCGGGCCCCTTGGCTCGCGCGAAGCTCGAACCCGCGGTGGGTGGTGGCCTGTGTCCACTTAGGAACCCACAATATATATATATATATATATATATATATATATATATATATATATATATATATATATATATATATATATTTACATGTGCCCTTTTCCTCAATAAAGAACGTTTATTGTTGAGTGGTTGACCTGTGTGCTGATTACATATCTTCGCCCCGTGAGCTGGCGGAAAGGTTCAAAGAGGAAGTAGATCGGAACAACATATTTACTCAGTAGATTGGACGGTCTTTCTACAGCAGTTGCAACCAGCGTTTCACGCGTGCTTGAGCAGCTTTATTCTTTTTCACTAATGAAATAGAACTAGTAGAAATGACAATATTAAGCTGTAATTTTTGTGTGCCAGCCTAATGGGAGAAACTAGACTGTGCAAAAGAGAAGCTTTCCATTGAATGCCTTTCTTGCATCCGTTACGAACCTTCTCAGATGTAAAACATGAAAGCACTGAACAAAAACATGTGTTAGATACATCTCGGATTCATCAAGCATTCTTATACTCACCTTTATTCATTCCGATCGGTTTATCTGTAACGCCTTCTCCTGGTTATTAGCATATTTTCCGCGCCCTTTTCGTAATGTGTGGACAGGCTTCGGAGATATGGGAAGCCCTTAACACACTGTTCAGCATTTACTGCAACGGTCAGCTCATGAATATGCTATATGAATTTAGTGTGCATCGCTATGACGTCACATGAGTATACTACGAGTGTCTCCGACGTATGGTTTACCGACAGCAGCTCAGAAAACGTCAGCGGGCTGATGCTCTCATCGTAGCGACCGGACTATCTATCGCGTGAGCTACGACCGCGTCTGAAGAGGACCCTCGAGCTGTAAATGTACCGGTTTGTCTTTGTTCGCCTTAGGTGTTGCAGTCGCGTTGGCGTCGATCACCGCAATCTTCACCAAATCCATTCATGCTCTTTTCGAAAGGGAGCGTCTGCTCTGCTTGACGCCTACTTCCTTCTTCGTACTACCAGAGCGTGTGCAACGCCAACGCTGTCCACGACGTGCCAATGACGGCAATGTACCCCTCGCTTCATGGTGAACTTCTGAGCTTTTTTTTGAACGCGCTTCCTATTGACCGTTTGTTTTTAAAAGGACGCTGCAGAAAGAATTAACTTAGACAGAATCGAGAGGTAACGGCATATAAACTGCGATGAGACCGCTACCACAGAATACTCAGCTTTTATCAGGTAGGAGAGCCAAAAAACAAAATGAAATACAGGTGCGCCGTAACCAGTGATGTTCCAATCAGGCCAAAATTTTCTCAGTAGACGCAGAATTTCCTATTTTAGGAATTCTTTTCCTCCAGCAGCTTGAGAACGCGGTCAGTTTAAAAAAGAGAAGACATTTTCCGTTCCCAGAGCTCAATGAAACTCTGTAAAAAAATTCCTTTTCTCCAAACTTTGCCCCTCTAATTCCCCGAACGGAACATCTCCGGCCATCACCGGCAAATTTATCAGGTGCAGAGCGGATCTTGGACGCTTTCCTACTCCCCCGATCACTTAACAAAGACTGCAACCTGTCCTTATCGGTGCGGTCGTCACGAGTTTGAATGTAGTGGCGGGAAAGTTTATAAATTCAATTTTGCCAGCCTAAAAAGGATTTTCATTGCTCGACAAGCGCTAACATACCCTGAAAGAGCCAGAGAGAACATTTTTAATAGGAACAATAAATGAATGCAGTTGTCCTCCGAGTTGCTTTAATGCAGAAATGTTTTGTGCGGGGTTTGCAAGCCCCGATTTCATGCACTTCGCAGCAACCATTTTATACGTCCACACCTCGCGGCGACACTTTAGCGTTCGCCCTCTGAAAGGCTTACCAGGAAGCAGTTCAGATACCCCTGAATAACGACAGAGACAACCACTGTCTTTTGAAAGGTATATATAGCTATATACGTATATATACGTTGATACTATATACATGATTGACGTTATACTATGTCTCGGGTTCAGGTTTCAATTTAAAACAACAATTTTTGACTTGCAACACACACACACACACACACACACACACACACACACACACACACACACGCACGCACGCACGCACGCACGCACGCACGCACGCACACACACACACACACACACGCACACGCACACGCACACGCACACGCACACGCACACGCACACACACACACACACACACACACACACACACACACACTGTTGAGGACGGAGGGGCCCAGCGTGTTGGGGGGTGTCGTTCAGGGCAGCAGGACCCGACTCGGAAGGACGATGGCGAACTCCATTTAGGAGGTAACTGTAGAGAAGGTTTATTCACATATTTACAGGCATAAGAGAAGTGAGAGACCTGAGTGAGAGACTGAAGTGGGAGACGATTCTGCCGCATTCGTTGTCGACTTTTATACCCTTCTTGGTCCCCAAATTCCCTAGGTTGAGGACGCCCACGCCGGAGTGGGAGGGGCCTATAACTTTCACCTCTGCGCTCAAACACAACACCGCACTTAGGGTCACGCCCCTGTCACGTGTTGATTCCGAGGGAAAGAAGGTTGCCGTCGAGACGTTGAATGCGGTAGGTGGTGGTTTCTGGCCAGCTGAAAGCCCCGCGGGTCACCGACATCTGTGGTTCATCAACTGGTACCCGCCGCTCGAGGCCGGAACGAAGAGGTCATGAAAGGCCGGAAAGTGCTCCTTTGTCCTTGCCCACCAGCTCGTCGCGGCGCTTGGCACGCCAAAGAGCCACAGCCAACGAAGCCCTTTGTTCCCCCGGCATGCTCACAGCAATTGGGGAAGATAACATCGGTCTCCCCGCGGCGGCGGCGGCGACACTTGAAGAGACTTCGGAAAGGCGGTCTGTTTTTGCTAAAACTTCAACCCCTTCTTTATGGTTCTGTACTCCGACCGGGAAGGGCTCGGTAAATGGAATCAGCGGTCACCTGGGTCCCGTGTGTGGTCCATGACGGCAGGCTTGGGGCAACGGTCGCCGAGTAGAAAGCAGGTACTCTCAGCCACCCAGGAGACATATGTGTGCTGGCTGCTTCCGCCGCTGCTTAGCCTTCGCCGTACCTTGCTTAACGACGACCCACGTTTGGTGGTAATTTCTCCCAGACCCGCGTTCTTCGACCCTAACACCGCATCTGGCTTCCCGATGACACACGTCGGGAAGTAGTCTTTCCAGGCCCGTGTACTAGGACCTTAACAACACACACACACACACACACACACACACACACACACACACACACACACACACACACACACACACACACACACACACACACACACACACACACACACACACACACACACACACACACACACACACACACACACACACACACACACACACACACACACACACACACACACACACACACACACACACACACACACACACACACACACACACACACACGTACGTTGTAGGTGCGCGAACAGCCGTAGGAGAGAATTTCAAGGACGGGGCATCTATTCATTTCATCCAAGGGGCCACTGCACTGTCACGAAAGCCGTCCAGCACAGATGGTCAACATTCGACTCTAGCGCGCCGGTGGAGTCTCCCGTGCAATTTCAGAGCAATTGAACATTTGATCTACTCCGCAAGTCGACGACCACCGCTGGCGGGTTGAAGTTTCAGAACAAAGGCCTTCGTTCATATGCCGTTCCCTAAATATAGGGTACCGTTGCGCTGTACCGGTAGTCCCTCCAGACGTTCATGACGTCACGTTATGGATTGATTGATTGGTTGATTTATTCATTCATGCATTGATTGATTGATTAATTGATTGATTGCTTGATTGATTTTTGCGGGTGTGTGCTAACTTGTGGATTACGAGGCGCACCTCTTTGTGGAGGGCTTCTGATTGATTCCGATCGCGTGGGGTTGTTTGCCGCGCAGCGGAAATCGACCTGCCAGTAAAAAAAACCCAATTGCGAGATGTAATTAGGAGCTGTCTACTACTTAGAGCGCCTTATGTCCTACGATGTTGCTGTGGTAAGTAAAAGTCTCTTAACCCTAAACATTTGTGCATCTCCTGACAGCTTCAAACCACTTCAGCTTGTTATTCTGCGCCTTCAGAAATTTACTGTGAAATCGCCGCCAGCTTTCCTCGTCACCATTGACTCATACGCAGACACACCTGCTTCCAACCAGACAAACAGGGCGAGTCGTAAGAGGGAGAGAGAAAGAAAAAAAAGGTTAGAGGCCGCAGAAGTGTTTCAAGTACTTGTGAGCCTGTGGTTGGGCAAGGGGGAGATAAGGGTTATTTATTGGGCATCTGTCAGCGGCAGTACCGCAGTGAGAAGGTGCTTGCCAGGAGCGCTGTGCTACATACCTCTTTCGTCAAGTCTTCCGAAGTGTGAGAAGTTCTCCGTTTTACGGTGTAAGAGAAGTAAACGCCAAGGAGGAATCATGGAACATTGCAAAAGGGAGAAAATCTGCAAGGTAAGATATATGCCCACGGCTTCTGTATTTTTTCCTTTTCGCCATGTCCCGTGTTTGCTCTAATTTACTCTCCACCAATATTTCAGTTTCGACGGGACTTGGAGGCACATTGTTCACTCTTTTTTTTTGTTATTGCCTACATGTGTGAAAATGCGCCCTTATGGAGACACGTCACTGATTTAGTGTTACATTTTTTTATTTCTCCATTTTATAGCCTACTTCGCATAACCATTCGCGTTCAAATCTTAAAAATTCCACGTTTAGCTGTCAGCGGTGAAAAGTATGCAGGATGTGTGATAAATATTAAGAAAACATCTGTGCGACAGGATGCTAACTCGGGCTTATCTTTTGTAACGCTGCTCTAGTCAAACAAAGTGTAAAAGCTCAAAGTGTTTTTATCTGTTAGGGGCAGGATCCCAGAATACGCTCGAGTAGGCGCCTTTTATGCTGTTCTGGTCACCGCACCCTGCTCGTGATACCGGCGCCGTACACTGTTTCCTTCCGCTTTCATTAGGAACGTGCTCTCATCCCACGCTTGAGGAATAGCATGCCCGTACTCTAGTAACGTACAGACTGTGTCCCGACTCCCAGAAGAGTGGCCACTATGGTCAGCGTGGTCTTGTATATGATCTGTTTTAAAAGAAAAAAAAGCAAAATAAAGAAATTACACAGTACATTAAGACTGCAGAAATAACACTGCGTTGAACACTTTGATTCCTGTCTGTTCTAGGTCGAGAACCCAAACATAAGAAGTTTAATGCAATGCTCCTCAGAGTTGCCGCGGTGGCTCAGTGGTTATGGTGCTCGGCTGCTATCCCGAAAGACGCGGGCTCGATCCCAGTCGGGACGGTTGAGTTTCGATGGAGGCGTACTTCTAGAGGCCCGTGTACTGTGCCATGTCAGTGCACGTTAAAGAACCCCAGGTGGTTGAAATTTCCGGAGCGCTTCACTACGGCGTCTCTCATAGCCTCAGTCGCTTTGGAACGTTAAACCCCATAAACCGACCAAACCAACCAATGCTTCTCAGGATATTAATATTCCATTCAACCCAGACAAAACTCTGGTACATGTCATGAGTAATGCATTTACTGATTTTGCTAAAGTTTGTGCGCGCTGCATGAACCTACAAAGTACGCATGCTTACGAGCGAAAACTTGCGCACTCGAAACTTGTAACTGCTGCTCAGTTGTAAGTTTAAGGTTATATGTCGTTGATTCAGACTTCACAACAGAGGAAATTGGGGATGTCTAAGGTTTATATGATGCAACTAAAAGTATATGTAAATGGGCTTGACGGCGGCCATAAACAAAGAAAGTAAAACTGAGCCCTATGAATTACTTCCATTCTTTATCTCTAACTATTATATGCGCATTCATTAACTGAGGAAGCACAAGTTAACTGTCATGGAAGGCGGATTGCATTTCTGCGGAAAACGGAATGCTGTTATGGTGTGCTGTAATAAGTGCAATATCACAATGAAGGCAAACTTCACGTACGGTATGCTCCGGTACTAATAGGTGTGCATTATAAAGGTAAGTCTGATACGTCAGCTGCTTTCAATGGACTAACCTTGAAAGGTCGTTGCGAAACGGAAGTGGCATTACCTGCAGTTGCAATAGCTGGTAGTGGTATGCTAGCGTTGGCTAGTATCGCATGTGTAAATTCAGGTATTTTTTTTAGACTTGACTTTGGAAACTGAACACTCATAAATTTTATGCTACCAAATCTGCTCAATATAGCTAAGCACTCAAAATTTTAAGGCGAAAGCCTTTAATGTCTCATCGTTGTAAGCAGCAGTTGTCGACAGAGAATGTCACGCTTTTCAGTTGGTCGAAACGGTCGCGACGTCAGAGTGCGCCAATTTCAAACGGAGCCAATTGTACTTTGGCTAGTAACCATGCAACCAATTGAAGGGACCATATAGTGATGCTCCAAGTAAGTGGGACTGAGCTTAGTTAATTGCTTAATTGCCCAATTAGCCTAATTAACTTCTCTAGTCAGGCCATATAAATAAATAAAACCTAGTAAGAAATTGGTCGAGCTCGGGAATCGAACCACGGTCTTCGGAGTGCGAGACGAGCATGCTATCCACTCCGCCATGCCAGCTCGATGGTTTGGAATGAACAAAGGCACGTCTAGTGAATACGGTGTCTTCGCTCACTGCCATCCTCCTCCCTTCCCTTCCGGTGAGGTTTAGGTGTCCACCGAGGTATGAGAGAGAAATACATTTCCTTTCCTCAAAAACCAATTTACCGACGAGCGAGGCGTAGAACCGAATGGGCGATGGCGTTCTATGGACTCCCTGGCAGCGTTGCAAAACGCTCTCGCGTTCCACTCTTAGAGGCGAAGCTTAACATCTTGACCACACATCACTGACCACACTTTAGGTCAAAAAAGTGCACCCCCCCCCCCCCCCCCCCCCTGAATTTTGACGGGTGTCCACCGAGAATGTGAGACAGTTACTGCGTAATTTTCTTTCCTCAAATACAATTTTCATTTTATTCATTACGGGCCATCTTCGTCTTTCTTCTTTCACTCCCACTTCCTCCGTTCCTCTACGGTGCGGTTCAGGTGTCCACCGAGATGACAGAGATTTACAGCGCCATTTCCTTTCCTCAAAAACCGTTGCGGTGAAACGGCAAGGCATCGCGCCGAACGGGTGGTGGCGTTCCGTGGACTCCCTGGCAGCGCTACAACACGCTGTCGCGTTCCACTCCTAAAGGCGAAGCTTAAGCTTAAGCTTAATTAGCAGTTAATTAGTATTCAGGCATTAATCAGTAATTAACCATTAATTAGTGATTTGTCATCACTTAGTGATTAGTACTCAATTACATGTGACGCCACCAGTGCCACAGAAGCACTGAAAGTGGTGCGGAAAACGCTTTCGCCTCTACGCACTTTAGACAGTCAAAGTGCCCCCTGAATTTTTTTTCGTGCTCTTGGAATAGCTCTGTACTCACTACTAAATTAAATTTTTGATGTGGGGGATAGTTCATTATATTTCCATGTTCACGATAAAACTGTAATTGTGTGTCTGAAAGTAAAATTTTGTGTTCCAGTTTCGTTTTTAACATATGTGTCCTGGTGCGTAGTTCGGTGAACGCTTCTCAGGCACCGAGGATATGATAAGCGGCGCGCCTCAAGACTACGACGCGTTGCTGGAGCAGTGTTTGGAGAGTGGAAACCTTTTCGAGGATCCGGAGTTTCCGTGCACTGAAGCCACGGCCTGGGGCACCGCGGATCCCGAGATCAATATCGTGTGGAGGAGGCCTTGGGTAAGAACCCATTGCCGTGACTTTCTTGATTTTCTGAAAAAAAAATTACCAATATCCATGCCATCTAGATTACTGCGTGCTTGCTCAACCGCCTCCTTTTTATAGCGTTAGCTCTGATTAATACTCGCATTAATCAAGGTCGCGTTAGTACGAAACACGAGGTCATAAAACACAAGTTGGACCTGTGGGTGGTACCATTGGTGCACAGATTGTGGACCACGTAATTGGTGTAGATGGTTCGGAGTGGTATAAAACCGTTCAGCGCGTTAGATCGCTAGTCGAAGTAAAACATAGCCTACCAAAGGGATTTGCACCGACGGCCTTTGGTTCCCCCAAACCGTGACTTCTTGAAACTTCAAACGTCCATTATGGCCAAACTAATTGACGTAGGACATTCGAAGGGGTGTAAAATGATTTGTCTTCTGGCGCTTGTATACGTTGGCGTCAAAAAAGTAGGTATCCGGGTATAACGAAACATTTGTACCTGATATAGCGAGGATGTCTAAATACTCAATATTCGTTGGATATTGCTAACGCTCGATACTCATATATCTGCCTCAGCGTTTTGCTCTTTTTTCATTTTGTTTTCTCCCCCATGTTTTAGGGTGCCAGTAGTGGTGATCCTAGCTATCAGACAGTTTTAGTTGTGCGTCCGCAAAAGATTTGCACACGCACCGCGCACGCAACGGGCGCGCATTACGGCGCATTGATTCCTGCGTTTGCGACGACAGTTTTAGTTGAGCGTGACAGGCGTAGCGCTCGTGAAACATAACACACTGGGGCGCCATCTAATTGCACCAAGTGAAAGGGTCTGACCTGTGTAAGCAAAAATGTGCTTATTCTAAAGCGTTAGTATTAGAACACCCATTATCGCCAAAAATACCCGGCGATAGTGTAGTCCTTGGCGTGTGAAGCTTGTGCATCTGAGAGAGAGAGAGAGAGAGAGAGACTCTTTAATGAAGAGCAGAGAATTTAGCCGGCGTTTAAAAATCGCTGGCATGCTACTCTGCGTAGGGAGGGGAATTTGGGAGATAAGACAGAAGGAGAGCAGTGTGGAAGAGGTAAAAAAAAAACGAAGATAAAATGCGGTCATGAAATGGGTACTAAGGATGCAATGGCGAGTATTGATGTAACCTATGGAATGATGGAGTGCATAGACAGTCAAATGGGCTGACGAAGTTCACTGCATGAAGAATGCATGAAGGTAACGTGCAAGTGAATTTACAGCTTATCGAGATGTCCAATGTCTTTTAAATATGTGAATAGAAAGTTCATTGCAAGTCTCTATTGCCTAAGGCAGGCTAAGAGACCTAAAACTTGGTCCATTGTTAGGGGCACTGGGCAGAGCTTCTGCATGCAATGTTCATAGTACGCACGCTCGTTAGCATACGCAGGGCACTCAAGCAAGATATGTTCCACAGTTTCTATCGAGGCACAGTTGTCACAGTGCGGACTGTTCATTTGTCTAAAACGGTATCGTAAGCCTTTGCATCTGCTCATTCTCAATGAAGAATGCTGTACGGCTGAAACTTAACACTGAGTGTTTTTATCGGGTTATCGTGCTGCGCAAGTCTTGGCATGTCTATTGGTTTCTGAACGTCAGGTGCGTTCATTCTGCCCTCGCAGTATTTTCTTGGCTATAATTCGGTTAAACCCACAGCAGTTTTTTCATAATCACTGTCAAGTATGCACCATCATCAGTTAACAGCAGTGAATTCTAAAGCATCACTCCATCGTCCGCGGCGATGAAGTATCTTTGTGTGCTTAAGCGCACGTGTGCGTGTGCGCATGCGTGTGCGTGCGTGCATGCTTGTGAGTGTGTGTGTGAGTGCGCGCTTAAAGCTCTGTTTTTGATTATTGGATGAAACAATTATATCTTGATTTCTATAACAAAAGCAGTCACCGAACACAAGGAACGCAGGCGATTTTTTTTATAATTTGTGGTGTCATCAATTGGAGATTAATGGTAAATTATTTTAAAGATAACAGATCTGAAAGCAGAAGAAAAAAACGACCACATGACGGATATGGGATCAGAACCTATGACCTCCGAATTTTGCGTTCGGTGCTCTACCAACTGACCTACGGCAACGGCCGTCCAGTCTTCTGCTTTTGGGGGTAATTAAGTGTAGTGTAACCGAACCTTGAGAGTGCTCATCACCGCCACTCTCGTCCATAGCGGCGGACGTAGTACGTCCTGTGTTACCGCGAGTGCCATGTAGGAAAGTGACCGAAAGGTGAGGACGGGAGCTGTGCCAGAACCTTTGGCATGAAGACTCCGAGAATCGAGGCCATCGTTAGCTACTGAGCGGACAAGGGAAGAAAAAGAGGGGTTCGTTGTGACATACATGACGGAAGCCAGCAGTCACCGAAACCAAGGAGCGTAGGGGATTTTTTAAAAACTAATTTGTGGTGTTCATCAACGGGATAATATTAGAGTGACTATTTTATAGATAACTGATTCACTCAGCAAAGTTTCACAGTCACCACGATAGAGAAGTGCCTTGTGGCGTTAAGTCCTTTGGCGGGCTAGCTGGTTCGTCCTTTACTGCGTGTCTCAGGCCACTCTGTGCGCTTCATTACTGAAGAATTAAACAACGCAAAGCACATGACAGAGAAAGACATATCATGCGCTATTCAGTGTTCAATGTCCCCGTCATTTGTTCCCTTTGTTTCTTCAAAATGACACTAAACAACCACTCGCCTATGTGTGTGTTCTTATGCTTCATGGAGTTTGATGCACTACCCCCTGTACACCATCCGGTTCGAAAATTCCCTCACCACCAGCCCTTGCCGTGGCTCATGCAGTGCACTTCTCATAACATCAGTATCACACTGCATTAAATTCATTTAATTAACTGATTAGCATTCGAAATAACTAACCAATCAAAGAAATATCTGGAGATTGAGAACAACTTGCCCCTCAACCTTTCTGTGCTGGAAAGTGTCACGAGTGCCACTAAAGCTCCGATACAGGTGCAGGAGCAAACTCACTTCCAGTGTCCTGGGAACTTTCTAAAAGTGCGTTACTTATCGAGTGGAGATGCTTTAGTCGTTGCTCTGCATAAGCTTCGTAACGCTCACGAATTGTGTCATCGCGCTGGCAGGAAATCATCGACAACCCGGAGTTCCTGACGGAAGGCTTCAGTCGCTTTGACATCGAGCAAGGATCGCTGGGTGAGTATATCACAAACTATCTTTCATCCTATCATCATTACCCTTTAACCTAACCACCAGAAGTAAATAGACTTGGGAATGTGAGAAGCCAAAGTTATCAGCGATACGCTCAACCATTATCACTTGAATTTCAGGAAACTGCTGGATGGCCGCTTCCATCGCCACCCTAACGATGCACCCGAAGCTGCTGGAGAATGTTGTGCCTGCGAGACAGAGCTTCGCGGAAGGAGAGTACGCAGGCATCTTCCACTTCCGCCTCTGGAGGTTCAACAGGTGGATCGACGTGCCCGTCGATGACCGGCTTCCGGTGAACGAGACGACCGGCGGACTGGCCTTCATGACCTCCAGCGCCGACGGAGAGTTCTGGAGCGCCCTACTCGAGAAGGCCTACGCCAAGTGAGCAGATACCGCTAGAGACTGAATATTTCGAGCTGAGCATTTACTTTGGCTTCAAACGATATATTACCGTGGCGCTGAAACGTGGCATGCTCTGCCGAAGTGCGCTGTAGTTTTACTATTTTCCGCACAAGCTATGGGGTCGAGTTCTCGCTTAGCAGGCGTTGGAATGTGGTTAAACAGATTTGACTAAAGATAGCCCTACTCTGGCTAGATGGACGGAAAAAAATATTAATAAACAGTCATGTTACGTTATGCGTGTACCTCAACAGAATGCGAGTTCTAGCAGTGAAGCACAAAAGCACATCATTGCTTTATATATTTTGTCCTGATCCACGTTGCGAAATACCGCTTACTCGAGCGAATGGCAGGTACTAAGTGAGATGCACTTGTTGGATTACCTTCTGTGTTTAACAGTGTCAATACTGGCTCATAATATTATAGTGACACATCAGGATAAGTAATCTTGTCCTTTTGCTAATTTTAGTAAGGTGCAGAACGTATTATAACAAGCCGCGGTGGCTCAGTGGTTATGGTGCACGGCTGCTGACCTGAAAGACGCGGGTTCGATCCCGGCCGCGGCGGTTGAATTTCTTTGGAGGAGAAATTCTAGAGGCACGTGTACTGTGTGATATCAGTGCACGTTAAAGAACCCCAGGTGGTCGAAATTTCCGGAGCCCTCCAGTACGGCGTCTCTCATAGCCTGAGTCGCTTCGGGGCGTTAAAACCACAGAAACCAAACCAAGCCAGAAAGTATTAGCTTCGGTAAAGCCATAAAGGGCAGCTCCGCTATCGTGGCCCTATGCTACAAGCCAAAAAGATGTCCAGACCAGCATAAATCACTTGTCCTGTTCGCATTCCCTGATGGCAATTGACGTTAATCCGTCTGAAGAGAATAAAAAAAATTGTTCCCGCCCGGGGATGTTTTTGTTTTCCGGCTGCGATGAGAATGCTTATCAATTCCTTCAAGGAATTGCTACGGGTTGATAAGGGAATGTTACGTTCCAAAGAATCTCACGCTACAGCGTGAGCTTCGTGAGGGACGCCGTAGTGGAGGGCTCCGCATAATTTGACCACCTGGGATTCTTTAACGTGCAGTGACATCGCACAGTACACGGACCTCTAGAATTTCACCTCCATGGAAACGCGACCGCCAAGCAAACAATGTAGCAGATTTTACGAATCGCGACGATACCCGCACATGAGCATACACTGAGCACATGAGCACATGAGCATACGACGGCTTTAGCCGTCGCAAACGTGTCGAAATTTGAACGAGGCCAGTAGTCAACTCCGAGTTGCAGGCTCATGAGAACTTCACGCGATCCTCATAGTGGTGCCAACGAGATAGATATTAAGGCTTTTTCATTTCCCCTGCGGCTCCCAGATTAGGAACAAAACACGAAAATAACATTCCCTTTGATTGTCCCGATATTTGTATTTTTCATTAATTGCTTCGATTACTTATCGCGGGAGAAGAAACAGCACATGGTTCGAATTGATATCGGAAATATTTTTTAAAACTCATTCAAATATTATTTTAACGTAATAACATTAAATACTCCCCTGTAACAGTGAATTATTAGCACTGAGAAACAATGGACTTTATTGCAATAGCATTAGAAAATGAACACATTTACCAGAACAGGATTCCATCAGGCTTAAGGTGAAGGAACCTAACGTTAAAAATGGAGTTTTTTCATCAACATAAAAAAAAACGATTTAGGATGGGAATAAACTCGAGTTATGCTACACCTAATTCCACGCCGATTGGCGGCTGGTATAAAATCACTAGATGAACAGATACCTTTTCCCAGTTACAGCATAAATGTCTAGAGCATAGAAATTGAAACGGTATGTGTTAAATTGAAACCACCGGTTCTGTAGATTCGTGCTTAGTGTGAATGCATGGCGTGCCTGTCACCTTCGTTAATATTCCCATATTTTCGCACTGTGGGCTGTAACTCTTCGTAGCGTAACGTAAAATGAAAAATGTGAGGTCTAACTTCATTTTTTCGCAGTGTCGCCAACTACGCTGATTTACAGAAAAATACACTAATAGAATCAATCAATAAATTAATCAGTCAGTCAAGTCACCCTGTTTTCGCAGGCTGCATGGAGGCTACGCAGCACTTGTCGGAGGCTCTGGGGTCGAGGCTTTCGTCACATTCACTGGGGGTCTGACCGAACAGCTCACTGTGTCGAGTGAGTCTAAGGATTTCTTTAGGATCCTACAGAGGGCACTGGACAGGAATTCCCTCGTGTCTTGTTCCATCACGGTGAGCTGAATTATAGCACTTTGATCCGCGCTGTATTCAGCTCGACAACCAACCTGAAACTTCCTTCGCAAACTTAACAGGACGAAAAGAAGGGAGCCAAGGGCCTCCATGGTTTGCACGAGTACAGTGTCACCGGCGCTGAGAAGGTAAGCAAGCTTTCCGAGAATCTCGTGGATGCAAAATGGCTGTAAAAAAGGCCCACTGCTCCTCAAAAAAATATCAAAAGTAATACAAAATTCTCGTTATTTTATGCACTTCGTTTTCTTGAGTTTCTATTGTCTTTACCGAAAAATCATAGGTTGCAGTTGAGAACGCTCAAAAATGCGAATCTTCAGTTTCTGCTGGTGGAGGAAGTAATTTCTACAACCCTTTGATCCAGAGTAAGCGATCACTTCACTGAGGTGCCTTTACTGAGAGAAGGATAACAAAAGAAAAAACATGTTCGCAATAAATAATAGACAGGGAGTATCGAAACAATTAGCACTTCTGCAGTTTTCCTGTCATCGTACATCCATGTTGTTTTTGACGTTTTTAGAAATACTTTACTCTTCGTCAGCTTTTCATGGCAATGCAGGGAAGGCTGCAGGTTGCGAGAGTTCGTAACTGTGCCATTCCGACAAATAATTCGGCTGCAGGAGTGTGCACACCAGGCCACCTGCCCATCGCTTCACTGTACCGCTGGTGTACTTAGCGCCATCTACGGTAGTTTTTAAAAATCGACAGCGTAAGTGCTACGTACAGCGGTGACTGCGGAGTCAGTGGCGTTGGTGTGCAGAAAAAAGAAAGCGGCCCACGTGCCACCTAGGTCACGTGACATTGTGACGTCATCGCAACCTCGTCAAGAGCAACGTGGGTCACTGTGTTTGAAACAGCCACCTTCCTGGGCAGTGGCGCATCGCTTAACAGCGCACCACTGCGTCAAGAGTGGTACGAAGACGCCCAGTGATGTACGAATGTAAATTAGAGGACGAATTTCGTATTTATGGGCATTAATAAATTAACGTTATCATGTGATTTCAATAAGGCGGAGTTTAAGAGTACTCTCAAGTTTTTAAAGAGACGTGCATAGTTCGTTTATTGTAGTCGAGAAAGCTGTTTATTCCTTAGAATTTCAACGTTTAAAGTTGGCAGTTGTGTTAGAAATCTGCTTTCAATTACGGATATTGACAATATGCTATGTTTAAGAGGAAACTAACACCTTCAAACAGGGACAATACTCCAACGCGTAGGAAGAAAGGGTGTGTTTCAGCTCTGCAGTTCCCTCTCCGTTTCCAGAAAATTTCTCAAACACACACCCCCTACTCTGCCCAAGCAAGAAGATAAGCTAGGAGATAAGGCTATGGACGTAGAGGTGCCACCTATACCTAAATGGCCGGCCAATTCGATGGCAGATACTCCTCTCGCACCTCCCACGAAAAAGACCTAAACGACGGTAGCAGATTTAGTCGACAATGTAACCTCAGATTTGCCAAAATGGATGCCGACAGAAAGGCCGATCTAGAACGTCTAGATGCCGAATTCGCGGCTATTCTGGAAGAATTCAAAAGCTTTATCATAGACAAAGTTAAGAAAGAAATCGCCATCCTAGTGATCAGGATCACTACACACGGAATGCAACCAATTCATGCGCAATATGGCCCCCCGCCCGCAGAGAATTAGCGTGTGGCAGTGGAACTGCAGGCACTTCCTTCCCAAGAAGGATCACCTGCAGCTTCTAACCCAGAATACTGAAGCGAATCCAGACGTAATAGCGCTCCAGGAGAATAGAGGACAAACTAAATTAGCGGGATTCAAAAGTTTTATGCAGAAAGGCGCGGACACCAAAAAGAAACAAACGCTATCCTAGTACAGAGAAACATCACGGCTATTCAGCAGGAATTCGATGGCAAAACTGCTAATTACACTCTGATAGAGGTTGTTCCTCGCAAAAGAGGAGACAGAAATCTTTTCGTACTAAATGTGTACAGCTCTCCCCAAGATAAAGGGCTAGACATTCCAAATTTATTGCGTAAGACTATTCACTTCACTAAGGGAGCGTAACTCCTCGTAGTCAGAGACTTTAACGCACCCCATGCTGTATGGGGATACGTTAAACCCACCAAGAAAGGCACGAAGCTATGGGAAACCTCACCCGACCTCGGCCTCACTTTACTTAATGATCCGCACTCCTATACGCGGATAAGCAACAGCGTCAGCAGGGATACCACACCCGACCTGACCTTCACCAAGATATAACTCAAACCAAATGGAATCAAACCGGAAATACGGCAGGCAGCGATCACTGCATCATAACAATCTCGTTTCACACGTCCGCACACAAGTCAATTCAAACAAGCACTACGCTCACGGATTGGGATAACTTTAGAAAACTCAGAGAAGAGACCGCTACCACTAACATCGAAAACTTAGACAGTTGGGTAGAGCAGCTTAAAAATGACGTGCGCAAGACGACCAAGGAGGTGGAAGCGACGGAAGATCAGCCGACGGCTGACTCCAAGCTTCTACATCTCTGGGAAGCGCACAAAAGCATCCTCAATAGGTGAAAAAAACAAAAACACAACAGGACACTTAAGCTAAAGGCAACCAAACTACAGAGACAGATCGAAGCCCATACATCCTACCGAGCTAGGCAACAAGGGGGCCAGATGTGCGACAGCCTAAATGGTCAGTTAGGCAACAAAAGGGCCTGGCTCCTCTTAGGGCACCTCTTAGATCCCACTCAAACAAAATCCACTACCAGATGTCACATGAGCGAAATCATACACGCATTCCCCGGAACAGATGCGGAGCTCCTAGACGAACTTCGAAAGAGATACCTGAACACGTCTAAAAGCGACGCCCTTAACCACTACACGGGTGCTCCCAACGACGAGCTGCACAGAGACATAACGGACGCGCAGACATGGGCTGCAATCGGTCACCTTCGCACAACATCAGCCGCGGGACCGGACGGAGTCACGAATAAGATGCTGCGAAACCGAGATAGTAAATCTATCTCGGCAGTTACCAATTTAATGAATGGATATTGGCGTAAAGGAGAACTGCCTCAGTCATGGAAACACGCGAGTGTAACGTTTATTTTTAACCCCAACAAGAGGCTCAGCACTGACAATCTCAGACCCATATCTCTTACCTCGTGCTTAGCCAAACTCATGGAGCATTTGATCTTGACCTGATTGCAAGGCTATGCTGAGGATAATGACTTATTACCAAGTATTATGTTAAGTTTCAGGAGCTCCAAGACGTCATGCTCCAGTTGTATAACGACGTCATAGATCCCCCGGACAAAACCGGCACCATAGCCGTTCTTTGACTTGACTTAGAAAAGGCCTTCGACTATGTATCGCATGGAGCAATTCTAAGAGGCCTCTCGAGCATAAATATAGGTGCCATAACCGACAAGTATGTCAGCTCTTTCATATCGGGAACGACGGCAGAACTCTTAATCGGGGGAATCAGGTCGGATAGGATAGAACTGGAAGATAGAGGCACGCCGCAAGGCTCCGTCCTGTCGCCCTTTCTCTTCAACCTATCACTCATATCGCTGCCTAGCAAGCTAAACGCCATAGAGGACTTACGTCATACACTATGCGGATGACGTTACCCTATGGGTGGCGAATGGTTCCGACGCTCACGCTCACATAGAAGAAACTCTGCAGAAAGCGGTACAAGTAGTCCAGGAACACGCGAGTAGCATATGACTCAAATGTTCTCAACCCAAGTCTGAACTCCCTCTAATCAGACAGAAGAAACAGAGAGAAACCACCATAGAGGTGAACCTTCAAGGTCTCTCGACACAGGAGGTCGAAACCATTCGAGTACTAGGTCTGTTCATTCAAAATAAACCTAAGAGCAACATTACAATCAGCCGTCTGGAAACAACGGTCATGCAGATAGTCAGGCTCATTCGAAGAATCACTGCTAAAAAGAGCGGAATGAAGGAGGCCGACGTCTGCCGCCTTATGCATGCATTCGTCATTAGCATATTCACCTACTCTCTACCATACCTCAAACTATTTAAGGTAGACATCGAGTATAAACAGGCTTCTCAGACAAGTTTATAAAGCTGGTCTAGGCTTCCTAGAAACACACCCACGGACAGATTTTTATCCTTGGGTATACACGACACCATAGAAGTACTCATCACTGCACACAAGGCGATGCACATCCAAAGACTGGCCAACCCTGCAGCGGGAAGAGAGATTCTGGATCGAATAGGCGTAAACGCTGAACCAATGTCCAACCGACCGGGCCCTCGACTACAAGGAGGGCGCGACAAACTACTCATCAAACCGCTCCCCAAAAATATGCTGCCGGGCTTCCAGGATAGCAGAAGACGAGCCAGAGCCCGGGCTCTACATAGAAAGTACTTCAATCATCCTGGAGCAGTATACACCGATGCAGCCGGTTATAATTTCAGTCAAGGGGCCTTCGCCATCTGCGCATCCAAATTCATAGCAGGAAGAAGCGAGTGCATCACTGCGGCCTCGGTCACGGTCAAGTACGCGGATCAAGCAGAAGAAGCGGCCACAGCCTTGGCCATAGCAAATACTGACTCTGACATCATTGTCAGCGATTCAAAGACTGCCATACGCAAGTTCTCGCGCGGTAGAATATCCCTAACTGCTAGAAGCATTCTCACAAATGTTACGCTAGAACGAGAGATAGAACTGGTATGGACGCCTGCCCATTCAGGGAACCCAGGGAACGATGCAGCCCACCAACACGCTCGAGGTTTTGTCGGCCGAGCGGTGGGCTCTCGTCCAGGGGGACCCGAGATGGAGGCTGTGATTTCGTACCACGACATTACCCAATTCTACAAACTCTCTAGAAGAATCTATCCTCCCCCCGCACAAGTCACTCTCCAAACATCAAGAGGTGGCTTGGAGAAGACTACAAACCCATTCATACCCGAACCAGTACATTTACGCCCACATCTACCCCGACCTCATAGACACCACCAGCATCCCCTGCGGTAGTACTGCCACTCTCGATCACATGCTATGGGACTGCCCGGAGGATCCTCCCCCGGAAGCTCTTATACAAGCTCCCTCACCAGACGCCTGGGAAGAAGTGCTGCGCAGCTCGGACCCCGCCATCCAGGCGGGAGCCATAGAGCGCGCTGAAGAGGTCGCCGCCAGCTATCAGCTAACGGCCACCTGGCCCTTCTGCTAAGAATCCAGGAACCCTTCTTTTCCGGCAATAGAGTTTTCTCTCTCTCTCTCTCACGGAGTACAGGGGGCATTCACGTGATGTCACGGGCCCCATGTGGTTGTCCAGCACGTAGCTCCAGCCGTTCAGGGCGGACCAGGAAGCGACGATTCCTTTTATACACACTGGCGGTCTTGTAGTGCTCCACAGATTCAGAGACAAAAATGGCGGCCGTTGTGACGTCGAACATTTATACGAATTTTTATTTATTTTGTAACGACGAAGAAGTTCCTATTCAGGCAAAGACGACGACGAACTTCTGACCGTTGTATTCAGCGGCATTGCCATTGCTTTATGTGTGCGCTCGGTGCTCGACTTCTGTGTCTACGGACCGCCGGCGCCCAGTACCCATCTTACAATTTATTTATTTATTGCTTCTACATGTGAAGGCTCCGTAGCGGCGCTTAAGGAATCAATTGTTCGGACACAATCGTAGAGTCCTAGTCTTGCATTCTGTGTTTAATTTTGGCAAAAGAAAGGACAAGCCGCAATGCCGGCAGTGCATGCAAGGCATCGATTTACAACCGAATTGAAATTGCAATACGTCAACAAGATCACTCTGGCTTTAAGGTCACGAATGTCGCAAATTATCATCAGCAAAACAACGGTTATGCTTATTGAAATATATTAGTACGTCATGCACCGGCACATATGCCAAAGAAACGCGGTCGTTGAAATAAGGCAAAGCAATCATGCCTCTCATTTTAGAAAAAAAAAAAACATTCATTTTGAGCGCAGTATTCAAAAACCAGAACAGTAACAGCAAAGCTGGCCTGTTCGTGCTTGATATTTCTTGCTGTTTCGATTGCTTCAGGTGTCAATGGAAGGAGACGTGGAGGTGAACCTCATTCGCCTGAGAAACCCCTGGGGATGTTCTGAATGGAGCGGAGCTTGGTCGGACGAGTAAGCACTGGCCAGTTCTGAATTCGTGAAGGATAGGCACTTCAGCAAGACGCTTCGGCAGCTTGAATATGTCGCAGTCAGATTAGATCGCGTCATGTCACGTCGAACAGTATTTATTCACATCCAGTCAATGATTCGATGGCTTATGACAGTTATTTATGTCAAGTTTCGAAGTCTTTTCAGTCTCTCTAATGATAGAGATTCCTTTTAGTTCGATAGTGAATTTTCGCATTTTCGACGCTCGGGCTAGCACGCAACTTCGTTCTTGCAAACGGTGTGCACTCAAATTTCAGTTTATAACTTCTTCATATTCTGGCTCAGTAGTTACCAGGCAGTAAATTAATTCAATTGTCTTTAATCACAAAATTCACCGCTATGGCACTTCGTTGATCGGCGGTTGGGGAAAATTTGTGTCTGTGGCGTAGATAAGCTGGGGCAGCAGTTTTACAATGGGAGGAAAATTTCTATTAGTAATGCGCAGCTTCGAGCGTATTCAATTCAATTAAATTCGTTTATTTTCAGAGCGGTACAAATACAAACTCTGAATGGTCCCCTGGACTAAAAGTTATTGATCAATAACTTCGTTTTGGCCCTTCTCTCCAGGCTCGAGACAAAAATGCGGCGACTGTGCGAACGCTGCCACTAATTAAGAGCGTCCGGCTTAGAATGAATTCTCGATTTCGTGCGTCACAAGACAACATTACACGGATGTAACTGTATTTGCGTCTAAGGCATGTGAGAGCTGGAGACCCAGGACGTTTACGCACAAGCATGTCATTGAAACCCTCACACAAACTCAGAGTTTGATTCTTTCATATCAGAGTAATCAATGATCTCCCCCCCCCCCCTCCCCCATCCCACGCCCTGAACAATGTTCTTTTCACTTCTGACGACACCCGTGTGTTCGGTTCTTCCTGTTGCAGCTCTGAAGAGTGGAACAAGATCAGCGAACAAACTCGCCAAGAGTTGGGACTCGTAGTCAACGACGATGGAGAGTTTTGGTGAGTCGCCGTCGTACGTGGTTACCGAACAGTCTCGCTTTGACACGTATCAGGATACCATGCGTGTGAGCTGGAAGTCGAGCCTCTCGTGTAATCCTTGTAGGTCTGAGCCATGTCAGCACTGTCGTGAGATCCTTTTGTTGAATCAGTGAGTAGGCGCTAAATAATGTTTCATAAGTGATCACGTGGTTGGCTTTAGAGTGGATACAACTATTATAGCTGTCACTTCTAGACACCGAAGGAGGGGAAAAAGTGTGGAGAACTTTTCCATTTTTCGGTGTGTATTAAGAGTTGTCTCAAGCTTTGCCCCTTCAGCTTACTGCGTTTGGTGTAGATGCTGTTGCTGCTATCGCATTCGCCCTAGCTAGAGAGCCCATTATGGTAGACAAATTAAACGAGAATAGAACAATTCGAACGCGTAAACTAATGAATAGTGATGAGTTATGAACGCTAAATGTCTGCCCGGTTCATTGCCAGTTCCGGCGTTGACTGTCTTTGTTGGGTGAAAACTAATGGAGCCATTATTTGAAGTTTATCGTCTTATACTGCGGTGTTTTCGACTTTCTGTGTTCGTGTTTTTGTGTTATCCATTGTGGCCAATCTCGAATGTTCACATCCGCTTAGATAGCGTGATCAATGGAAGTCATCTTAATACTTAGAAAATGACACTGTGGAGTTGTGACAGCGGGGGAAGTTGCCCGAGAACAGGAAATGACTTCAAGAAAAATGAAGCCCTTAAGGTGCGTCAGACAGAAAATAGCTAGAATTGTAATCACGCCATCTAAACAACAACAAAATTAATGTTCACGAAATATGTGCTCCTGTGCTTCTCTGCGATCCTCTCATACTTGACAGCTAAACTGAGCGAAAAATAAATACCAAAAAACCATGCAACGCAGTTGTTGAAGCTCTAGGCTGCTGAGAATGACTACGGCGGGGTTCATAAAAAAAATGTGGCATGAAACTTTCCCGTTGATCCTAATCTGAGCGGAATTTTTAACGGCAACCCTATCATGTGATGTACTATCGGGGACAAAAGTTTGCTGGACGCGAGTTCTTGGAAAAATGTTTATTGTAGCTTCGCCTGACTACACAGTCGCCTGACATTGTTACCAGAGGAAGGAGCATTTGGGCCTTTGATGCCTTCACACAATACAAGGCGACTGGATAGCGAGATGGAGCTACAATAAACGTTTTTCCAATAACTCCTGTCCCGTAAACTTTTGTCCCCGATTGTACCGTGGCGACGTGGCGTACAATGGACGGCTGTTACCTATCGGTACCGCTGGTACAACCGAAGCAAGCGATGGCACTTGTAGGGAAGCGTGTGCAGTGTAACTCGGGTGTGGCCGCTTCAAAGTTCTGTCATCGGGCATCATCAGACAAGTGAAACTAGGCGAGTTCCTTGTTTTTACCACTTTCTACTGCATAAAGAGCCACAAAAGCGATCATGAAAATCTTTCTTGACACTTGGCATTTCTAATCGAGTAGCAAGAGATTGATTGGCAATATTGCTATAGATTGATTGACAGTATTGTATGAAGGCGCAAAGGTCAATGGAATATCTGAATAAACTACGGCAGTTTTTTATCCTATGAGTTAAATAAATGGTAAAAAAGGTTATCTTAGAGCGCATCTCTTAAGCCTGACCCGGATGGAGCGATTTCCTCACGCGAAAACATGCCGCGCGTGATGCGCACGTGGTCACGACACTGAACGGGCATCATCATAAGAGCAAGCAGCGGGCGCGAGAAGCGCTCATGACAGCTTCAAGGCCGCGCAAGGCTTTAGACGTCCGTTCCTGTATTTCGCATCGGTGATGATGGAGAAGAGGCAACAAGCAGAGCAAACAAGGAGCAAGGCAGAGGATGAAAGTACAGCTTTAGCAAAGCTAGCGCGAGGAGGAAAGCGAAGGAGGAGGGTACAGCGAGAAAAAGTAGAGCGCACATGGAAGTCATTAATTTACTGTAATCAAATTACACCCATCGGTTTCTTTTCGCGGTATTCCGTAAGGTACTGAATTTCTTTGCGGCAGTAATTTCGAAGCAATATTAATTAATTAATCATTTATTTATTTATTTATTTATTTATTTATTTATTTATTTATTTATTTATTTATTATACCCTCAGGGCCATTACGGCATTACAGAGGGGAGTGGTTACAAAAAATGAAATTTAACAAACCGGAGTTAATTAAACAGGCAAAGTACAAACATGATTACTTTCGAAATTAATTCTCCTAAAATACATCGTTTTTGTTTGAAGGTTTATTAAAACGAAATACAAATGAGCTGTAAGTTTCATAAAAAAGTTAGTACAGTAGGAGGTCCCAAAGTGAAAACTCTGGGGGACCTCCCATCAGGAATACATAAGAAAAGTGCACCAGTTTGGCAGGGGAGCTGGAACAAAAGTATACAATCAAGTTAAAAAGTCGGTGTCGGCAAAGCTTTGGTCTTCTCATATGCAAGGTCGGGCACTCGACATCACGAACGACACGTGGCAAGCCAGCACCAGTTAATAGATGGCCAGGTATAAAATAATTAAATGAAGACCGTGCGTCCGCGACTGCCTTTCTGTGTTGTCGGGTTGCCGTCTGGTCGCATACCAAAGATAGCCAGATATGCACGTTTTGGGAGCATCTCCCGAGCAGAACGATTTAAGCTGCGCTTATGCTCCGAAGCGGAAGATGGCGCATATCGGAATTCAAAACAAGCGAGGAGCGCGTGCTGAGGCAGTCCCATGGTTACGTCGGCCAAGCGCACAACTGTGCTAGGTTACGCTTGGCGCTTATAGGATGCCGGTAGAAGGTGGCAATGCGCATGGCGAGACCATTATCGAAAGCAGGCGGCCGGGGTCGATACCTGGGACCACCGAAGTGATAAATAACCGGCTTCGAAGACTGGGAACAGTGGAGACAACTTCGGGCACCGATGCGTTGGGTTCGCCGCTCGTTTCTGTCCCGAGTGCGGTGACAGTGAGGAGTCCTTAGCCACCCTTCAGGTTTCATCGCTTTGTTTGTTCGAGACGTCTCATCTTTGTAATAATCCGTGCTTTTGGAAAGAAGATAGAAGAGGGAATATGTGGGCGGGGCCGAATTTTGAGGGAAGAACAAATAATATGTGCGTCATGTTCAAAGATTGAATGTATTGTTTCTTTTACCGTGTGCTTTGGTTCTTTGCATCAAAAATAGATAGCAATTTAAGAGTAATTGCATTATTTTTGAAAGTAATTGTAATACAATGCCATTACTTTTTGTCAGTGGTAGTTCGCTATGTAATGGAATTACTTCCGCACGCATTTTAGAAGAGTAACCAGCAATGTAATTTAATTATTTTTAAAATCAATTTTGACATGTGCGAAGACATGATAGAGTGAGTGGCGGAATATGCCACGCTCGCTCTCTGGCGGCTGCTGCTTAAAGGAACCCGAAACACATTCTGAGCAGAGTCCATAAACTCTCTGAATCACTACAGTCTCGTCACGAACACCTGAGCCATATGATACACTGCTACACTCAACAAACAACCCACCATCGCTCGCGAAAGTTTGCGAGTCCTTTCCGACGACTTTTTATGCTTGCGCCCTCCTCCGTCGCGCGCTGCTGCGTAATTCTGTTGAGAGATGGCTATTGGTTACGTTCTTTCAGGCGTCACGCAGCTACCACAGCCGCGGCAAGTCAGCCGCTCTAGCGGGTCAGAAAGCTGTAGCTGCGTACTCCTGCCTTGCTGCGAGGCAGCGACTGCAGATGCAGAAGACGCTTGCACAAATTTCTTGAACTCAGTTCTATGTTTCTATGTTTTGTAAACATCTTGAGCGATGGCTGAGCATCCCATAGAGAAAAGATTAGTACTGCGCGAATGGGACAGAACAGGAGAACGAGGAACACAGACGACACACACATGCGCAGTGTTTTCGTCTGTGTTCCTTGTTCTCCTGCCCTGTCCCATTCGCGCAGTACTAATCTTTTCTGCAATGAACCAACTAGCCCGCAAGAACGTTCTACTTCATCCCATGAAGGCGTTCATGGCCAAAATGTGGGCATAATACTCAGTTTTGCCATCGTATCGTTCCGAAACTTCAAATTGAAGCCCAGGCATGTTCAGCTGTCGGTCTGTTATAGTCAGTGAACTGCAGCACCCCAGGCAGCTATCAGAGGCGCACTAATGCATTTCTTTTTCACATTCGACACAATCCTGAGACATCACTGCGGCGAGTGGTACGACAGTCAGCGAGCCCACAGATTTAGGGTCACGTCATTGTGGTGAATTTAGATGCATTGTCCCAGCGAGATCAGCAAGTGGTACGATATCAGAGCTCCGGTCATAAATGGGCCAAAATATGTTACTGAATTGAGCGATAGCCGCTGAACTCTATGAGAATGACGCACCGACGATCGTGTTTTTTGGCAGGATATCTGAGCCATGCTTTCTGGAGCACTTCGATCTGGTCGACTTCTGCCACCTGGACCCTGGATCCATGGTCGAGGAAGCAGAAGACGAAGGTGAAGGAAAAAAACACTGGGAAGTGGTGAAGTTCGAAGGCTCCTGGGTGCCCGGTTTCAACACTGCTGGATGGACTGAGGATAAGGGTACGTATGCGCCTAAGTACGTACGAAGTTATTGAAGTTATAAAAACTGGTATGGATATGAGTTACGTAGGGCTACAGACCCTCTATTTCTCTCCCTCCCCCCGCCCTCTCTCTCTCTTTCCATATATATATATATATATATATATATATATATATATATATATATATATATATATATATATATATATATATATCTATGACAGAAGCCAACAGCCACAGAAACCAAGGGGCACAGGGGATTTTTTTTTAAGTTATTTATTTTGTGGTGTTGATCAATTTAGAATATTACTGAATATGTTATCGTTTAAAGATAACTGATTAGAAAAGCAGAAGAAAAAACAACCACCTGCCGCCGGTGGGATACGAACCCACGACCTCCGAATTACGCGTCCGGTGCTCTACCTCTGAGCTACGGCGACGGCTGTCAATTCTGCTTTCGGGGGTTTTTATGTTTTACATGTAACCTAACCTTGAGAGTGTTCATCAGAGCCACCCACGTTCATAAGCGGCGGACGTAGAACGTCCTGAGTTTCCGCAGGTGTGACGTAGAACGTCATCGAACGGAGAGGGTGGAAGCTGCGTGAGAACCCTCTTATGCTTCCTAAGGCGTCAAGGCTGCCAGAATCGAGGCCCTCGCTAAGCAATTAAGCAAACAAGGGAAGGGGATGAGGGGCTCGTTATAAATATGACAGAAGCCAACAGCCACAGAAACCAAGGGGATTTTTTTTTAAGTTATTTATTTTGTGGTGTTGATCAATTTAGAATATTACTGAATATGTTATCGTTTAAAGATAACTGATTAGAAAAGCAGAAGAAAAAACAACCACCTGCCGCCGGTGGGATACGAACCCACGACCTCCGAATTACGCGTCCGGTGCTCTACCTCTGAGCTACGGCGACGGCTGTCAATTCTTCTGCTTTCGGGGGTTTTTATGTTTTACATGTAACCTAACCTTGAGAGTGTTCATCAGCGCCACCCACGTTCATAAGCGGCGGACGTAGAACGTCCTGAGTTTCCGCAGGTGTGACGTAGAACGTCATCGAACGGAGAGGGTGGAAGCTGCGTGAGAACCCTCTTATGCTTCCTATGGCGTCAAGTCTGCCAGAACCGAGGCCCTCGCTAAGCAATTAAGCAAACAAGGGAAGGGGAATGAGGGACCTCGTTATATATATGAGAAGCCAACAGCCACAGCAACCAAGGGACACAGGGGATTTTTAATTAATTAATTAATTTATTTTGTGGTTTTGATCAATTTAGAATATTAGTGAATATGTTATCGCTTAAAGCTAATTGATTAGAAAAGCAGAAGGTCGTGGGTTCGGTTCCCACCGGCGGCATGTGGTTGTTTTTTCTTGTGCTTTTCTGAGGATCGTGTGAGCCTTCGTTGGAATTGTAGATGTGTGGGAGACAGCGTCTGCCCGCTAGTTTTAACGGCGTGGCATTGTCTCCTCGTGGGCGCAGAAAAGTTCGC
Source organism: Amblyomma mixtum (assembly GCF_055824585.1). Taxonomy (NCBI): domain Eukaryota; kingdom Metazoa; phylum Arthropoda; class Arachnida; order Ixodida; family Ixodidae; genus Amblyomma; species Amblyomma mixtum. The sequence goes on from NC_143013.1 coordinate 243,466,413, forward strand.
CACAAATCCGCAATACCTGGTGGAGCTGCGCGAGCCCGACGACGAAGAAGAGGACGGCGAATGCACGATGATCGTGGCGCTCCTTCAGCCGGGACGTCGTTACTTCACAGCGCCCGAAGACATGTGGCTCTCGATCGGCTTCTCTGTCTACAGGGTACTGTTTTTTTCTGTCTTGTTTGTATATGTGGCCGCAATTTGGTGTTCGTTTCGGCTTTCTTTTTACACATTTAGCCGGGAATAAGTGCGCAGATAACTAACTTACGATCAGCCAGCCGCAAATTATTCATGCGAAGAGATGGTCGCTTTCTCAACGCTCGAAAACAATAGGAAAGGTAGGCCTCGTCATCGCAGTGATTTATTCAAAAAATACCTTTCTATAATCGAAAGCCATACAGGGAAACCAGCTTTTCAGCAGTGAACGCGTAGGAATATTTCCACGTGGACTGGAAAGCGACGTGAAACCAACGTGAACACTATATACACACTCCACAGCCTTCGCTCAGGCTGCTGTTTGGGTGCAGTCAATTCCCTGCCCCAGTACTCATGCTTTTGCTGCGACATTTCTGAGTAACATCTTGAGTAACCCCGACTATGTCGAAAGTAGCTTCCAAGTTCTCTTCGCAAGATTATTTCACGCAATTTTCATTAATTCGCTTACATTCCAGCAGTTTCAAAAATATTATTTTCATCATTTTTTTCCTGTCCTGGTACTAATGTCGAGCGCAACGAGCTATGGAAAGAAAAATGATAGGTGTAGCGTTGAAAGACAAGAAGAGGGCAGAGTGGGTCACGGATCACACGCGGGTTAATGACATTCTAGTCGAGATCAAGAGGAAGAAGTGGGCTTGGGCAGGGCAGGCAAGACAACCGCTGTTCCTTGAGGGTAACGGTGTGGATTCCAAGAGAAGGCAAGCGTAGCAGGGGGCGGCAGAAAGCTAGGAGGGTGGATTAAATTAGCAAGTTTTCTGGTATAGGGTGGCCACGGCTAGCACCGGACAGGGTTAATAGGAGAGATATGGGAAAGATCTTTGTGCTGCAGTGAGCGCAGTCATGCTGCTGCTGATGATGATGATGACTGATGTTAGGCGGCATATAGCCTGACTGGTCTGCTGCTACCACGTGAAATGGTTTGGTTTGGTTTATGGGGTTTAACGTCCCAAAGCGACTAAGGCTATGAGAGACGCCGTAGTGGAGGGCTCCGGAAAGTTCGACCAGCTGGGGTTCTTTAACGTGCACTGACATCGCACAGTACACGGGCCTCTAGAATTTCTCCTCCAAAGAAATTCCAGCCACCGCGGCCGGGATCGAACCCGCGTCTTTCGGGTCAGCAGCCGAGCACCATAACCGCTGAGCCACCGCGGCGGCGCTACCACGTGAAATGTATACCTTGTTGTTAGGTTGAAGACCCCGACAGCAGCCCAGCCCCGCTGACAGGTCAGTACCTGACCGAGGACCAGCTTGTTTTTCAACCCGAGTACTTCCAGCCACAGCAGGAGGTGAGCCAGCGCCTGAAGCTCGCGCCGGGCACTTTCTGCATCATACCGTACACCTATGAGGAGCACGCGGCGGGAGACTTCCTGTTCAGAATCTACACCGAGAAAGAGAACTGCTGCAGGTACTCAGACGCGTGTTGTGAAGAATTATGACAAACTCAATAAGGCGACTGATGATTCGTCACGGTCTGCTTCATTAAGGACTCGTTGACGTAATGAAGTGCTGGCGATCAACTGACTGCTCGTATGAAGCGAAATAGACATGGACTACGCTGCAGCGTAGATTACCAAAATATTCCCATACCGGATTTCTGCTTTATAAATGCGGAAATCATCACTTCCTTTTTTTTTTTTTTTGCAGGAACCAAGGGCGTTGATTTAGTCAAGTGTGCGATGCTTGTTCAGTGGTATAATAGCATACACTGCAATCGATGTAGTCTTTAATGAGGCCACTCTGTGTTAAAGGTGCAGTGAAGAGGAATCTGAACTCGTCTTTTTGCCGCGGGAACTCAATCTACACGTTCCGAGCATTCTTAGAAACTTCAATTTATTGCCCTGTGAAGCCGATTTCCCTAGTTAAATCGGATTAACGTCCGGCTCCCGCTTTTTTTTTTTTTGAATTCTCCGCGTACGGTGGGCAGAGTCGACCAACGCGTGGAGTGCCTTTCAGCCAGCTGCGTGGAGGCTTGCCGCTCTGCTATTGGCGGAGTAATACGTAGTAATCCGTAATAGCAAATAATCGGCACGTATTTTTATTTCTGCGGGCTTATTTTGCAGCTATATTATCTGCGAATGAAGCTATTTATTCACAGAAACCTAAAAAACAAAATAAAATGAAAGCAAAGCCTCCACGGAGCTGGCTGAAAGGCGTTCCACGCGTTGGTCGACTTCGCCCACCGTAGGCGGAGAATTAAAAAAAAAAAGGCGGGAGCCGGACGTTAATCGGATTTAATTAGGGAAATCGGCCACACAAGGCAATAAGTCGAAGTTTCTAAGAATGCTCGGAACGTGTAGATCGAGTTTCCGCGCCAAAAAGACGAGTTCAGATTCCTCTTCACTGCAGCTTTGAGAAGCCAATTGAAATCTGGTTTAGTGTAATCGATTACGCGTCATGAAAATTTAAGGCACAGCAAGAAAAAAAACCAGAACAGCGAAATAGAAACGCGCAGAAACATGTGCAGCGCTCGATCTTTTGTATCCGCGCTGGCATGTCCTCCTGGTTTTTTTGTTTTTTTTTGACGCTGTCTTAAATTTGCATTTATAAAGCAAATCAAGCCAAATAATTAAGAAGAAACACTGTCAGCTTCGTGATTCACGGCATAATGGATGTTTAGACTCGCAGAGAACGGTCGACCTTGTCGCGTGGCGGCTTCATTCTTCAAATATATGACACCGTAAAAAATCACTAGTCTTGGGTGCCTTAACAGGAAAGGCACATTGTTCCTGTCAGCATACCACATCAAATTTTCTTTCATATGCGCTAGAAATAAAAACATTTAGCTGAACACGCTATGCGGAATCCATTACGCAGCAACCTATACTATGACGTTGTTTCAGAGTTTGCTTTGCTGCAACTGTGCGTTTTTTCTAAAAGAACTTCGACAAGCTTCCCCTCTGTCGAGGCCTTAATCGTTTCTTTTGCATTCTTTTTTCAGGGAGTACGATGAGGAAGTAACCATCTGCCGACTGTCATCCAAGGTTCGTGCCGCTAAGTTAACTCTCCTTGACGTGGACGCCGGGTCGAGCCCCGGCAACAGCTTTGCCCGTTCAGAAATAATTTGCGGTAATTTCACGGCAAGGACAAAGATTCCGACGCAGTAATTCTGGCAAACGAGACGGGTGCTGTACTAATTTACCACCGCTGCAGCACCGCAATTATGTGTAACGAGGTTGGTTCCTCACATATCGTTATATAATCCACTAGAAAATTGCAGCAAAAGTATCAGAATTAATTTCTTCTTAAGAACTTAAGCACGATCGCATTTACGCAGGTAAAAAAATTCTGTCAGTTCTTGCTGCAGGTCGTGCAGTGACTCTTCTTCTCTTTATAACAAAGCTTTGACGTGTGGTAAATGCAGGGGTGAATATATCACCCATTTTGTGGCCTGGGAAACGAACAAGCACACACGCACACATTTTACAGCCTCTGTCGGATTCCTCGAAGCCAAACTCGTACGTTGGAACAAAAAGCAGAACCGACAGTCCGGCTGACTGATGATGCCTGACTGGAGGTAAGGGCGCGTACCCCCTCTGTCAAAAGTAACCGAGCAACAGGTTTTTGCTTCTTAGCCGTATAACGGAGCCTTTGTGGCACCCTTCAGGGCCAAAAGATGTCGGAACGTGAGGACAAGGGTTCACCTTACTCTACACAAATCCATAGCTTAAGGGCTGCCATACGTGCTTCGCTACGCTGCTAAGAAACGAACCACCTGTGTCCGGTTACTTTTGACAAAGACTGTACGTTGGCTGGGAACAGCAATAGCCCTTAATAGTGGAAGCGCGCATTTTACTAGCTATGGAAAACTTTCTTAAGAGTAATGACTGCTTTCCCAGGGCGCAAAGCGGCCAGCCGACACTGTTAACGGTGAGGCTGACGATGGTTGTGAAGATGAGGGCGGTGACGACGAGGACGAAGATGAAGTAGGGGAAGACGTCAAAGAGGCCTTCGATCTGGTGGCCAGCAACGGCACCGTCGACTGCTACTCGCTCCAGACTCTGCTAGAAAATCTGACCGAGGAAAGTACGTTCGCAGCAGCTACTCCTTTAGTTTGAATGGCGCGCCTAGTAGTGTACATTATTATTAGGTAGGAATCTCATTAATTCCAACTAGCATATTTCTTATAATCGGCTTATTTGAACGAACGTTCTTAATATGTAAACATGTAACTTTTTTTTTCAATAACAGGTCCTGTTAATTTGGACTCGTCATAGTTCCAAAAAATTTCCGGTCGAATTTGAGTTCGAGTTCTGGACAGTCGAGTGTAACGCTTAAATTTCTGCTTAAAAGTAGGAGCATGGATTTGTCTGGTTTCACGGGGACAGAGCACATTCCTACTGGAGCAACCTAAAGGAGCGCGAAATCAATTTTTGAGACAGAAGAATACAGGAGTGTGGCGATAAAAAGGAAGCAGGTAACCAAAAGAAAAGTGACAGTTTTTGGCTCCAAGTTTTCGAGTTTTCTACAGCAGCGAGATGCTTGGCGTAGCCTAAGCAGGAGGGTGTGCCACATTCGGTTGTGCTTCGAGCCTCAACGACTGCGTGTGGAGTTCTGAGGGGAAAAATTATCGGGGACACAATTGTGGTTTCAGATGGAAATGCCCTGGAGTTCTCCCTGGATATGTGCCGAAGCATGATTGCACTCATGGATGTATCCTTGGTGACTTTTGTTTGTTCTCTTGTTGTATGTTGGCATCCATAAACAGAGCGCGGGCGACGGTCAGCATAGACGAGTTAGTAAGCCAGTAGGTCAGACGGTAACTCAGCATCCTTGTGTTTCATTTAATGTAACAAAAGGAATTCGCATCTATACCTAAGATTGTAAGCTGTCTGCAGTTTTAGGGATCTATATACCAGTAAATGAGCTTCCCATTTTAAATATTGAGGAATAGCGTCCTTAGAAGTTTTTTCCGGCCTTTCTTCACTCAGATATACGAAGAAATGAAAAGAAAAGATAACGTTCATTGGTCGTTTTACTCAATTCTCGAGAAGAAAGAGACAGAGGTGTGCACCCAGCGTAGTGTTTTTCATCTTTTATACTTGTAAACATGGAACTCACACCAGACTAATAGAAACTCATGCTTATTAGGTTTTGTGTGCAAAATTTGTTACCTGCACCGCTGCACAGATCGCCAGTCTCTGCTGGGTGCGTGCTACGGTGATGAACCCGTCTTCATTCAAGCTGATCCGAGAAATCAATGTACGATGATGACAAGGCCTCTGAATGGATAAAAAAGCTCCCACTTTCGTATATTAGGCTGCAGTTTTGTTTAGTTACGGAATCATAGGGATTGCGTAATGTAGATATTTTCTATTCAAACTCTACTTTGTCCAAAGCAAGCACAAGAAGAAAGATCTGAATTGTGATTTTTCGTTAAAATCGTGGCTTTTTGCGGAAGGAGGAACTAATGAAGACAACGAATATTCGCTGAGCATACGCTGACTGTCAGTCATGGTTGGTCGATGTGTTGGAAGCGTTGTGTCCCTTAACTTTCTTTGGTCAGAGCAATTACAGTGGAACACTTACTCTGCGAGAGTTCGACCGACTTCACAAGCTAATTATTAGATGGGAGGTAAGTGCTTTTATGTCTCAGCAATGTGACCGAGAAAGCAAGAGCGATTGATGTGATGAAAACTGTAAGCTGAATGCTCCGAAAGAGTAAGCAGGGGACATTGCAGGAACACAAACGATTAGACGTGCTAAAAGGAAAATTTCACAGGCGCCACAATAATGAGGTACAAACACCATGAGTCAATGTATACGAGTAGCAAGCCCAATAATAAAGTATTTATAAACGGTTCCGTAACTACTTTATGGTAACCTAAAACAGTGGAAACAGGTGCCAGAACAAACTCTTCATTCCATCTCTCACTGAATGGTGCTTGGCACGGTTAATATTTTGCAACAGGGAGCAAGAGCTTATCACATTTCTGACGTAATGAACTGTATCGAAATTTTCTTCCGGTGTTCTAGCAGCGTTCTTTCTTCTATGACAGGAAGCCTTCAGCGGTCACGATAAAGACTCCTCTGGAGAGCTGAGCACGTACGAGCTACGAAAAGCACTGCGAAGTGCAGGTGAGAGCATTTGCAAATATCTAGATGTTCCAGGCGACCACTTTCGCAAGATTTGAACACTTGTTGCAATGTTGGGCTCTAAATTTTATAGTAATCCGGAGTTGGGCTAGCTGGTGAATCGCAAACACAACCGAAAACCACGGGCAAACAGGACGAGAGACGATAAACACAGGGCGCTGACGCTGACTGGAATGGGGGGGTAACTAATCGAGAACCATGGCTTGAGAAACTTTCGTCAGGGTGGCGGCCGCGTGAACTTGCCCGTGCGAAATGGAAAGCGAGACAAGAGGAGTGGTTGTGGGGGATAGAAAGGGGCACAATGGCGTCCGATAAGGAAAGTCAGGGGTGGTTACCAAGGAAGTCGTGTCAGCCTTAGTGCTGCTGCCTTTGGTTGCCATGCGATGAGGCGGCCCCTTGGTGCGTCAAGCTCTTGCTATCGACTGCGATATACGCGGCGTGCTTCAGCGGAGATGCCCTCTCGTACGGTACCTGCACGCTGCGGCTTATTAAACAGTGCCGTAGTATGCCGCCTCGCCCTGCTTTTCTGTGAAAAAACAATCCTAGCGAAAATATGCGTCACGAGCGATTCTGTGCCGACCGCTGGAGCGTACCGCCACTGAGGATCGAGCGCCCGTACGCGGCTCGACACGTGTTTCTCCCGCCCGTAGCCTGCTCCCAATAATCTCAGCCCTCCGTTACCGACAAGCAGATTGTTTTATTCCCTTAAATCTTGTTAGTGTACCTCAGAGCTGGAGCAAAGGGAGTACTATTTTCGCGACCGCGGTGGTCCAGCTGAAGCGGAGGGTACCAAGTCAGTGCGCTTCCTGGGGCAAAAACAGATTACTCGGGACAAACAATGTGCCGAACCGGAATAGGCCAGAGGTAATCTCATTGCTTATCGCGGAGGGATTTCATGGCGATGAGCGAAATGTTTTGGGAAGGCAGTAACTAGAGACAAGCCAAGCGACTGGGGCAAAACAATTTGCGTGGCGGCGCCTCTAGTCACTTGTCGCCGTCGCCTGAGCATTGACACAAAATTTCGCATACATATGCTGCTCAGCCTTTGTTTTTTGGGCGGAAACCGGGCGGGACGGCCGGTTTCTTGGGCCATTGAACCCTGTCTCATATCCTGTGTTCATCGTTTCTTTCTTGTCCCTTTTCTACGCGCTGTTTTCCGTCATGTCTAAACTTTTAGTGAAACGTAACCACGCTTCAATGAGGCGTGCATACATTGGAAGAGACTAATGTTAGGGTACACGTATACTCAGCGCAGTGCAATAGTGCCGCTTTAGGAAGTATTCACGCGGAAGACTCTGACGGTGATGGAAATGTAAAGGAGATTAACGACATAACTGACCTGTCAAACTCCGCCTCTGTTCCTGAATTCACAATCCACACGGGAAGCTGGGTACCGCCGACAGGTACCCAGACGATCGAAGCGTGGGAAATTAGGAGGCAGAGCGGGGAAGGTGAAAGGGGAATTAAAGAAGGGACCTGAAGGTCCGCTGCCATGCTGAAGGAGGTGGGCTGTGCCGGCCGGAAGACAGCGGAGGCAAAAAAACGAAACGAGAGTGGGCAAAGAGAGCATATCAGATAAGAGAGTTAAAAGACAGGGCTGATAAGATAGAAAAGAAACCCAAACAAGGAAAATAAACTGGTATAGATGGTACCTAAGTAGCACGGATAATCGGACCAATACTGCAAACAGATGGTTTCTCTCTTGTCCTTTGGAGGACCAGTATCTTCCAGTACGTTCCCACTATTGGGCCAATTACCCACATCCTATAGTACCGACAGCGAATTCAGCTTCGGTGGCATATGCAGGGCTCGTCGCGCGTGCGTGGTGGTCCGCTTGACGCAGACCGCTTCTGTATCTCCAGTAATTGTCATGGTGTAGTCTACCCGGCCGAGCATGTCCTCTTCACTTCCATTCGTGGCAGGCTGCCTCCTCTCGATACCACTTTGGCAGAGAGAACACGCATTTATAACGGAACTCGGCGAGCGTTAGCGCAGTATTGTTTCAATACAACACCAAAAGTAAAATTTGAAGTCATGGGTACGTACCAAGCAGCCCGAGCTCTCTCAAAATGCCAAAATGCATCACTCTAAACAGAAAGGAGTAAAAAGGGAGTAAAGTTGTCCCCTAGCGCGCACGCTTTTGTATAGAGGAGTGTGCTAGAGGACAACTTTACTCCATTTTTTACTCCCATACAGGTGTATTGGTGTTTAGAGTGGGGTGCCAGTGTACCGGATGTTGCCGCGTTGACGCTGCAATAGGCCCCGATTACACAGTGGAACACGTGTATCAAAATTCTAGAAAGAGAGTTCGAAGCACGAACGCACAGAAGAGCTCTGATTCGTGGAGAGTCATTTAGCATATGCAGTGCCCCTGTATGATCGCCTTGTGTAATACTCTGGCCCTCTCTTTTTTGTTTTTCAATAGATTGCCCCGGAGGCTTGTAGACACAACATCTACAACATTTCTTTCTTTCTTTCTTTCTTTCTTTCTTTCTTTCTTTCTTTCTTTCTTTCTTTCTTTCTTTCTTTCTTTCTTTCTTTCTTTCTTTCTTTCTTTCTTTCTTTCTTTCTTTCTTTCTTTCTTTCTTTCTTTCTTTCTTTCTTTCTTTCTTTCTTTCTTTCTTTCTTTCTTTCTTTCTTTCTTTCTTTCTTTCTTTCTTTCTTTCTTCCTTTCTTTCTTTCTTTCTTTCTTTCTTTCTTTCTTTTTTTCTTTCTTTCTTTCTTTCTTTCTTTCTTTCTTTCTTTCTTTCTTTCTTCCTTTCTTTCTTTCTTTCTTTCTTTCTTTCTCTCTTTCTTTTTTTCTTTCCTTCTTCCTTTCTCTCTTTCTTTCTCTCTTTCTTTCTTCCTTTCTTTCTTCCTTCCTTCCTTTCTTTCTTTCTTTCTTTTCTTTCTTTCTTTCTTTCTTTCTTTCTTTCTTTCTTCCTTCCTTTCTTTCTTTCTTTCTTTCTTTCTTTCTTTTTATTTGTTGCTTAGACGTTTGCCTAAGAAGGGGCTGAGGCTAAAGGCACAAAGTTGCCTGAGAGGGCCTCAGCTCCCTACTGCATGACAAACAAACATAAAAATTACAAATGATAGAAGTCCGGCGGGCCGGTACAAAATAGTATCGTTGATAAGGAAGAAGAAAAAAAAAACAAAATTAAAAGAAGTAGGCACAAAAGTAAGCGTTATACAGAGGAAAATACATACGGAAGAAAATACATACAGAGGAAAATACATACGCACTCAGCAAAAAAGGCAGAAGCGCTTGACAAAAACTTGCATCATAAATGTACGATGAGTATATAAATAAGAAACAAAGACCAAGACATACATCAAGCACTACATCAAATAACAAAGTTCTACTTAAGGCTTATTCTAGCCTACTGAAAAACAAGGCATTATAGACATATAGGCACAAACAAGAGTACAGAGATGCGAACAGAGAATCATTAACTGTGAAGAAAAAAAAAACGGACTACAACATGCCTGCGTGAGAAATTTTAGCGATTGCTATAGGTGGCATTGCTACAGAGAAGAGCTCCCTTACACTCATTTTTGAAAGTGGAGAAGGGTTTACTGTAATTAATATTTATATCCCTTCTATTTAGAATTCTGATAACTTGAAAAGGCAGTGGATGACGACCATAATTTGTCCTTATCCTCGGCAATGTATAAGCCTCGCCGCTCGGCACTGCGTACGTCGGCTTTGTTGAAACTCCTGCTTTCCCTCAACCTGCCGCAGGTTACAGGGTGAACCGGCACGTGCTGAAGGCTCTCGTCCTGCGCTACGGCCACGACCGCAAGATCAGCCTCTCCGACTTCATCGCCTGTGCCGTCAAGCTCATGTGCATGATAGGTTGGTATGGCATGGGTCTACTTGCTGGCACTTGTCCGGAAAAAAGGCCGATCATTCAGTTTGTAATTTGTAGCCATCCGTCTCTAAGTATAGTTTGCGTAGCAAAAAAAAACAATTTGTTCAACTACGCAACGGGCTTTATGAAAAGCGCTAAGGGCAAAATAAACACCACATTTAATGGTTCAAGACTGTTCGCGGGCTAAAAAAAAAAAGGGGGTGGGGGGGGGGGGGGGGGGTTGTGGATCACGCCGTATAGAGGAAGGTTCCGAAATAAATTCAAGCACAAAACCAGCTCTGAATTTATTATCCGGCGAAGTGCGACCACCAAAGTAGTAATCGGAGGTGGTCACAAAAGTCTGTTGTGAAGAGTCTTCGTGTAAAGCCTGGTCTTAAGACGAGAAAAAGCTTTCTCCAGAAACAACGTATGAGCGAAGTTTTGTACAGTTTCGATGCGGCCTGAAGCCTGGGCCTCGGTGATTTATACTCTCAGTCATGGTTTTTTTTTTTTTATTCTGGCAGATATTTACTGCGACTTGGATCTGAACAAGGAAAATGCGATTGTACTCAGTCGCAACGAGGTAAATATTCTCTCCTAAGCGAAACCCACACCAATCACTGCTATTCATCTGAAGAGCATGTATTCTTATTCTCTGTTTTTTTTTTGTTTTTGCAGTGGCTCAAGTACACAATGTACTGCTGACCGACATCATCTCAATGGACATCTGCAATGGATGCTCCGGGAAGATCAGGAACATTGGTTTCTGTGATAGCTTCAACACCTGATAACAAATAAAGCGTTATCCTTTCGATCACATTACATCCTCCGATGCAACGTGATATCCATCCCCTATGAAAATGCGAGCTAGCTGGGCCTCCGTCGTGACAGTTACTGATGGTACGGGAGTCGGCTGTACACGGAAGTCGATCGTGCCTGAAAACCGTCAATGCTTCACTTTTTTTTTCAAGGCCGGTTCAAGTCTGTGTCTTCTTGCGGTACAAGGCTGCGCTAGGAGCGCGCTACACGTGTTCATGATAACTGCGTTGGCGACGGCAAATTTCATAAACAAAAACAATGGTGGCTGAAAGACGATGGGGAAAGATTACTCGCGTTACCAGGCTTCTTTTACACGACAAAGTAATCTGAATTGCGCGCAACAAGCATGCGGCTGCTCGCCGGTTCTTTTTTTTTTTTTTAAAGTGAAAACTAAGCCACTGAATGCGGCTCGCGCAATTTCTTGGTTTTCATAAAGTCTCCGAGTTAAAAAACTTGCATTACGCTCCTTTCGCCATAGGCTGTCGAACATACACAACTGTTTGCATAAAATAGTCCAGCATACATTTCCTCTTTTTATGCCTTCGTCTTCTGCCTAAGTTGCGTGCTTCACAATACTGTCTGTGGTTCGAATCATCTTAAATCTTTTGGCAAATCCATAGCATCTGCTATTCAACGTTCGTCTAATTCTTTCTTTCTGTTTGTTTGTTTGTTTAAGATGAGTGGATGTTTATTTTTTCGGTCGCAGAAGCTCGCTTGCTGCGAACATGCGTACAGCTATTACATCAATTAAGCAAACAGAAAACTTCCTGTATACCTTGCAGGTTGCACACAAAATGAAAATAAACGCCTCCTCACATAAGCACAATTTAGTGGATTCAGGAAGCCATGAAATATTACAATTAGGCAGAGGGAAAGTAGCCATCTAGACTCAGTTAACTTCTTTTATCCCCACCAACACGGTTTTCGAAAACACTATTCCTGTGAAACCCAATTGGCCGAATTCACTCATGACATCCTACACTTTATGGACAATAACCTTCAAATAGACGCCGTTTTTTTAGATTTTTCGAAAGCATTCGACCGTGTTCCTCACTCGCACCTGCTCGCAAAACTCTCCTCCCTAGGCATTCCTGGTAACCTAATAACCTGGATCGATCATTTCTTAAATGGGCGCATGCAATTCACTTCATGCAATGGTTACCGCTCACCCCTTACCGATGTATCATCAGGTGTCCCCCAGGGCGCTGGATTATCACCACTGCTATTCCTCATTTACATCAACGATCTTTCAGTAAACACAAACGCCAAATTAAGACTGTTCGCGGACGACTGCGTAATTTACAGCCCCATTCGTGATCCCACCGATAGTCACCTACTACAAAAAGATATTGACATAATAGCCACATGGTGCGACCGATGGCTCATGCCTTTAAACCTAGATAAATGCCAACTGTTGTCATTCTCTCGCAAACGCGCAGTTATTCATCATTCATACAATATTAACTCAGTCCCGATTGCCTCAACAACGTCATATAAGTATCTTGGATCACATCTGACATCTTCACTATCTTGGGTGAACCATGTCCAAAGAATATGTTCTGATGCCTCCCGTGTCTTGGGTTATCTCCGACGTAACCTCAAGTCAGCATCTCCCGAAGTAAAAAAGCTTGCTTACCTAACATTTGTTCGTCCCAAACTTGAATTTGCATCATCCATCTGGCATCCCTCTCAAGCGTACCTTAGCACCGAACTTGAGGCCATCCAAAACCGCGCGACCCGTTTTATCACCTCTGAATACTCAAAAGAAAGTAGCATCACTGCACTCAAACATTCTATCTCCCTCCCCACACTTGAATCACGCCGCATCATCTCACGCCTTTGCCTACTACACAGCTTTTTCTACCATCCGATATCAAAACATCCCCTGCTGAAACCACCGATCCGAACTTCCAGTCGCCTCAGCCACAGCCACCCCATAGCCAGCATCAAGAGTCGTACTTTAGCAATGAGCAGTTCCTTTTTTCCTGACGCAATAAACCATTGGAATGCCCTGCCCAACGACATAGTATCATGCAACGATCGCAAATCATTTCGCGCGAAACTCACCAGTCATTTTCAGAACACGTGAATCATTTGCTGGCCTTTACTTTTTTTTCTGTATTTTCCCTGAGTTTTTATTGTATTTTTCTGTGCTTTCTTGGCTTCTCTTGTTTTTTTTTTTTATATAACCACTTGATACTTTTTATCTTTATTTTTAGTGTTTGCAGTTGCAGTGTTTCTTTTATTGTCTATGTTTTCATCATGAGTGCGTTCACACAAAACAATTTGTAACTCCCTCCTTATGGAATGCCCTCGGGCCTTTAAGGACGTAATAAATGAAATGAAATGAGATAAAGAAGGTTGCGCAAGATTTTCTTCGCTTTAGGTTCTAAGTAATCAATCTGTCTCTCCTTGCTTCTTCAACGTATTCAAGAAACAAGAAAAAAAATTAAGAAAAACGGCAAATCTGCCGGCCACAGCTCAAATGGTGGCTGATCTGAAAGAACGGAAACCAAGAGAGAGAAAATGACAAACAAAACTGAGCTGCGTGTTCTAGTTGACAATTATAATTCACACATTACGGCTAATATAGGACTCGCTTCCTCAATTTAAATTTCGGATTGCTTTCTTTGACTGGCAGTGTCCATAGCTTTCTTTGCCTGAGTGTCGTTTCGCTTTAGAGTTTTTTCCGCCGGAATTTAGGGACGAAAAATCGGGCAATATCTACATTTTGAGCAGCAGTTCAGATAGAACTCTGGTTATTATTAAAAAAAAGAGAAAGGAATCACACCTGGCTTTCTCGGATACTTTTTCCCAGGAAGTACCATTTACTAGATTCGAACCTGGCTATAACAAAACGGCATTTAGCGAGATAATAGATATAACGAAGGGATAGCAATTCCCCTCCAAACTCCAGTAGAAGGTCACATGACAGATATCTCTTTTTTAAGTAGTAAAATTTTCCTACAACTGGATATGCCGAAATTCCAGTTAAACCTCCTGGCCATTTTGCGCCGAGCATGTGATTCTATAACGGCTTCCAACACTTTCGTATCGATTCAAACTTATAAATGGCTGTTCGCCCATTCTTCAACCTGCACACGGCCCAGCGCTCTGCTTCCCATGTGCACTTGAATTTCTCTTTCCGCAGCTTGGTCGTACGGTTAAAACCGCTTGCAGTGCGCTTGGTGAGTTTGACGGTATCGAGCTCCCACCGGTTCCTTAGATCCAAACAGCGGAAAATGAAAGCGTGCAAGATTTTTTTTGACCAGGAGGCGGTCATTATCAAAATTTGTTCTGGAGTACGCGTTCTCCACAATACATTTCTGTCATTCGGAGAAGTGCTGTGGCACACGCGCTCGTGAGCTATGCGGCGAAGCCAGCAAAACAGGTCCTCGTGACAAAATCGCCGCTACACACCATATTTAGCGGCCCGTATCGGCTTCAGCAGCCTAAAAATGGAAGCTAAATACTATTATGACCAGATCTTTCCCTGTCCTTTATGTAGATAATCCTCTAGGACGCGTTTTCTAGGCTCTGTTACCCGTGCAGGCTGGAGCGAGGGCGCGGGCTAGCGAGGCTCACATAATCGGTTGGTGTACGTATGTTAGGCCGCGTTAGAGGGCGCTCCGTGCGCTTGCTGGAGGCTCCCGCAACACACATCGACGCCGTACTAAACGCTGGCTTTGGTTTGGTTTGGTTTGGTTTATTGGGGTTTAACGTCCCAAAGCGACTGAGGCTATGAGAGACGCTGCAGTGAAGGGCTCCGGAAATTTCGACCACCTGGGGTTCTTTAACGTGCACTGACATCGCACAGCACACGGGCCTCTATAATTTCGCCTTCAAGAAATTCAGCCGCCGCGGCCGGGATCGAACCCGCGTCTTTCGGGTCAGCAGCCGAGCGCCTTAACCACTCTGTCACCGCGGCGGGGCTAAACGCTGGCTTTGTGTTCCAGTATTAGACGGTGGCAGGTTAGCCCACTGGCACACGGCATTTGCAGCCTGGATCAAGTGTCGCTATAGCGAAGCAATGGCAATAACGAAGAAAAGGCGGAGACCTTTCCACTTCATTATTACGAAGTTCAACTGTATTAGCACACGTTTTACTTCGAAAGCAGGGCTTATTCGGTACCCCCCCTTGTCATTCTCCAAAAATCTGCTGTCTGTTGAAGTGTAGACTCCAGCCCAAGCGAGAAGCCATCTTCCACCTCCAGAAACACCACACAACAGAATGCATTTCTTTTTTTTTTGCGCAAAGAACGCACGACGAAGAAAGCAGATACACGCAGGACGAGCGCTGAAAAACAACGCATTGTACGTACGAAGGTCAACTAGCCCGTCTTTCCACTTTAACCACACAACAACCACCTCCCCGTTGCTTCAACCAAACCCAGCCTAGCTTTACTCTCCAGAAGCGCCACCCAGTGCCAACTCACCTCCCTCCACTGTCCACCCACGCAGCAGCTGAAGGAAGGAGCGAAGGCGAAATACAATTCAAAGAAGCTGGGGTAAAACCAGCTGCCCAAAAAAGTACCACACCTGTGCACCAGCCTCGCCCGGTAAATGTAGAGAATAAATTTATCAATGCTACACCACCCTGGAATTTCCCCGAGCTCCCAGAAAGTCCAGGAAATGCTTTATCAAGAAACTCCCTGAAAGTAAAACCCAGCACTCATTAGACAGTGCCAAAAACAAATGTTAAGTACTCTCTAAAGCCTGCTTCGCATGCAAGTAAAAAATGATATAGCTACTTCTGCCGTCGCGAAGCAAGAACTTCTTTCGAGCACCCCTGGCGACTTGAGCGGCCACAACGGCGAAGTGTGCCTACGGATTGGATATTTGGAAGCCGCGCTGCTCAGTCACTCAGTTCGCTCAGTTGCATGCATGTACTTAGTCTTAAGTCCCCAAAGTTTTTGTAATAAACTTTACTCATTTTTAAAATGTATAATGTTTTTGCGACCTAACTGCAACATCTATGATTCAAAGATTTCAGCATCCTATGAATATGTTGCCAAAGCTGATGTCAAATAATTTTTTCATGCTGCACCACGTAGCAGAAATCGCTACTCATGATCACAGAGCTCCTTATCACCGGTAATCAGCTAGGAAGTACCTTGAGTAGTTCTTGCCCGAGTAGTTAAGGCATGGTTTCTTATGTGGGGCTCAAGGTCTCGACGGTGCACACAGACTATATGAAAAAGAAGCACTTGCAGCTGGGCTTGTTGGTGCGTATTCGTGAAAGACATGAGAGCGGAAAATGGCAACATGGACGAGTGAGGGAACAGGACGAGCGCTGCTAATTACGGCTATATGAAATCCCGTAATGGAGGTCTCAGAATCGATTTCGACCACCCAACGTTCCTCAATGTGTACTGAGTCCATCCTGAAATCACGGTTATAATGATATGTGCCGCTTCGGCAGATGCACTGCGCGTGTTTCCCCCCAAAATAGGGGTTGACTAGTTATTCGTTTTTAAAAATATTTTTCTTTTTTCTCATCACTCCGTAAGTCTATGTTCCTGTGCTTCAATGATTATTTCTTGTTCTTTTGGGGCCTACAAACTCAAGCCGTTCCATTTGTTCTCTTTTTGTGGTTTTTTATTTACTGGCTATGATTTGTACATTTTCCTCGAACTCTTGTGTGCTTGTATAGTTAGTCAGAGGGGTTTAATTTATACTTCCATTTTACAGCTAGGTTACTGAGCCTTCAGGGGTAAGTTTAATAAATAAATAAATAAATAAATAAATAAATAAATAAATAAATAAATAAATAAATAAATAAATAAATAAATAAATAAATAAATAAATAAATAAATAAATAAATAAATAAATATCTTTCGTCTTTCGTGCTACGGAGTTATACTCATGCACGAACGGATGACCATACTAGCTTAGCGCGGTCACATGAAGACAAGCCGTTTTTTAATTTCTTTTCGTTGCGGTCAGCGCAGGGGTTTCAGTAGCACTTTTTGTCCGCCACGAGCCACATTTTCATAAGGAGGAAGTTGCTTTCGGGAGTGAAGAAAGAAGATCATGACAGCGGGAGGACGGGTGCCAAGGCGACTTCTGCCAGCGCTCTGTTTGGCGTGCATGTGTTTTGTCATCCTATTATTCAACACGAGCTGGAACGACATGTGTGAGTTCTTCGTGTGGTATTCTACTGCGCCGTGTATTGAATATACTGTGGAGAATGTTTTGCAAAGCATCGATAACGGTTCATTTGTTTAGCAATCATGGCATTCATTATGTCTAAATTTACGTGGGTGCTCACATCCTTGAAGTCTTACCGCGATAGCTGTGTTAGAAACTTGCCCACGGGGCAAGAGGCGCCGCAGTCATACGGTGCAACAAAAAACCGCATCGAGACATAACAGGAATTTGGCAAGCCGAGAAACCATATAATACATACACAGTGTTTCACCTAAGACGTTACACAAGTTTTTAAAAAAGGCTTTTTTGAGTTAGAAAAGCGCTTTTTTTCGGCATTGCATTGTCACCGGTGCAGCACATCGGAATACGGCTAACTAGGAAGCTGGTTAATTGATATTGAACAGTTAAGTTTTTTAGCTATTACTGTTAGGCTCCTTAATTACTCAGAGGCGTGTAGCCCGCCATAAGTAATGTCCATATGAGTTTTTATAATTCCGAAAATGCGGTTACGCTAGCCACTGCAAACTTTTGGTTAATTCGGAGAGTTACGTACACTGGAGAGGTTTCTTTGCTGCAAGCTTCTCTAAAGCGCATGCATTTTGGCGCCATGTAGCCAAAATTGCTTCGGCCAAAGCGTCGGGGGTAACCGCATTTTCGAAATTCTAGAAACTGATATGTACTTTACTTACAGCGGGCTACACGCCTGTCAGTAATTAGTGAGCCTAACGGTAATAGTTAAAAGTTAACTATCCAATATTAGTTTAGCAGGCTGCTAGTTATCACACCTTAGTCGTATTCCGATGTACTACACCGCTGACAATGCTATGCCAAAAGAAGCGCTCTTCCAACTCAAAAAGCCTATTTTTAAAAATTGTTTAAAGTCTTTGGTGAAACAAACTCTATAGAGACAGATACACAGACACACAGACGCTCTCAAGGATATGCCGTCTGTGGTTTTGTGATCCAGCTTGACTTGGGTGAGCGCACTTATGAGGATAACGATGGAGTAAAGGAGCTACCGCTATAAGTTTTTCGCCCAGAAGAGAGTAAAATATGTCTGGCGCTTTTATTTTCCACCCCTCCTCTCTTTCCCTCACACATCTGAGTGAAAAAAATAAAAACATTCGTTGAGCAGGCGGCTGCAGTTTACGATTGCACTGGCATCGAGACCTCGTAGTAGAGGTCGAGAACTTTTGTGGTGGAGTGTATTTTTGTATCCGACGTTATTGGCGTTACGCTTCAGCGAAGAACCGTCCATTCTTACGACACAGCACTCTGCTCTCGATCGGGCCGTCATTCTTCCGAAGGTTAGCCAAACTTTTTCGCTTTCTACGATAACGACAACAGGACAGGTACGCTTACATTTCTGCAAGAATGTTATAGTTCTCATTAGTACGGTCATTGCCGGCAACGTCCCCTTTTAAGACGTTGTTCGCTAAACGTGAGATGCTGTAACTTAGCGGCGCGCATGAGAAGGTCTTTCAATGAAACAAGACGCACCATTTACTATCACTTCTGTCATCTGAAGCACGCCAATATAATCGTGCCTTTTATCTCAGAGCGGCGAATGCCTCTTGCTCATCACCGCGCATCGTCGAAAAGTCTTAAATATTTCCTGTTATGCTCGATGCCGCCTTCGTGAAAACAGGTCGGGATGTTCTCCGGGGCCGTATTCTAAAAGCTGTTCACTTTACATTGTTCCTTTTGCGTCCGTTCGGTCTTCTGTCTGTGGTCGCTCAGATATACCCTGGACTTTCAAGCGTCTGTTGTAAGCGACCCGGCCATTGGGCAGATGGCGACCTGACCTTACCATTAGCTCAAATTGGATACGATATGCGGCCAATGGTGAGGCGCATCGCAGCGCTCTGTCAACAGCAGGAGACCGGACCTCACCACGGGCTGCCACTGAATGCGATTCACCGGAGACTTTAGGGCAGCCATCCGAGCGAATGCACGTACTCGCTTCGCGGAAGTAGTCTAGAAGTAATCTATGTTTGTGTCCTCTTTACTACAACCTTTTTTATTCTACGTCTTGACCAGTGAGAGTGCTAAGGCAAGGCTACATTGTCCCCAGTGTTTTCTTCGGAACAAGAGTAAATACAGGAGTAAGACAAAGCTACTCTTCTTGCGCTGCAGTCTTGGAAGACGCAGCGTTCCTGGGAGGAGAAGACAAGCATGCACGGAGAAGGATATTCTTTCTGGAAACGTCGGAGACTAGAACCATCGGGTCAAGAGCGGTGTGTGCCGTGGAGTCAGCGTCTCGGCTCCACTCCCTATGGTCGGTGCACTACCTGCACGCCAGCTCAAAACTACTGTCGCCCTTCTGCCGCTTCTTCAGGCTTCTTCGCACCTTTCCGAACGTGCACCTCGCCTACTTGAACTACATGAACCATTTTAAGGTAACGAAGACATCGGGCATTTTCTTTTTCTTGTTTTCACCAGCCTGTCCCTTCTGGGCGCGGCTGAACAAAAGCGTGTCTTGATGTTGACGGCTAGAAGGCCATTGTTATAAAGGATATGTTTACGAAGCAAAACTGCGGAAGCGATGCTTTCGGGAATGTTGCCGCAGAGCCACCTAAGTACGTTAATTTTATTCGCCTAATTACAACCGATTTTTCGACAAGATGAAGGAGTTTTTATACTGACCCCTAAACGCATTAATTCGCTTGCGTCATGTCGGTGTCCACAAGCAGCATCCAGGGACCGTCTTCCATAAGCTGCCCATTTTAAAATAGCCATTCAAGCGGCTTTCTAGTGTCTGTGGAAAGCAAGCCGGTATAGGGTGGTGGCGGCCGGGCCTTACCATTGGCTGGCACTGACTAGGATATGCAGCCACTGCAAAGGTACATCGTAGCACTCGGCAGGCTCGTAAACGGGCCTGCTTACTGGCTGCCATTGGTTGCCTTCTGTTGACAGAGCCCTGCGATGCAAATCACCTGTGGTTGCACATCGCAGTCAATGCCAGCGAATGGTGAGGTCCGGCAGCCAACCACCCAATGGCTTGGTTGCTTTCCACAGACGCTTTAAAGCCACGAGTATATCTGAGTGACCAATGACAGAGGGCCAGACAGACGCAAAATGGCGGTTTTATAATGGACAGCTTATGGAATACGGCCCCAGGGAGGCCCAACATTGGCTCTTATTGGCGTTGCCGTTCCGTATGCGGGAAGTGGGGTTAGAGATGTGACAATTAGAGAACTTCCTCTCCCCCTCTCATTCCGCAGGACACCGCTCTCGACCTGTGGCTCCGCGAGGGGGCCTACAGGCGCGGTCCTTACGAGGTCGTGCATCTGGCCGACGGCCTCCGGCTGGCTCTGCTCTTGAAGCACGGCGGCGTGTACGTGGACACCGACGTCGTCTTCTTGCGCCCCCTAGACGGAGTGGGCGACGCCGTGGTGGCCCAATCGGCCGACGACACGGTCACCAACAACTTCTCCGCCCGCCACCCGTTCATTGAGGAGTGCCTCAGCGACTTCGTCTCGGGCTACTATCCCAAGGAATGGGGATACAATGGACCAAGGCCAGTGTTGTTGGACTCTATTTTTTAGCGCAGAAATTCCTTCTAGGGCTTGTATTATACATTTTGAGCACTGCTGCGTCTGCAGCGCAGTTCACTTGAATACCAGTAAAGACCGATTATGTCTAGGAGAGCACTTACTGTATGCACGGCTATGTGTAGTTATAGCAGGGTAGATTATCATTTTTATCGAGATGAGTTTGGAAGAAGGGGAAGTTCAAGATGAATGATGAAGTGCTAGATGAAGAACCTTCATCTGTCCTTCAGCTGTCGGCTCGTCGTGTGAGGCCTGAAGAACTTCACCACGCAGACTTAAAGGTACAACAAGGAGGTAGGCTGTCTTTTTGGCTGCAAAGTTCTTGTTCACGAGGTCATCGTTCTGTAAACAGAACAAAGACAATCCTCGCTTTAACGAGGCGGGGGGTGAACAAACCTTGCCTTCCAAGTATTCGATGAGGCATTTTATGTCGGGGTCTACACGTTGCTGCTGTACAAAAGAGTTGGAGCTGATGGGTCCCAAGAAGGCGTCCTCTTCCTTGTCCGGCGGCGGTGCATCTACAGGGGCTCGTGACAGGCATTGAATAGGTTGGGGCAACCGAAAAGGAAATAAAAATAATAGGCCCCTGCCTGCACCACTTACGTACAACAGGCTTAATCCAATAGTAAAATAAAAGAATAGGCCCGTAGGCAAGTTGTAATTTTACCACCCGTGGGTGGAAAAGTAAAATAAAAGGGAAAAGCTACTGTAGCGACCCACAGCCGAGAGAGCGGGCCCGGGGAGGCTCCCCTGACCTCCCCTGGGAAGTAGCGGAAAGGGAAATGGGACGTGGGAAGGGAATGGGGACAGCGAGTTTTTTGCTCTGATCCTTCAATTATCTCGACTCCATTACTGACCTGCCTGGCCAGGGCAGGGAGAGCATCGAGATTGCCCAATGGTGCGGCCCCACTCACGGGATGCCCGACCACCCACCATACGCAACGGGCTCCGACCGTCGGAGACAGGAAAACCTAACACGGGGTCAGTAGCTACCTGGGGCTCCTCTTCGCTCACTAGAGGGCTTTTCCCACCTGCCGGCTACTAGCCGTCGAAGGTTTTTCGCGGTTTTTCAGACTCCGGAAGTATGTGTGATAGTCCCGGCCAGTAGAGGTCCAGAACGTCAACGGCCTCGCGGCCTCAGAACTGGTCGCTCCGGGGGGACCCATCTGTGCTTCCTCCAACCATCCATGCACTTATTTCCTCTCCTAGCTTGCTCTTCTCCTACTGAGGAGAGAGTGTTCAAGGCTGGGCGACTGGGCCACTAACCAAGAACGTGGCTTAGGATGAGATGACCCGGGCCTACTCCACCGGTACGCCACACATCTTCGGTTTTCGCCAGACTCTTACGAAGCAGTACTAGGCCCTCATCCCCCGGCATCCCGCAGGCGGTTAAGCCTGCGGCCGGTCGTAAGGCCGCTTCCCCGAGGCGGCGGTCCTCAGAGCCTGGCCACTATGAACCCCCGCGCGGACCTGGTTTCTCTGTAACCAGAAACCGACGCGTCGGTAGCCAGACTTGCACGCCCCCGCGCGCAGAGGAAGGTAGCATGTATTTGAAAACCTTTTGGCGTTTTGACATACCTTCCGGGCCGGATTTCGTGGGTCCAACCTGAGTATAAACCCAGGCCTGCCTCCGCTCAGGCATCGGACCTCACGTGCACGACTGGCCCTCACAGTCGTCTGGGAGTCGCTGCCACTCCCATTGGGGGTTTGCATCCCCAGAGGATGGGTCCCGGCCATCCCATCCCCACTGCTGGCATTGCACCGAAACAAAGCCTAGTAGCCGAAACTACACCGGCCCGTATCCGGTGGCGGGGGGGGGGGGGGGGGGGGCACGAGCAGGCTGTACAGTCAGATTTCCTCCCCTCGTGACAGGCAGTCGGCGTCAGAGTGCTTGCGTCCGGACTTGTAAACGACGGTTACATCAAACTACTGGAACCGCAGGTTGCATCGAGTGAGTCGGCCGGAGGGGTCCTTCAAACTGGCGAGCCAGCACAGTGCGTGGTCATCGCTGACCACCTTGAACGGTCGTCCGTAAAGGTAGGGGCGGAATTTTGACGTAGCCCAGATGATGGCAAGACACTCCTACTCAGTTGTCGAATAATTAGCTTCGGCTTTGGACAGAGAACGGCTAGCGTGCGCGATGACCTTCTCCACTCCGTCAATTTTCTGAACGAGGACAGCTCCTAGGCCCACACTACTTACGTCGGTGAGAATTTCAGTCTCGGCGTTTTTATCGAAGTGCGCGAGGATCGGTGGGGACTGTAAACGACGCTGAAGTTCCTTGAAGGCTTCTGCTTGCGGCGCTTCCCATTTAAATGGCATGTCTGCCTTTGTCAAGTGGGTCAGTGGCTCGGCGGTGCGCGAAAAGTTCTTCACAAATCGTCGGTAGTACGCGCACAGTCCGAGGAATCTGCGCACAGCTTTCTTATCGGCCGGTGATGGAAATATTGCGATAGCAGCGGTTTTCTGCGGGTCTGGCCGTACTCCTTCCTTGCTAACGATGTGGCCTAGAAACAGCAGCTCTTCATAGGCAAAGTGGCACTTCTCTGCTTTCAAAGTTAGGCCGGACGATTTGATTGCGTTTAGTACTATTCGAAGCCTTTTTAGGTGTTTATCAAAGTTCGAGGCGAAGGCAGCGACGTCATCTAAATATACCAGACAAATCTGCCACTTCAGGGCTGCCAGCACCGTATCCATTACTCGCTGAAATGTGGCTGGTGCGGAACAAAGACTAAATGGCATCACCTTAAACTCGAAGAGGCCATCTGGAGTGATGAATGTGGTCTTCTCGCGATCTCTTTCATCGACCTCAATTTGCCAGTAGCCGCTCTTGAGGTCCATCGATGAGAAATATCTGGTGTTGCAGAGCCGGTCCAGTGTGTCGTCGATGCGAGGGAGGGCGTAGACGTCCTTCTTTGTGATGTTGTTCATGCGCCGATAATGCACGCATTATCGAAGTGCACCGTCTTTCTTTCTCACTAGAACAACAGGTACCGCCCAGGGGCTCTTTGAAGGCTGAATAACGTTGTCGCGTAGCATTCCTTCCACTTGGTCCCGGATAGCTTGTCGTTCTCGCGGCGACACTCGGTAGGGGCTTTGGCGCAGAGGTCGGGCTGCTGGTCGGTTATAATGCGATGCTTGGCAATCGGCGTTTGTCGAACCTTCGGCGATGACGAGAAGCACTCGCTGTAGCTTCGAAGGAGATTGCGGATCTGGTCTTGTCTGTTCCGGGGCAGGGCTGGGTTTATGTCGAAAGTGGGCGAGTTCTCTTGGTCAGACGAATCTTCTACGGATGGGTCGGAGAGCGCGAAGAAATCCGGATATTTCGTCGAGGAATGCAATCGTCGTTCCTCTGTTAACGTGCAGGTATTCTTCGCTGAAGTTAGTCAGCAGTACTTCGGCTTGTCCTTTGCGGAAATGTGTGATGCCTCTTGCGATACCGATTCCTCGGTCGAGAAGCAACTGCATTTTCCCCTCGATAATTGCTTCAGTTATTCGCTTCCGTGGCGCCTACGGTGATGATGACGTTTGAGCGAGGCGGGACACTCACTTGTTCCTCCAGGACACTAAGCGCAACGTGATGTTCCGGAGTTCTCATCGACGGGATGGCCTCGTGTGTGGAAAGTGTGATCATCTTGGATCGCAGGTCGATGATCGCCTGATGCTCATTGAGGAAATCCATGCCCAAGATCACTTCGCGGGAACATGGCCGTATCACTACGAAGGTCGCGGGATAGGTATGTCCCTTGAGAGTCACTCGCGCTGTGCACCGTCCTGATGGCGTAATAAGGTGGCCCCCTGCGGTGCGAATTTGTGGGCCGCCCCAAGCGATCGTTACTTTCCTCAGCTGCGCAGCGAATGGTCCATTCATCACCGAATAATCGGCTCCTGTGTCGACTAGAGCGGTAACTTGTCGGCCGTCGATAACGACTTCTAAGTCGGATGTCCTGGCTCTGGCGTTGCAAGTCGTCTTCGGCGTCGGGTCACGGCTTCGTCGGATATGTGAATTGTGGGTGGGGCGTGTGGTCGAAGTTTTTCCTGATGACGGAGTCGTGTTGAAGGCGGTTCGCGTCGTGGTCGAGGCTATTGTTGCATGCGTCGTCAGCGTATTAGGTGCGGCGTCTTCATACGGCGTGGTCGCTGGAGGATCTTCGTCGTTTCCTCGGCAAGCAACCTGTCCTCGACAGGTTGCTTTGTTTGGTTTCCCCCAGGTTGGCTGGGGGACCTTCCTCGGACAGCCGCGGCGTAGCTGCGGCCCGGTGATGCAAAACGTGTGGTGGACGGCGACGACGAGCGGGAAAGACGGCTTGACGACACGTACTCCCTTTTGTACAGGCAGTCGTCGATTTCCCGTGGTCGCTGGCCAGGGAATGGTCGTGGGGCGTCGATGGCGAAACCACGCAGGCCGATGCGTCTGTACGGGCAGTGGCGAAGTACATGACCGGCTTCGCCGCAATGGAAGCACAGCGGGCGGTTGTTGGAAGTCCTCCAGGCGTCGCACTTCCTATGGGGCTTGGGAGTCGGTCGTTGGCTGGGCGGGCAGGGGCAGGGGGACGGCGTACGGGAACAGCTGGTTCACGTCGAAGAGGCGGAATGCGGCTCTTGCGTTGGGGCTGATGACTGCGTAGTGCAGCAGCGTTGGTTAAGGCTGGAGCTTCAGCTGGAGGTGAAGATGACGGAGTGCCAGGTGCATGCTGCACTTCTTCGCGTACAATTTCCTCAAGGGTCGCTACTTGAGGTTGGTTGGAAGATGGTAGCAGGCGACGCAGCTCTTGTCGTACAATTTCGCGGATAGCAACCCGCAGGTTGCCTCCAAATGCTGTGCCATCCGAGAGGGCAGTCGAGGTCATTTGGGGCTGTCGAGGAAAATGACGGGCTCGTGCTTCCAAGGTTCTCTCAATGGCGGCTGCTTCACTGGTGAATTCCGCGACCGTCTTTGGTGGGTTGCGGGTCAGACCACCGAAAAGTGCCTCTTTAGCACCACGCATCAAAAGCTCCACCTTCTTCTCCTCCGCCATGTCAGGATCGACTCGTCGAAAAAGGCGCTTCTTATCTTCTACATATGCGGTCACTGACTCGTTCGGGTGTTGGATGCGTGACTGTAGGAGCAGCTGAGCTCTTTCTTTCCTGATACCCTGCCCCGGTACTCATGCGTTTGCTGTGCTGCGGTATTACTGAGTAACATCTTTCTTGATCCCGGCTGTCTCAAAAGTAACTTCCCAGTTCTCACCGCAGAATTATTTCGCACGATTGTCATTAATTGGCTCCCAACTGCATACTTTCTACTCTGCTATCGCATTTTTTGCAAATATTCGTTTTATAATTTTTTTTTGTCTTAATACTCACGTCGAGATTCAAGCGACTCAATTCACATGCACTACTGGGCTCAGTCGCTCATGTTAGACGGCATATAGCCTGACTGGTCTGCGGCTGCCACTTGAAACGTATACGTTCTTGTTAGGTCGACGACCCGGACAGCAGCGCGGCACCGCTGACAGCCGAGTTCCTAACCGACGACCGGCTTGCTTTCCGCACCGAGTACTGCGAGCCAAAGCAGGAGGTGACCCACCGCCTGAAGCTCTCGCCGGGCACTTTCTGCATCCTACCGTACGCATATGAGGAAGGCGCGGAGGGAGACTTCCTGCTCAGAATCTACACCGAGAAAGAGAGCTGCTGCAGGTACGCACACGCGTCCTGCGAAGAATTATGACCAACTCAGTAATGGCGACTGGTCATTCGTCTCGTCTGCTTCAGTGAGGATTCGTCGACGTTATGAAATGCTGCCAATCAAAAATGTCGGTTCATATCAGGCGAGATGCACATTAAAATGCTGGAGTGTAGATTACCAAAAGCTTGCCGGATTCGTGCTCTATAAATGCGGAAATATATTTTTTTGGTGGTACAGAGGGTGCTGCGTTGCTCGAGTGTGACATGCTTGCAGAATCGCATAGTTGCATACGATGCAAACTATATAGTCTTTAATGAGGGCACTTTGTGTTAAGAAGCCAACTAAAATTTGGTTTGGGCTAGTCGGTTACACGTCATGAAAAGTCGGAGCTGCGCAAAATAGAAAAAAAAAATGTCAACAGAACGAAATAGAAACGCAGAAACGCGGGCAACGCTTGGCCTTTCATTTCTGTGCTTCTATATTCGATCCAGATTGTTTTTTTTCCTTTTTTTGTGCTGTCTTAAATTTCCGTGACCTTTAGAAAGCAGATGTATACAAAATATAATAAAAACACAAATTATCAGCCTTAAACGACATGACGTAAGGATGTGTACCCACGGAGGGGGCAGTATGCCTAATCGCACGGCGACTTCACTCTTCAAATATTTGCCACGGTAAAGAGTGACTATTCTTGGACGCCATATTAGGAGACCTACATCGTCCCTTCCATTAGACCATATCAAATGTTATTTCGCATGTGTTAAGAGATTAAAGCGTTTATCTTAACACGCCTAACCGATTCGGACCGGATCTAACCGATTCAGACGAGTACAAACGGTTTCAACCCCCCCCCCCCCCCCCCCCCCCCTTGGAGAAATGAACCTGAACGCAGATGGGTTTGAATCAACCTTGTTACACTCTTACTTCTCTGTGTGACATCGGCATGTAAAAAAAATCCAAAATTTGGTTTTATGCGAGACGCTTTCACTTTACCCACTTTAATGAACTGTCCGCGGCAACAAGATAAGAATAACGGCAAGAGCCGTGAAACCAAATGAACTAAAAATTAATATGGTTTGGTTCGGTTTTATGGGGTTCAATGTCCCAAAGCGACTAAGGCTATGAGAGACGCCCTAGTGGAGGGCTCCGGAAATTTCGACCACCTGGGGTTCTTTGAAAGGACAGTGAGGAGAGTACAATTAATATTTTTTTTTGTAGAAATATCCGATAGTTCGGCATGTCATGGCTTTGTTGCCACTTGGCCGGCAGCGAAAGATGCATTTATTTCTAAGAAATTTGCATTCGAAGTTGAAAGAGTTTTTCCCGCCGCTCTGATTCAAACTTGGGATTCTCCTATGACGACACAGGACTAAGTGACGTGAAACACGACGTGCACATGATGTAACGCAGACTCCGTGATTTCTGCGGGCCAGCAGTACGGCCTAGCAGCAGCCGAAACGAAAGCTACCGCCGGCCGCACGTTGAAGGCATCTATCGGCTATTGCGGCCGTCGCTACAGTCGCTTCGTTTTCGTTTGCACTGGCGTTTTGCCAGCGTTGCGATGGATCCCGTTCTCGAAGTCGTCAACGAAGTTCTCGCAAATAGACACCTTTAGCATACCATGTACCTTGTTACCGCTAGCGGAATACCGGGAGCCCCCCCAACGCCGGTGGGCAGGCGCTGATTGGTCCCGATGCTTCGGGCGCGCGCGCAGCTGCCGGGCACGTGGCGCCATCTGGCGACGTCAAGGAGATTTACGCATGCATTGGCTGCGCCTCAGTGATTTGTGGCTTCTCGGGTCCTAGAGCTGCCAGAACCATTGGTTCTAGCAACACTGCTTTGTCCTATGACGTCATCACGCTTGTACTTGCGAGTTTGGCCTGTGGCGGCGATACCTGTATTTTGGTTCTTGCTCTTTTCTACGTTACAAGAGCTTTGTTGTCAGTATGAGCGGCGTTTTTTGTAATCAGGAGCTGGTATTCTGCCGATACAAGCCAACTTCAATTTCTCCTCAGTGTCCCTTTAACGTGCACTGACATCGCACAGTACACGGGCCTCTAGAATTTCTCCTCCAAAGAAATTCAACTGCCGCGATGTATACGCTTGAATCTCTCTGATGGCGTACATCAGGCGAAGAGCAGGATGATTTTCCTTCAACAGTTTCAGAGATCCCCTCATAGCCTTACCTAGTGTATTAAAGAGACTTGCCTGCAACTACTACAAAGCAAATTTATCATATCAGTAAGTCTGGCTATAATCTTGCAAGTAACGGAAAAAGGCTGGTCGAACGTAAAGGAGACCATCGATAAGATTGAAAAGTTTGTTAGGTATATGTCAGATAAATATGATGATGTGATACAAACTTGAAACACACTCAAAAGCCACGGCGAGACACCCACCTTTGTTTGCTCATTTTCATCGCGTGCAACACAGAATGTTCGGATTCTGAAAAAAAAAACACCAATTTATTCATCCTTTACTTAGTAGTAACATCTAGGGTTTAACGTGTCGAGGTGATATGGGGGCTATCAGGGACGCTGTAGTGGAGGACTCCAGATTAACTTGGACTAGCTATCAGGGACGCTGTAGTGGAGGACTCCAGATTAACTTGGACCATCTATCAGGGACGCTGTAGTGGAGGACTCCAGATTAACTTGGATCAGCTATCAGGGACGCTGTAGTGGAGGACTCCAGATTAGCTAGGACCAGCTAGCAGGCACGCTGTAGTGGAGGACTCCAGATTAACTTGGACCAGCTATCAGGGACGCTGTAGTGGAGGACTCCAGATTAGCTAGGACCAGCTAGCAGGCACGCTGTAGTGGAGGACTCCAGATTAACTTGAACCAGCTATCAGGGACGCTGTAGTGGAGGACTCCAGATTAACTTAAACCAGCTATCAGGGACGCTGTAGTGGAGGGCTCCAGATTAGCTAGGACCAGCTGTGGCTCTTAACGTGCGCTCACACCGCACTGCACACGCATGCTTTTGCGCTTCGCCACCACCGAAATGCGGCCACCGCGGCCGAGATCCAACCTGAGACCTTGGGATCAACAGCCGAGCGCCACAGCCGTTGAACCATCGTGAGGCACCTTATTTGGTGTCTGCTGTCTGATAATTCCTCCGAAAGTAAACGACGCACAACGTGGGTGGGTCGTCGCGCCTATGTTTCACATAGGAGGTGTTCCAGGGAAGACTCAAAAAATTTCAAAAATAGGGTTTTTGGGGTAAAAATATGGCTCTTGTGGCGTATTAATGTGTTGGCGGTGAATTGGAATCCTGTGAATTGTCTTTAGTAGCAGGAGCGTTTACTAATTTCTAATAACTAACTATTTAACTATCACAGATAGGCAACTGGATGCAATCACAGATTTGTAGCCAGTCGTTAATAATAGTCATATAAAGTTTTAAAATTTCGAAAACGCGATTACCCTCGCCGCTATGGCTCGACAAAATTCGGCCGCATGATGCATACATGCGCTTTCGAAAGCATGTAGGGTGGGTCGTCGCGCCTATGTTTCACATAGCAGGCGTTCCAGGGAGGACTTTGAAAAAAATTTCAAAAGTAGGCTTTTTGGGGTAAAAATATGGCTCTTGTGGCGTGTTAATGTCTTGGCGGACACCAGAAAGCCGGTGAATTGTCTTAATTAGTAGGAGCGTTAACTAATTGTTGTGTCCCCTTATTGCTTTTGTGTGTGTGCGCCCCCGCATCCTCCTCCTAACGACCACTCGCATCCTCCTCCTAACGACCACTCGCATCCTCCTCCTAACGACCACTTGCCCCTCGTCGCACGCTGTCGCCAGATGCCCCCCCATGGTGCGCCCCCGCATCCTCCTCCTGTTTTGGGAAGCCACTCCCTCCCGTGGACGCTTCTCCGCTCCCTCCTTTCTTCGGGCGGCCAGTTCGGCTCCTGCCTCGGTCGACGCTGGTCGCACCCTCATCGGCTTTAAATAAACGAAGTCTTAAAGTACCGTGTGCGTCTTTCGCTGCATTCAACACAGCGACCGGACACGACAGTGGCGACGAGAAAGTGGATTCGACCCGCGCTACGCAACGCTATTGACAAGCCATGGCTACGCGAGGGTTTCCCAATCAGATACCAGAGTTCAACGGCTCATCGTGGTCATCGTGGGTTGGACGCCTTCAGTTCTACTTTGAAGCTAACAACATCACAGACCCAGCCTTGAAGAGGGCCAACCTGCTGACGCTGTGCGGGGAGCAGACCTACGATACTGTCTGCGCCCTTATTCAGCCAAGCACACCAGCGGCAGTGTCTTACGACGACATCGTAAAAGCGCTGCAAAAGCACTACGACCCAAGGCCATCCGAGGTCTACAGCCGGGCTCGCTTCCAACGACGAGATCAACTGGGAGGAGAAACTGTGAGCGCCTACGTAGCCGCGCTCAAGAAGCTCGCTGCCGACTGCAATTTTGGAACGCTGTCGACAACAGCTACCGGGCAGGAGGGAGACGCAGCTTCTTCTGCTAACACCACCATGCTTCCCTTGGACGTGATGTTACGCGACAGATTTGTGTGCGGACTGAGTGACGAGTCACTGCAGCAGCGCCTGTTCGCTGAGAAGGACCTCACATTCAGCAAAGCTTACGACATCGCCGTTCGAGCGGAGAGCGCCGGTCACCAGCAGAGAGGGATTCGCCGGAACACCGAGCCGGTACACCAGACAAGCAACCAGGTGCGCAAGCCTTCTGTTGTTGTAAAATCGGTCAAAAAGGCACAACGCTGCTGGCGGTGTGACGACCAACACAACCCCCAGGGATGTCGATTCCAGTCAGCCACGTGTAATTTTTGCCACAAGCGAGGGCATATCGAAAGAGCATGCATTACGAAACGGAGACTTGCCAAGATAAAGTCACCTTCCCAGCCTAATCACAGCGTCAACGCCTCAGAGAATACGCCGCTATCTGATCTCCATGGAACAACATCAGCAACACCATCTGTGTTGTACGACCTGAACACCATGAATCTCGGCACGCGACCGAAGATTTTTACAGAAGTAAGCGTACATCACCAGCTGATTAAGTTCGAGGTGGACTCCGGCGCAGCCTGTACTCTGATCAATGAGGACACGTTCCGAACTTCATGGCCATCTGACGCACCCGCCCTGCAACAAGACGACACGCACCTGCGAACGTGGTCAGGACAGAATCTGCCACTATTGGGCTCTGCCAACGTGCAGGTTAACTACAACGGCCAGACCCATACGCTACCTCTGCTTGTTGTGAAGGGCACAGGATCAAGCCTTCTAGGGAGAAACTGGTTTTCTCCACTAGGCGTGATGATATGCGGCATACACCAGACGCCGAGCCAGAACATGGTTGAGCAACTGCAAGAGAAATACGAAAGAGTATTCTCGGAAGAGATTCCAGGAAACGAAGGGCCCCCGGTCACACTGGAGTTGTTGGACAACGCGCAACCCAAATTTCTGAAGGCCAGGCCGGTGCCGTTTGCTCTCCGAGATTCAGTTGAAAAAGAGTTGGACAAACTGGAGCAGCAAGGTGTCATCGAGCCGACGCAGCATTCAGAATGGGCCACACCACTTGTCGTAGTTCGCAAGAAGAACGGAACCATACGCCTCTGCGGAGACTACCGGAGCACCGTCAATCTTGCGACTAAAGCGTCCTCTTACCCGCTACCGACACCTGAAGAAGTATTCAGTGTACTGCGTGGCGCAAGAGTCTTCAGCACATTGGACCTCACCCAGGCGTATCAGCAGCTGAAGGTGAGCGAGTCAACTGCTGAATTATTGGCAATTAACACACTGAAAGGCTTGTACAAAGTCAAGCGACTGCCTTTTGGCGTAGCTGCAGCCCCGGCCATATTTCAAAAATTCATGGAGACAGTGCTTCAGGGCATCCCAGGAGTTTGTGTCTACCTTGACGATGTCATCATCAGTGGCACTTCCACTGAAGAGCATGCAGTGCGCCTAGAGCTCGTTCTCGAAAGGCTAGCAAACGCTAATTTGTGCATAAGCAAATCGAAGTGCTGTTTTGCGGTGCCAGAGGTGCAATTTCTGGGACACCGAATTGATGCGGAAGGCATTCACCCTACCGAGGACAAAGTGCGAGCGATCACAGAAGCACGAGCTCCAACAAACAAGCAGGAGCTACAGGCTTTTCTCGGACTCTTGACGTTCTACGACCGGTTCTTGGAACAAAGAGCTACCGTGGCCAACGACTTATACCAACTCCTTCGGAAAGATGTGACATGGACATGGTCGCCACGCCATCAGCAGTCATTCGATGCCCTGGAAGACCTGATTCGAAGATGTACAGTCCTCCGCCACTACGACGAAAGGAAGCCTCTGCTTTTGGCTTGCGACGCATCACCGTACGGAGTCGGCGCGGTTCTATCGCAAACTGACGAGCAAGGAAGGGAAGCTCCCATCGCCTTCGCCTCACGTACGTTGTCGCAAGCAGAACGCAACTACGCGCAACTTGACAAAGAAGGGCTAGCCATCGTCTACGCGGCGACACATTTTCACCAGTACATTGCCGGCCGGAAGGTGACCTTTATAACCGATCACCGACCGCTATTGGGCATTCTGGGACCACAAAGGCCTATGCCACCAACTTTGTCTCCGCGAATGACACGTTGGTGCATCAAACTCTCAGCGTACGACTACGCTCTGGTCTACCGCAATGGGAGTAAACATCAAAACGCCGATGCGCTAAGCCGTCTGCCACTAGACGCAACTGTTGACGAACCATTTCCACCAGGAGACGTTCTGATGTTCGAAGCACTGCCAGAACCTCCGCTTACAGCAGGCACAGTTGCAGCATCTACGCAGAAGTGCGCAGCTCTCCGGCTAGTTTACACAGCTGTTCAACAAGGCAACGTGCATAAACTCAAAGGGGACAACTTCGACGCTTACCGCAGGCGAGCTACAGAGTTGAGCACCCATCGCGGCTGCATCATATTTGGGTCCCGAGTTGTGATGCCGAGAGAACTACGCGCACAAGCTATGTCTCTCATCCACGCCGGACATCGGGGCATCGTTGCAATGAAAAAGTGTGCCAGAAGCTACATGTGGTGGCCTGGCATTGACAACGACATCGAAACAGTGGTGCGAGAATGCAAGCCTTGCCAGAGCAGCCGGAGCGCCCCGCCGAAAGCTCCTGTCCCAGAATGGGAAAAGCCAGACACACCATGGCACACACTGCACATTGATTTTGCAGGACCAATTGAGGGCTGCACTTTCCTTGTGGTCGTAGATGCCTACACAAAGTGGCTTGAGATAAGGCAAATGGGACAGACGACTTCGGCAGCAGTCATTGACAACCTCCGATCACTATTTGCAACGTTCGGCCTGCCGCGCAAGGTAGTGTCGGACAACGGAACACCGTTTGTGTCTGCGGAGATCCTCAAGTCTTATCGCGACAACGGGATCTCATCAGTTACATCGGCCCCCTACCACCCAGCGACAAACGGACAAGCCGAGCGCTACGTAGCCGAGCTAAAACGCGCCCTTGAAAGAGATCAGACAGGCTCGCTGCAGCGCCGCCTTGCGCGCTTTCTCTTCAAGCAGCACACGACGGTTCAGAGCACAACAGGCGAGACCCCCTCGAAAATGATGTTCGAGCGTGAAATGCGAACCCAGCTCACAGCCATCCTCCCCGAGCCAAAGGCAGAGACGTTCCGGGAAGAAAAAGCAATTCCGCGCTGCGGCACGCTTAATGAGGGGCAGCGCGTCCTCGCCCGACAGTTTCTGAAAAAGCCACGCTGGGAGGAAGCTACAATTGTCAGACGCATAGGCCTGCGCTCTTGGCTCGTCAACATACATGGCACAGTAGCACACCGACATCTCAACCAGCTGCGTAGATTTACGACGCCGTCTGAGAGCTGTCCGCCAGCGGAGAGAACACGTGCACCATCTTCCCACATAGCCTGGCACCTCTTCCCGGAAGAAGAGACTTCGCCCAGGACAGACCTAGGAGACACAGCGAACAACAGCCAGCCTACAAGTGTTTCTCCCCCGAGCGCACAAAGCCAGCGCGCCTCCACGCGTGAGCGCCGACCCCCTGCACGATACCAGGCAACTTTCTAAGGGGGAAGGAAGTGTTGTGTCCCCTTATTGCTTTTGTGTGTGTGCGCCCCCGCATCCTCCTCCTAACGACCACTCGCATCCTCCTCCTAACGACCACTTGCCCCTCGTCGCACGCTGTCGCCAGATGCCCCCCCATGGTGCGCCCCCGCATCCTCCTCCTGTTTTGGGAAGCCACTCCCTCCCGTGGACGCTTCTCCGCTCCCTCCTTTCTTCGGGCGGCCAGTTCGGCTCCTGCCTCGGTCGACGCTGGTCGCACCCTCATCGGCTTTAAATAAACGAAGTCTTAAAGTACCGTGTGCGTCTTTCGCTGCATTCAACACAGCGACCGGACACGACACTAATTTTTAATAACTAGCTATTTAACTATCACAGATAGGCAACTGGGTGCAATGAGAGATTTGTAGCCAGATTTGTAACCCTCCAGTGCGCGTAACTAGTGAAAAAACGATAATTTTGTCGAGCCCCAGCGCCAAGGGTAATCGCGTTTTCAAAATTCTAAAACTTGATATGGCTACTACTAACGGCCGGCTACAAGTCTGTAATTGCAATAAAAAGCCTAATTCGGCTATTTAAAAGTTAATTACTAAAATTAGTTAACTGGTTTACTACTTAAGATGATTCAGCGGTGTTCTGGTGTGCGCGAATACTGGTATACACTCTTAACAAAAAAAAAGAAACCCAGATAGGAGTAAACAGCTTGTTCTCTAGCGCACACCGGATATGAGATGTTCTTTACTCCATATAAATGAGGCACGTTATTTACTCCCTTATACAAGGGACGTACTTAGGAGTACAAGGGAGAAAATTTCTTACTACATACAGAAATAAAACCTCAAAATGGCGTCATGTTTATTCATCCTCAGTCAGGCTCATTCCTACCGCAGTGCCAGCGGCGGAAACGGACAGGCAGCTGAGGGGGCCACCAAGCAACCCTGCTAGGTGGCGGGACGGATGCCTCAAAACTGTTTTTTTTTTACTTCATTGGAGACTTTAGGTGCATTGAGACCTAGAAACTCCATTAAAAAATGAGAATTGTAAGGAGGAAAACCTCCCTTTATGCCCCATGATAGGGTGCAGGGAGTAAAGTAGGTAGTTTAGCCCATTTTCACTCAATATTGATGGAGTAAATATTTCCAATATGGAGTTTAAAACGCGACGCCCACCATTTCAACTCCCGATTAGGTTGATTCTTGTTTACAGTCTACTATGCCTTCAAAAGACACATTTTTATTACAAAAAGCCTATTCTTGAATGTGTTCGCTGAAACACTCGGTGTTTATGGTACATAACACAAAGAAAGAAAAGCTATTTTAAACATACTCGGTGCTTATAAGTTAGAGGAGTGCTAGCAATTCGATGAAAAGCACAAGGCAAACATATGCGAAGCCACATATACAGCTCTTAAGACAAGAACATATACAGCTCTTAAGACAAGCCGACCTTCCCACTATACATAACCGAGCCAGACTACTGCGCCTCAAGTTCCTTTTCCTTCTGCTTAATGGCGGTATGAAAATCGATACGAGTAAGTACTTAATAAAGTCAAACACGCGCATTACCAGAACAAAACACCAAAAACACTTAACCGAGTACAGATTTCACAACAATATATTCAGGTACTCTTTCTTTCCACAAGCAATCCGTGAGTGGAATAGTCTGCCTTGCGATGCTGTCAACTGCGCATCACTCAAAGATTTCATCGCCAACATATCACGCTCTGTTTTGCAATAACGACTACGATGCTGGTGCACTGAACTCTTGCACTCTTTTTTTTTTCCTTGCTGACGATGACATCCCGACTTTCTTATCTGACTCTCGCTTATTATATTTTTTTAACCTTATTGCTCGTTTCTCATGACAGTATCATTCTTCAGCAGCTATTATTTCATTTCTTGCTCCCTAAAAACTTGTCTGCATTTTTGTTACTGTTTTTTCTTTTCTTGTTTAGTTTTTTTTTTACCGTGCTTAAGTCCTCAAATATGCTACTTGCTCCTGTTTTGCTATTTTGTTTTACCTTTTGTATATTGCATATTGCCTTGTTGGACTACGATGGCCTTTGTGTTGACACTTACTTGACCTGTGTTATTTTAGTGTATGTGATGTCCCACTCCTGCGACGGCCTCAAATGTCAGGCTAGCAGTATGTTCAAATAAATAAATAAATAAATAAATAAATAAATAAATAAATAAATAAATAAATAAATAAATAAATAAATAAATAAATAAATAAATAAAGGGGGTGCTAATAAATTCAAGATTCCACATCAGTCTGGAGTACAATGTTTTAGAATTGCTGAAAGCCCATTGCAGAAGCGCAAATTAGGTGTTTTTCCCAGATACCAGACTTCCTTCAGTTTTGTTGTCGCATATATCGGGGGCCATTTTCACTCTGCCTAGCGCAGACAGTTTTCGGTGGGTAAATCTAGCAGCTAGCACATCTCATATTGTCTGAGAAAAAGTATGCCGGGTAGCAATAAAAGTGGGGCTGAACAGAGTCACCAACCGGTTCGGAACGGTTCCTTTGAAGCGTTCCAGTTCGGGTTTAGTTCCAAGATGACGAAAATTATATAGGTCCGGTTCGCTTCTGGTTCCGGGCAAAAATACAGGTTCGGGCTTGGTTTCAGGTTCAGGTGTGGTTCCGGTTCCACACCTTGATTTTTGACGCCATCTGCTGAATGTAATCTAAGGTTCGTGTCGCTTAGATCTGCCTCTCTTTGCCATGGATGCCAGATCGCGTCCCGGTGACTCACGCTTTCGGAAAGAACGATAAGTTTATACGATAAGTTTAAGAGAAGTTTATTTGGACTCACGATCAAAAAGGGACATCCTTCCCTCTACAAAAACAGATACAATGCGGCAACTGATGTCGCCCTATGCACACACACTCACAGGGAACGGAAGTGTCCAAAAACAAAAAGTGTCCAATAAAGTTCTAGTGGGTCCATACGCGGTGAAAGCACGCCGGGTTGAAAACCGCGCACAAAAACCCGCGCACAAAAACAACGCGCACCACACACGCGCGCCACACACGCGGGCCACACTTAATATGGCAGGGGCCGCACCGTAACACGGCCCCTGCCTACGACGATGTAGCGGGTAGACCAGCGCCGAAGGAACTGGTGCTCCTTGTTGGGTTTGGGATGCCCCCCCCCCCCCCCCCCCCCCCCTTGCGTGGGTGGATTAAGACAGCTCGCGCTTCCCTCCTGCATAAGTGGATAAAGGCAGCGAACTTCCAGGACCGAGAGACCACGGTGGCAGCGGCGAAGGTCAAAGATCGCCGAAGGCCGAAGATGCGGCGACGATGGCGGCGTCGCGTGGCCGAGTTGACCCTCGTGTCAACGGACAGAGTGGTGGTGTGCTGAGTGAAAGACAGCAGTGTTTAATTACTGAGCCTCTACCCTCTCCCATCAACCGAGCTGCGAGAGAGCCCCACGGCCCAGCGCCGCCCCTGCCGTGGGCGGTATCAACAGTGTCCGCAACTGTCCATCTGATTGGATGTCATTGTTCGAAGTTTATTCCCCAGTCAGGGATCTGGGGAATACGAAGACTATTTAACGGGAAGTTGTTTTGAGACTCCAGAGCACTCCTGTTGACTCCTGAAGACGTTCTCTTTCACTGAGAATCCCTCTCAGTTACCCCTTTTTGTAAATAATGTAAATATTCCTGTCTCCCTTCCTTGTTTTCTTCTTCGTAACCCCGTCTCCCGTCCTTCCTCGTCCCTTCTCCGGCCCGACCACGCTCACACGATCCTAATATCCTCCAGTGACACGAGGTCCACGCACGCCTGGGCGAA
The DNA here is from genome assembly GCF_055824585.1 of Amblyomma mixtum. Taxonomy (NCBI): domain Eukaryota; kingdom Metazoa; phylum Arthropoda; class Arachnida; order Ixodida; family Ixodidae; genus Amblyomma; species Amblyomma mixtum. The sequence goes on from NC_143013.1 coordinate 243,504,592, forward strand.
CATGCGCGCACGCACCCGCCGCAACATGGGGTACGATAAGACCCTGGCAAGGACAAAAACCCAGACGCAGTACTCCTGGCATAACAGGCGGAGCTCTACTAATTGGTCACTGCTACGGCATCATAAATATGTGTAACTAGGTTGGCTCCTCGCATATCTTTACATATTATTTCGAAAGCAATACTACTCGCACTTTCAAGCCTTCGCGTGACCCGGACGCAGTTACATTTGACCTTTAGCGGAGTGAATATGGGCGACCAACTCGCTCGTTCAGATAGCCCGGCTGCAGTTACGCCGCGGCGTGCCTGTGGCGCTACTGACGCTGTGACGTCATATCAGCTGTAGATTATGGGCGACCAACTCGCTCCTTCAGAGAGCCCGGCTGCAGTTACGGTGTGTGTTTGCCGCGCTGCGCACCTGTGGCGCTACTGCCGTTGTGACGTCATACCAGCTGTAGATTATGTTTTCTTTCTCTCAGTCACAACACAACCAAAAACAAAATATAAAAAAATACTGAAGACGCTTTGAGTCGTCGCGCAGCGGCAGCCAGTAGCCAAGCGTGACCTGTAGACACGGCGGACTGCGTTCCTTCGGTTGGAGGCGCTGCGCTTTTGCTTTCGCAACCTACCAGGCTTAACCAAAGCTAAGCCCCCGCCAATTCTGAAGCGAAAAGCTTCACTAGGCTAGTCAACACCGAGGCTAGCGTGGGCCCCGTCGTCAGAAAACGCCACAGGTGCGCATGCGCGAACTGCGTGACGTCACAGTGGACACCGGAACCGCATAGTAAGGGAAGGAAAATGAAAAGAAAATTGGTTTTAAGGAAAGGAAACGACGCCTCTCTCTCTCATATCTCGGTGGATACCCGAACCGCGCCGTAAGGGCCTTAAGGAAAATGAAATGAAAATTGCTTTTAAGGAAAGCAAATGCCTGTCTCTCATATCTTGGTTTACACCCGAGAGGAATGCACGCCACAGTGCATGTCCCTAAAGCAACGCTCTAAGACAGCACCGTATTCACTACACGCGCGGCTCCTCCTCCGTCTTGCCGCAGCATTTCGCTTCGAGATATCCAGGCTTAACTTTAGCTAAGCCACAGTCAATTTTTAAGCATGAAATGCTTTTAGCTCCCGTTGTCGGCAGTGTGGTGACGTCACGCCGAGACCGAGAGCCATCATCCGGGCACTGAAATCCACTCATCCGGGCACTGAATTCCAGTCATCCGGGCTCTGAAACGAGAACATCCGGGCACCGTACGAGACTTAACGAGATTTAACGAGACTCTCTAAGCCATCCTACGCGACCGGCATGCAAGCGCCGGTTGGTCGCCAAACGAGACAAAAAATAACTGCTGCCAGTGCCTTCTCAATGTTTATCAAGATATCAGTGGAGCTGTGGGTTTGATAATGCACGGAATTATAATTTTCGATTTCTAATAAGGCGTGCAAAAAGCACATAAATGCCACGTTACACTTCGTTGTCATACGTGATCCGGGGGAGAAGCGCTGCGTTCAAAGGGCAAGGCATCGCGCCGAACGGGTGGTGGCGTTCCTCCCTTCCTTTACGGTGCGGTTCGGGTGTCCACCGAGATGGCAGAGAATTACTGCGCCATTTCCTTTCCTCAAAAAACCTTGCGTTCAAATGGCAAGGCATCGCGCTGAACGGGTGGTGGCGTTCCTCCCTTCCTGTACGGTGCGGTTCGGGTGTCCACCGAGATGACATTAGGCCCGTAAACATTTCATGCTTACTCTACTCTCGTTTACGGGAGAGGCAGAGATTTTTTTTCCCTAGCAAATTGCAGCAAAAGTCTCATAATTTATTTGTTTGCTACTTAAACACGCTCGTATTTAAATCCCTTTCAGTCACGAATTTTTGTATTGTTTGGTGGTGGTGGTGAAAAACATTTATGGGCAATTAGATTTTTTACAGAAAGGTGATTGGGGTAGGACCCTATTGGCCCTTTCCCCTCACAGTACTAGGTGGAGCCCCTATTCCGGGGCCCCATTGGCAAGCAACGCCGCCCGCGTCCGTTGAACCAAGGCCTTTTGGCTCTTTAGATCTTGACAGCCGAGCAGGGCCGCCTCCCAGTCCTCTCTGGTGGGGTTGGAGTTGGGGGGGATAGATGGGTTAGATTGACACGCCCAAACCATGTGGAAGGTGTCAGACACCTCCCCACAGAACTGGCACGTGCCATCAAAGGATGTATTGAAATGTTTAAGCACCGCCGGGCACAGTACAGTGTTAGTGAGAATTTTGATGAAGAGGCGCTCGTCAGCGCGATTCAGACCCTTACAAGGGGCCGGGTAGCGCCGGTGCTCCTCCTTGTAGTAATCGGTGATTTGTTTGAATGTAATGGCCAGATTGTCTGATTGGGAGTGCCCTTCCAAGGACAGGGAGATAGCCCGGGGAGAGAGTGCGCGGGCGGCCTGATCGGCCTGTTCGTTTCCCTGGAGTCCCTGGTGACCGGGGGCCCAAATCAGGTTGCGTGGAGTTGGATCCAGAGGCTAAAGAAGAACGTTTCTTCTCTCTAGAATAATTATTATGCAATTGCGGTCGCGTCCTGATATGGAGACATCGTGACTGAATCCTGCTTTTCTTAAAAAATATATATAATAACTATACGGAAGCACTTTGCAAAAAGGAGGCAAAATATTTATTGTAGAGTGTGCGAATGGTGCATGGAAAGGTTCACTGACTGTGGTAAAGGAATAAACAGTTCATCTCAGCTGCAATGCACAGAAAAACATGGCATTTCCTGCAGCGGACCCTGGTTTTTGCCGAACATTTCTCGTACTTGCACCACTGTGGAAACGGCAACTGGACCTGCTGAGGCCAGTGCTCCTTGGCATCGTACCTCACAGCGTTTGGTGGTGACGGACGAGCATATTGTGAGCGACGTGGTGGTGGCTCAGCTGGGTCAACACTCGGCCGCCCTCTCTTCCTTGGTGCCCCTTTGTTGCACTGAACTAGAGTGAGAGCTACATCAGTCTGGACGGCGAGCATGTCGAGGGCCTTTCTTCTTGGAAGTCCCTGGCTGCTGGCGGCTCGCACATACTCCAGCCATGAGTTGGCCAAAACCAGTGATGTGAAGTGGAACATTTCTCTGACAGGCCATTTTCTGGTTTTCGCTTTCATGGGGTAGAGGGTCATCACAAAGTCCAGCCTGTCCACTCCTCCCATGAATCTATTAAGGCGAAAGCGTTTAATGGCTCATACTGTCGTGACCAAGACGTGTTAGAAAATTTGCCCGGGTTTCAGATTGGTCGAAATGGTCGTGACGTCACTGCGCGCGAATTTTGACGGGTGTCCACCGGAACATGTGAGACAGTTACTGCGCAATTTCTTTTCCTCAAATGCAATTTTCGACTGGTGTCCACCGAGATATGTGAGACAGTTACTGCCTAATTTCCTTTCTTCAAATACAGTTTTCATTTTCTTCATTACGGCCCCACTTTCTTCTATCACTCCACTTCCTTCCTTCCTGCACGGTGCGGTTCAGGTGTCCACCGAGTTGACAGAGAATTACAGCGCCATTTCCTTTCCTCAAAAAGCGTTGCGTTCAAAGGGCAACGCATCCCGCCGAACGGGTGGTGGCGTTCCGTGGACTACAACAGCGCTACAACACGCTGTCGTGTTCCACCCCTAAAGGCTCCTGGGTCCAAATAAACTTCTCTTCAGAGGCAAAGATTAAGCGTCATTAATTGGCAGTTAATTAATGCACAAACAGAATGTAAAGTGAACAATCGCGTAGCAGAATGCAGCCCTCAGGCTTTCGCCTTTCACCACTTTACTCGCTAAAGTTCCTCGTAATTTTGTAGTCCAGAATAGCTTCTGGGCAAGGTTTTTCAACCCGTTCCTTCGATGCATCACTGCATCTGCTGGCGACACCAACGGAACCATACCCTACTTGCATAGAGGCGATGTTTACCATCCCATTGTCAAGCCACCTAGACAACATCATCTTCATTTGAGTCGCTGCTCTCCATGGCCGCTGGTGCAGAAGCGTTGCTTGCACCTCCAAAGTCAATGTCCTACGATAAAAAATAGAACGCAATCATTTAGGGCCCCGCTCTGCTATAAACTACGAAATACGTTTGCTAAGTATACATACCACATCCACAACATCGTCGGACACTTCGGTCTCGTCGTCCGAGAGGTTAGCGTCAGACTCGTTGCCGTCCGCAATAGCCAAAAAAATTTCTCAGCTGCAGAGATATTGGCCTTGCGGCGAGTCATTAGATGATTCTCGATGGCTGAGACGAGATGAATGCAAGCAAAAATCAACATACAGTAAATGGAAAAGCAAACCTTCCTCGGCGATGCTAAAACAAGTATGGGTTAGGCAACGGTGTCTCCATTTGTACACGCGGTTCTGATCAGCGGTAAAACTATTATGGTGTCTTCGGCTGACGGCACTCGTGGAGTTTTCTACGCACTCGTGCGGTGCCCCACGTTCGGCTGGATGCCACTGGTGCAGTGCCGTACATTCGGGTGGGACGAGCACGACACGCGTGCGTGCCACCGCGCCACCGTGGAGACCGACGGTGGAGCGCGGTGCAAACCCGTCGTGCAGCGCGCGCTAGCAGACGACGCTGTTCACGCTCGTTGGTTGACGCAGCATCGACGAAGAGGAAAAACGGACGAAGCATTACAAGTGGGCACATTTTAAAAAAAATGTTGAATATTACAGCAGCTGCAATGCATTTATTCGCGCTGCAATCACGCAGCCACCGGCCGGCAAGCATGTGCCTTCAGTTATGAGGAAATTAAAGGTTTGTCTTGCAAGTTCTGCCTTGGCTCTTGCTGCGAACGGCATATGTTGTTCATCCAGCATGCCTGCACTTTATAACATGGAGCTTTCTGCCAACGTATGCGCAGGTTAAAGGATATTAATAAAGCGACAATGTGGGGCGCTTAGCGGATTGCGAATCACCTGCTGAAACCGGCAAGCATAACGCCTTGGAGTGGTGTCTTACAAAGTTACGCCCCCATAGTTAATCGCAGTATCTCACGAGCAGGCTCGTGGGTCCCGCGTTTCCCGCCGATTCTATGAACGCAAAAGCGCGGTACTGCATTGTTCTGAAGAGGCTGTTGCTAATTGTACAAACTGTTGACTGCTCTCGGCGTCGGCCGCTCGTAGGAATAGCCTCTGAGAATATCTAGGGTCTCGGAGGCCTCGGTTAACAGACGGCAGGAAGAGCAACGGCACTCTGCGAGTGTTTCGCACGTTCAGCTGATGTGCAAGGAGACGTGCCACTCGTGCAGTATTTGACATCACTTCCTGCGCACCGGCACGGAGGCAGTGCGTGTCAGCCGAAGACACCATTAGGTAAAATCGTCCGAAATGAAACATTGACTGTTTTTCGTTCCAATAGAGCTTTCTGTACATGAAACAGTTGTTTTTACTATTAATATCTAATGTACGTCACCGTAAAAAGGAACTTCGAACAGCAACTCACCAGAGCTCCCGTAAAACGTTGCGGCGTCCATCTTGAAGCGTTCTTTCGGAGTAGCGTTCCGCCGCTTCACATCAGATGGCGCTACCTATCACTTAGCCATGTGTCTCGAATTAGTCGCACCAAGCTGCAGCGTGAATCATACCCATTTTGATGAGAAAAAGGGAGAAGAAAGTCGCATCTCCATATGGAGACACCGTGACTGAAAGGAAGCAGATAAAAAAATTCTGTTAGTTTTTGCTTTAGATTTTGCAGTGACTCTTCAGCCCTTTATAACGAGGCTTTGACGTGCGGTAAATGCAGGACGAGCCCCGCCGCGGTGGCTCAGCGGTTACGGCGCTCGGCTGCTGACCGGAAAGACGCGGGTTCGATCCCGGCTGCGGCGGCTGAATTTCGATGGAGGCGAAATTCCAGAGGCCCGTGTACTGTGCGATGTCAGTGCACGTTAAAGAACCCCAGGTGGTCGAAATTTCCGGAGCCCTTCACTACGGCGTCCCTCATGACCTGAGTTGCTTTGGGACGTTAAACTCCAATAAACCAATAAACCTAAATGCAGGATGAGAAAACACCACGTATTTTATGGCGCGGAATGAATGAAAGGCCTGGTTCCGGTTACCTAAGCACAGTGAGTGTATATGCTTGTTTTCCTCTTATTGCTCCCGCTTTTCCTTCTGAAAAAAAAAATTATAATTGATAAATTGATTTTTGAGGAAAGGAAATGGAGCTCTACGTGTATCACAAATCTCGATGGACACCGGAACCGCGCCGTAAGGGAAAGGAGGAAGGTGGGAGTGAAAGAAGAAAGAGAAAGAAATGCCGCAGTGGTCGTCTCCGGTTGTGGTGGTGAAACTTTATTTCCAGCGGATGTAGAGGAGCGACACGAAGTCGCCCCCCACTTAAACGGCGGCCGCTATCCCTTGGGCAGCGGCGGCGTCTTCAGCCAGCTGGAGGAGCTTGATCTGTGTCCCCGGGTCGGTGGTGGTGGTGGTGTAAAACATTTATTTATACTATGTACAAGAGAGGTATTGCTTGGACCGTGCCTGAAGGGCCCGGCCCCCACAATCACTAGGAGGGATACCTAGTCCGGGACTCCCGTGGCCTCCACGGCGGCCCGGGCTCTTGTCACCAGGGCTCGTTGGTCCTGGAAAGTTGAGCAGCCGGCAGCCTCCCAGTCCTCTCGGGTGGGGCTGAGCAATAGAGCCTCCCAATGAGCAGAGTCGGTAATGAACTGACTCGCGGGTAGGGAATGAGGGCAGTTCCAGATCATATGATTCAGATCGGCTTTGCTATCACAATTTTCGCATTTGTCTGAGTAGAGTTCTTCCGAATAGAAGCTACACAATTGGGGATTTGGATAGGTGTTAGTTTGAAGTTTCCGCCAGGCTTTGGCCTGTTGATTGGAGAGCGTTTTATCTGCTGGGGCGAATCTGAGTCTTGCAAGCCTGTACTGCTGCAGGATTTCTCTGTAAGAAAATAACCTGTCCTTGCCGCAGTATAGGGTGGGTGGGATGCACGACCCAGCTCGGCGGGACAGTTCTCGAGCTAGGTTATGAGCCGCCTCATTACCAGCAAGGGAGGCATGAAAAGGCGTCCAGATTAGGCGAATGCGCCGCGTGGGCTGATAATTTAGCAGAATCCGTGCTGCTTGTGGGGAGATTCTTCTAAACGTGTACTTACGTATCGCCAATTTTGATTCGCTGACAATGATTTCTGCCGAAGATCCCACAATGGCAAGAGCAATGGCTGTTTCTTCTCCAACATGTGTGTGCTTAGTGCGTATAGTGCCCCTGTTATGAGTGTACCACATTCTGTGGTGACCACAGCTACCATCTTGTCAGCCGAAGAATCTGCTGCATCTACATATATCACAGAGGTATCATTAAGAAAGCGTTTGCCTAATGATCTGGCTCTCTCTGCACGACGTTCAGCGTGGAAATCTGGGTGCATGTTCCGAGGTAGTGGAGGAATGACCAGAAGCTGACGTATATGTTTGGGAAGGTCAGTTGTTGGTCCGCCTTGTCGTTCGTATGTTATGCCCAGTGTGGACAGGATGTGTCTGCCAGTTGGTGTGGCCGATAGTCGCTCGTACTGCGAGACGGTTACCGCTTCAATAATCTCACTTAGGGTGTTATGAAGACCAAGACCTAACACTTTCTCAGTCGCTGTGTGCATGGGTAGCCCAACTGCCTGTGTGACGCATTTTCTGATTATGGCCTCCACTTTCTTTTTTTCAGCTGACTTGAGATGTAGGTAAGGGCTTACGTAAGCTATGCGGCGGATCGCAAAGGCTTGTTCTAAACGGAGAGTATTGCTTTCCGTCAAGCCCGAGTGGCGGTTACTAATTCGGCGAATGAGTCGCATAATTTGCTGCGAGATTCCCTGAAGCTTCTGAATTGCGTCACCATTGAAGCCGTGTTCTTGAAGAATTAGGCCCAAGATTTTAATTTTGGGTACTCGAGGAATGGGGACTCCACGAATACTGAGTTCGTTGGCCGGTGGGTGTTGGGCAGGGGATCTGATTTTGCGGAATATGAGAAATTCAGATTTGGCTGGAGAGCACCGCAGCCCCCTGGGGTCTGCATAGTTCCCCAAGATATCGATGGCACGCTGGAGTCTCTCCTCGATTTCGGCATCACTGCCCTCGGTGGTCCACAAGGTGATATCATCAGCATAGAGGCTGTGGTGGAGTTGCGGGATGTGCGCTAATTGGTGGGGAAGTTCCAGCATTCCAACGGTGAAGAGAAAGGGTGACAGGACCGATCCCTGCGGGCGGGGTGCCCTTGTTGCCGAGGGGGAAGTCATGCGAGTGGAGATCTCCTACTTGAAAATGCGCCGATAGAAAGTCTGATAGAAAGTCGCGGATATAGTTGAAGGTGCGGACTCCCACCCCGAGTTTATGAAGGTTCTCTAAGATCGCATCATAACTGACATTGTCAAAGGCCTTTTGCAAGGTTGAGTCCAAGAATTATTCTGGTGTCCCGTGTTTTTATCTCAATAATCTGATGTTTGAGCTGAAGCATTACATCGTGCGTAGAAAGTTTCGGTCGAAATCTAATCATGGTGGGGGGGGGGGGGGGGGGTACAGCTCGTTCTCCTCCATAAACCGGTTGAGGCGGGTATGAACTACGGGCTCCATAAGCTTACCTACACAAGACGTGAGCGAAATTGGCCTGAGGTTCTCAAGACTCAGTGCCTTCCCTGGTTTTGGAATGAAAATAATCTCTGCCGTTTTCTATATTTCTGGGATTGAGCCCTCCGACCAGGATTTCTGCATATACTCAGTTAGTGATTGTAGCGACTCTTCACCCAAGTTGCGGAGGATCTTGTTGGATACTGCGTCTAGGCCAGAGGCGGATTTGCAGTTTAGCCTGGCAATTTACGCCCTAACCTCATCCACAGTAATGGGGGAGTCGAGCTGCGTGTTTTCCGGACTAGCATAACCTGGGAAGGCTTGGATAGAAGCGTTGCCAATATATCTGTCTTTAAGTTCAAGGAAAAGGTCCTCTGGTGTGCCTGTGTATGCATGCACAAGCTTTTGCAGGTTCTGCCTCTGGGTGGTTCTGCTACCTGTAGGGTCAAGTAGATGATGGAGCAAGTTCCAAGTCTTAGAGACTCCCATAGTGCGATCCATGTGGTTGCATATGTCCTACCAGGTTTGCTGAGTAAGTTTAGCTGCATGATTATCGATCTCCTTGTTTAGTCTAGCTATTCTTCTGCGCAGATTGCGGTTCTACCGCTGTCATTTGAGTCGGTTCTCGAGTCCTCTCTTTGCCTCCAATAGGTGAAGAAGCCGGCTATCCGCAATTTCCAGATGGTCAGCCTGCTCTAACGTACGGGTGGCTGCCTTGACATCTTTACAAAGATCCTGTGCTCACACATCTATGTCTAGTATTTCGGGGGTATCAGCTTCTCGGGCGGCTTTTTTAGCGCGGAACGTGTCCCAGTCGATAAGGGTGGGGGCTCGAGAGCTACGACGTTTATGGCCAGTTGAGGCCACTATTTCCAATATGTAGTGATCGCTGCCAAAATTTTGTTGAGGGTTTATCCATGTTGGAGTGTCCGAATTTTTAGCAAAAGTCAGATCGGGATACGTATCCCTGGAAACACTGTTACCGCAGTGGGTGAGGACTACTGGGTCTGTAATTCTGAAGAGTCAACCCACACTGTTGTGTGGTGAGCCACAATTTTCGACCTTTAATGTCCTCTTGTGCGTACCCCCAAGCCGGGTGTTGGGCATTAAAGTCTCCCGCGAAAATGACGGGGTGATTGCCTGCAAGTTTCAGGGTCGCCTGAAAGAGGGGTCCAAAGCTTGCTTTCTGTTACTTTGGGCTGCTATAGACATTCAGCACAAACAGACTGTGGTCGGGTTTCCTATAGGCGGAATTAATTCAACTAGCACGTGTGTGACATTTGTGACTGGGGTATCGTGATGGACAACCGTAATATTTCGTTTGATAAGAGTCGTGACTCCAACCGTTTCGCCCCCCGATGAAAGGGATTGATATCCAGCTAGCTTGCTATTGGTTTGTGTCTCTTGTAGTGCGATTAAGTCCGGTCCGTCCCTATTGTGGAGGAATTGTTGGAGTACAGCTCGTTTGCGGCTAAATCCTCGGCAGTTCCACTGCCAGATGGTGTAGTTTGTTTGTGGTGCCATATTGATGCTGGTCTGATACCGCTTCACAAGAAGCGGATTTGCGAATTTTGAGGTGAAGGAGCCTGCTCTCTGCTTCCTGCTGCCAGCTGGCAAAGTTAAGTAATTCCTGCCGGTGTCTGCATAATTCTTCCATGATGGAAGACATTGTAAGCTGCATTTGAATGAGGGTGTTGTTAGTCTGCGTTTGCGCTTCTTCAATTTTTGAATGCTGTCAGCTAGTTTTTGGTCTTCGGAGAGGAAACCGCGTGCTTTTCACTTAGGCGCGTTGATTCAACATGCACGTCCGCTCCGGCAGAGGTAGAGGGGGTAGGGTTATTGGCGGCACCGGTCATAGGCGGTGACCCAGTCTGCATTTGTTGCTCTTTTAGAGCGGCATTTTCTTTCTTTAGGTCCTCGACCTCACGAAGTAATTTCCCTACCAGCACTTTCAGGTCTGCTAGCTCAGAGGGGTTGGAGTTAGATTTATGGGAGGCTTTATCTGCCCAACCTAACTTTTGCGTGCCGACGGCGTCCTGGTTCAAACCAGGGTTCCGTGTCTGGTGTGAAGGAGTCTTGGATTTGGAGACGGACCGGCCTCTCTGTTCCAGTCGTGGAAAGGAGCTGGATCGATGTCTATAGTTCGGCCTTCCCCTGCTTTTGGAGCGGCTGCGTGGCTCATTAGACTTCGGCGTCTCTTGGCTATGCTGGGTCAGATGTTGGCGTTCCTGTTCCCAGCGGCGTTTGTTGACAATGTATGGAGTGCGGTAGATCTGGCTGCATTTGTTGCTGCCCAGTTCATGGCCCTTACCGCATAAGGCACACTTAGGCTCGCAGGTATGTGCCTCGGGAGGGTTGGCCATGCCGCATCCGCGGCAACTAGCGTTTTTCGGGTCCGGGCAAACGTCTTTGCGATGTCCGAGTTTTCCGCACAAAGAACACACTTCGTATTTTTTTTTTTGTAGAGGCAGCAGCGAATCCTGCCACCGCCGAAGCTGATCCAACGGGGAACTCGCTCACCGTTGAAGAGAATGAGGACCGTCTGCGACTGCGCACCCATGCGCCGGACTCCACACATTGAAGGATTTCAGGGATGCTGAAGGTTCGCTAGGATGACAGCGTCCGATAGATGTTTGGGAACGCCTTGGATCTCCTTTTCTACTGCTGTCCGTCGTGGCGACATACGAGGTGATGGCGATCTTGTTCTCGCCGTAGGTGAGCTTCTGGATGCTTAAGTAGCGTTCCACTCGTGCCGGGAATGGGTGGCTACTAGTATGGTGTGTTGCTTGAAGTTGAGTAGCATACAGTCTTCAGAAGATTCCGCCAAGGTGAGGCCTGCGGCGTGAGGTGAGGCCACAGCTTTCGAGTACACGGAGGCCACCCGATGGCCGGGGTATCACCTTGGCTAGGCCCTTGGGTAGGCGAGGTAGGTTCGATGCCACCGATTGTCGAGCAAGTCGTCGGCCAAGCTTTTTCGCAGAGGAGTCGGCAAAGCGCCGCATGCTGCCCTGTCCCTGAGCGCGATCGGTTCCATTGTGTGCTGCGGGGTCATTCCTTTGGCGTTCGTGACCGGATCGTTTCGATTCACCGATGGTGAACCAACCGTATTGGTGCGAAACTTCTTCGGGGGCTATATCAGTCCCCTGCACGGTGACTTCAATGTCCAATGTTGGGCGAAATTCCCACTCAGAAAATGCGCACAGCCCCGTCAGAGCGGAGTCGCGGGCCGTGCGTACCGGCGAGAGCCGAAACGCAGAAAAGTCCGCAGAAACAGGCAAAAAGGGACTTGCCGATGCGTCCGACGGCGTTATCCGAGCTTCAAAGACGAAATCCAGGCGAGAGCGGTGTTGACCGTAGCTGAATTCAGCGGTGGGCATGGGTGAAGCGAGGAGCGTTCGCGCGAGCGTCCGATCCACGCCACGTCCAGCCGGAATCCCTGGTCGTCTCCGGAATAATTTCTACCGCCTGGGGATCTTTAACGTGCACTGACATCGCAGAGCACACGGGCACCTTTTGCGTTCCGCCTCCATCGAAACGCGGCCGCCGCGGTAGGGTTCGAACCCGGCTCATCTACCGAGCCAGAGTACCCGTAACTAGGTTTTTACGGAGTCTAGCTTTTGAAAATAAACTTGTATTTACGTTTCTGTTTTACGGCCCGATCAGGTATCTTCCCACCGTTGCTTTTTCCACTGCAATTGCGTTTTATACTGTAACCACTATGATAAACACGATCATTTGCGCGTTGATTACTTACACATCAACTACTCTTGCTGACAAAGAATCGAAGATACAGTATACGTGACTTATGAGCGCAGACAGAAGCCGATTGTGTCGCCAAAAATACAACAGTTTTATTCCTCGAGGAATGGTATTCGGCAATAAAAAAATCTGAATTGGTGTCCTGAAATAAACACGCAGAAAAGGGAGATATGCAGTCTACTGCCTCGGGAATAAACCGAACCCTGCCTTCAGCATCAACGCTGATTGCCGCACCCAAGGCCACAACGCCCAACGGACATTCTTAAGGTTCATTGCTATATTTCGGGCCGCAGTTAACATAAAGCTTGTTTCAGATGCAAGCCAAAGCGCTCGCGATTTCTTCTGCTTCAGCGCAAAAACTTGTTTCGAGCGGTCGCGGCTGCCCGAGCGACCAGAGTGATCAGGTTGCAGCTAGATTAAAATAGTTCGCAACTGATACGGATGTTATTTACGGCGAGCTACATGCCTCTCAATAATTAAGGAGCCTTAAAGTAATAGTTAAAAAGTTAACTCTTCAATATTTGTTGATCATGGTCGTCGTAGCTATAGTCTGATGTACTACACCGCTGACAATAATATGCTGAAAAAAGTGGTCTTCTAACTCAAAATTCCTATAGTTAAAAATTGTGCACTCTTAGGTGAGGTACCCTGTATATAGAAATGCAAGCAAATAGGTGAGTAGAGAGATGTTACAAGCCAACTGCATTTTACGGATACTGAGGACAAATAGATGTTGGCTTGTACCGATAGGTACCACGCTCTAATCTCGAAGAGACCACTCTCATCGAAATATTGGCTGCAGTTCAACGTGGCTTGAACCTAGTGATATGAGCGAAACCTCTGTTAAGTATGGTCACCACTGTCTCATATCAAATGTCACGGTCAAGGACGAAGGTCAAGGTCATGTACTCAATGGTCACAGTCATATGATCACGTGGTGATACTGTTATAGCTTGGGCCATACCACCAGGCAGTAAACTTCGGTTCTACCTTGTGAGTCATTGAAGGTCATTTTCTCATCCACATCGGAATTGGAAGCTCTACCCAGAGGAGTAGAGCTCGCAGACTAAAAGATCATAAAAAGAAATGCAGGTGACGTCATCACCATGGAAGTAAGATGCGTCCAACTGGCAGAAAATGCCGTCGGCGAAACCAACCCGGCCAGCATCGACTGCGACCATCCCGTGCGGCTGGGCCGCTCCTAAGTCCCCTCCCCCTTAAATGGGGTGAGGGGTGGTCCTTATATGTTGGACAATAAAAGTTTTCAACAACAACAACAACAAGATGCGTGCGTCGACGACTCGTTTCGAGTGATCTTGGAGGCCGCACTGCCATTGACTTCGGTTGCAACCCGTCCTTATCGGTAAAGACGTTACGAGATTGATTCGACTGTTGGGAAGAGTGTGAAATCCACTTTTCTGTCTGATAAATGCTTGTTTCGCTCCTTGACAAGCCTCAGCACAGGAAGGCAAATACAGAGAATCAATTTTTACTGAGAGCAGTGATGGAATAGAGTTTTTAAAAAAAAAACAAGGTGATGAATGTACCGTCATTCCTTCCCTAGATTTCTCACTGAAAGAAATTGCTTGCTTGAATGTCAGTTCTGCGTTGTTTACATGGGCGCTTGCAACCTCTTCATGTTGCCTTTTATCTGTTACCGCCTCATGTTTTTTCTTTACATGTGCCCCTTCCCGAAGTAAAAAGCTTGTAATGTTGAGTGGTTGACCTGTGTGCTGATTACAGATCTTCGCCCCTTGAGCTGGCGCAAAGGTTCTAAGAAGAAGTAGATAGGAAAAGCATATTTACTCAGTAGATTGGAAAGTTTTTCTACACCAGTTGCAACCAGCGTTTCACGCGTGCTTCAGCAGTTTCATTCTTTTTCACTAATGAAATAGAACTAGTAGAAATGTCAATATTAAGCCGTAAGTTTGGTGCGCCAACCTAATGGGGAAAATTATTTTGTGCAAAAGAGAAGCTTTCCATTGAATGCATTCCATTGAATGAAGGCATTGATCAAAAACATGTGTTAGATACATCTCAGATTCATCAAGCATTCTTAAACCCAGCTGTATTTATTCTGCTCGGTTTACCTGTAACGTCTCCACATGGTTATTAGATATTTTAAGCGCACTTTTCGTAATGTGTGGACAGGTTTCCGATATATGGGAAGCCCTTAGCACACTGTTCAGCATTTACTGCAACGGTCAGCTCATGAGTATGCGATATGAACTTAGTGTGTATCTCTATGATGTCACATGAGAATACTACGAGTCTCTCCGGCGTATGGTGTACCGAAAGCAGCTCAGAAAACGTGAGCAGGCTGATGTCCTCGGCGTAGCGACAGGGCTATCTATCGCGTGAACTACGACCGCGTCTGAAGAGGATCCTCGAGCTGTAAATGCTCGAGTTGTCTTTTTTCGCCTTAGGTGTTGCAGTCGCGTTGGCGTCGATCACCGCAATCTTCACCAAATCCACTCACGCTCTTCTTGAAAGAGAGCGTCTGCTCTGCTTGACGCTTACTTCCTTCTTCGTACTGCCAGAGCTTTTTCAACACCAACTCTGTCAATGACGGCAATGAACCCCTCGCTTCATGGTGAACTTCTGAGCTTTTTCTTGAATGCGCTTCCTATTGACCAGTTATTTTTAAAGGCACGCTGCAGAAAGAATTAACTCAGAATGAATCGAGAGGTAACGGCATATAAACTACGATCAGACCACTAGCACCGAATACTCAGCTTTTATAAGGTAGGAGAGCCAAAAAACAAAACGAAATACAGGTGCACAGTAACCAGTGATGTTCCAATCAGAGCAAAATTTTCTCAGTAGACGCAGAATTTCCTATTTTAGGAATTCTTTTCCTCCGGCAGCTTGAGAACTCTGTCAATTTAGAAAATGGAAGACATTTTCGATTCATCGAGCTCAACGAAACTCCGTTAAAAATTTCCTTTTCGCCAAACTTTGCCCCTCTAATTCCCCGAATGGAACATCACCGGCCGATTTATCAGGTGATATCCTTGCGTCCATAGCGAATTTTTCGCGCGGATCTTGGACGCTTGGCTACTCCGCCATTCACTTGAAAAAGACGGCGTCCTGTCCTTATTGGTGCGGTCGTCACGAGTTTGAATGTAGTGGCGGGAAAATTTGTAAATTCAGTTTGCTCAGCCTTAAAAGGATTTTCAATGCTGGACAAACGCTAAAATACCCTGAAAGAGCCATAGAATAAATTTTTAATAGGATAACTAAATGAATGCAGTAGTCCTCCGAGTTTCTCTAATGCAGAAATGTTTTGTGCGGGGTTTGCAAGCCACGCTTTCATGCACTTCGCAGCAACCATTTTATACGTGCACACCTTGCGGCGACGCTTTAGCGTTCGCCATCTGCGAGGCTTACTAGGAAAGAGTTCAGGTTCAGATTCCCCTGAATAACGACAGAGACAACCACTGTCTTGCGAAAGTTATATACAGCTGCTGAGTTACATGTCTAGGGATGAACTTATGCAATGTCTCACGTTCAGGTTTCAATTTAAAACTGAACAATTTTTGACGCTACACACACACACACACACACACACACACACACACACACACACACACACACACACACACACACACACACACACACACACACACACACACACACGTGCACACAGACAGACAGACAGACAGACAGACAGACAGACAGACAGACAGACAGACAGACAGACAGACAGACAGACAGACAGACAGAGACAGACAGACAGACAGACAGACAGACAGACAGACAGACAGACAGACAGACAGACAGACAGACAGACAGACAGACAGACAGACGGACGGACGGACGGACGGACGGACGGACGGACGGAGGGACGGACGGACGGACGGACGGACGGACGGACGGACGGACGGACGGACGGACGGACGGACGGACGGACGGACGGACGGATTCGTTGATCCATGCATTCATTCACTGAGGATTTCTGCGGGAACGTGCTACCTTGTGGATCACGAGGCGCACCTGTTAGTGGAGGGCTTCTGATTGCGATCGCGGGGGGTTCTTTGCCGCGCAGTGGAAATCGATCTGCCGGTAAAAAACCCCAAATTGTGAGATGTAATTAGGAGCTGTCTACTGCTGAGAGTGCCTTACGGCCTACGATGTTGCTTTGGAAAGTAAAATGTCTCTTAACGATAAACATTTGTGCATCTCCTGACAGCTTCAAACCACTTCAGCTTTTTGTTCTGCGCGTAAAGAAATTTACCGTGAAATCGCCGCCAGCTTCCCACGTCACCAATAACTTAAGCCCACACACACGTGCTTCCAACCAGACAAACAGGGCGAGTCGTAAGAGAGGGAGAGAGAAAGAAAAAAAAGGTTTGAGGACGCAGAGGTGTTTCAAGCACTTGTGAGCCTGTGGCTGGGCAAGGGGGAGATAAGGGTTATATATTGGGCATCTGTCAGCGGCAGTACCGCAGTGAGAAGGTGCTTGCCAGGAGCGCTGTGCTACATACCTCTTTCGTCAAGACTTCCGAAGTGTGAGAAGTTCTCCGTCTTACGGTCTAAGGCAAGTAAACGCCAAGGAGGAATCATGGAACATTCCAAAAGGGAGAAAATCTACAACGTAAGATATATGCCCACGGCTTCTGTTTTTTTTTTCCTTTTCACTACGTCCCATGTTTCCTCTAATTTACTCGCCACTAATATTTCGGTTTCGACAGGACTTTAAGGCATATTGTTGGCTCTAGGTTACTAGAGTCTTAGCAGGACGCTTTGCAAGACGTTCTTCACGCTGTTTTGGCGTCTCTTGTGCACGTTGTCGCTTTCTCGCTTCTTCCTGTCGCTGCCACTTCTCTTTAGAGAGCTGCATAGCATTCACGCCAAGGCAAGCGCGCATTTATAGACGCTTTACAGTGCGGGAGCATGGGCGCCGCCATATTTGGTCACGTGACCATTCCGCCAAGCTGCCAGTGAGTCCACAGCACGCCGTCGCCCGTTCGGCTGTGCGCCTTGCTCGTCAGTAAATTGGTTTTCGAGGAAAGGAAAGGTATGTGTCTCTCATATCTCGGTGGACACCTGAACCTCGCCGTAACGGGAAGGGAGGAAGATGGGAGTGAACGAAGAGACTGTATTCACTGGACGCGCCTTTGTTCATTCCAAGCATTCGAGCTAGCATGGAAGAGTGGTTAGCGTGCTTGTCTCGCACTCCGGATATCCTGGTTCGATTCTCCAAATCGGCCAATTTCGCACTCGGTGTTATTTGGTTATGTGATCTGACTAGAAATTAGGATAATTGCTTAACCGATATCTTTGGAATGGTGGTGGTGGAATTCGTTTATTTGCTCTATTTTACAGTATTTTTTTTGCGGCTTCACATGGAGTCTTCCATCTTTCCTTCAGGGTCGGTTCCCCTAGTCCAGAGCAACGCTGAGGGTAGCGGCCCTGCCTGCACGCCTTACAAGACCTTGTTGGACTTTCAAGATGTCGCTGAATAGCATCCTCTCGCAGTGTTCCGCACTCGGGTTTTCCATTATGGCCAGCTCGTCTATTTCCTGGCAAGCCCATGTGTTATGGTGTAGGGTTTGTTTGTCTCCACACCACGGGCAATCGCTCTTGTACTGCGTGGGGTAGATTTCACTTAACATGTTTAGGCACAGGAATGTTCCCGTTTGTAACTGTCGCCATGCTACGGCGTCTTCTCTATTTAGTTATTTGTGTGGGTGCAGGTATTTTCATCTGATCCCTCTGTAGTAGTCTGGAATCTCTGTATAGCTTTGGGCTACCGGCTCGGGTTCCTCAGCGGGGTCGGGATTGTTGGAGGCTCGGTTTGTTGCGTACCCTCGAGCTATCGTATCCGCCTCCTGATTTCCCGTAATGTCGGTATGTCCCGGCACCCAAACTATCGTGTGTTTGGCCTGGTTGTTTTCGGTTTTGCCACTTGAGCGGAGAATACAGAGCGCGCTGTGGCTGATTCTGCCGTTTAGGTAGTTGCGGCATGCAGGTTGTGAGTCGGTGAGTATGGTTAAGGGCCTGTTGGATCGGTAGCCCTCCGCTGCCGCTAGAGCCACAGTCCTCCCTTACGGAGGCCTGTCACTGAATTCTTGTTACATTTTTTTATTTCTCCTTTTTTATAGCCTCATTCGCTTAACCATTCGCGTTAAAATGTTGAAAACTCTACGTCTAGCCTTCAGTGGTGAAAACCATGCAGAGTGTCTGATAAATGTTACAAAAACATCTGTGCTATGGGATGCGAAGTCGTGCTTATCGTTTGTAAGACCGGTGGAGTCACACAAAGTGTATAAGCTCAAAATATTTTTATTTGCTAGGGACAGTGTCCCAGAATACTCTCGAGTATGCGCCTTTCATGCTGTTCTCATCACCGCACCCTGTTCGTGACACCGGCCCCGTGCACTGCTTCCTTCCGCTTCCATCAGCAACGTGCTCTCTTCCCACGCTTCAGGAATAGCAGTGCGAATACTATAGTAAGGACATACCGTGTCCCCCATCCCAGAAGAGTGGCCCGTATAGTCAGCGTGGTCTGTAGTCTTGTATATGATCTGTTTTCAAACAAAAAAAGGAAAATAAAAAAATCACACAGAAAATTAAGACTGCACAATAACACTGCGCTGAAAACTTGAATTGCTATCTGTTCTAGCTCGAGAATTCAAACATAACTAGTTAAATACAACTCTCCTCAGGATACTAATATTTCATTCAATACAGACATCAGTCTAGTACGTGTCAAGAATAATACGTTTACTTATTTTGCTAAGGTTCATGTGCAATGCATGAGTCTCCAAAGTAAGCATGCTTACGAGCAAAACCTTGCGCATTCGAAACACCTAACTGCTGCTCAGTTGTAAATTTACGGTTATATGCCGGTGAGTCAGACTCCATAACAGAACAAATTTGGGATGTTTAAAGCTTATATATGGCAACTAAAAAGTACATGTAAATGGGCTTGACGGCGGCCATCAAGAAAGAAAATAACACCGAGCCTTATGAATTATTTCCAGATAACAAATACTTTATCTCTAACTCTTACATGCGCATTCATTAACTGTCATGGAAAGCGGAGTTCATTTGTGCGGAAAACGGAGTGCGATTAAGGTGTGCTGTAATACCTGCAACACCACAATGAAAGTAAACGGTATTCTCGTACGGTATACTCTGGTACTATTACGTCTGCATTATAAAGGTAAGTCTGATACGTCAGCTGCTTTCAATGGCCTAGCTATCAAATCTGCTTAATACAGCTAAGCACTCATAAGTTTTTTCATCCTCTTGGAATAAATCTGCAGTCACTGCTAAATGAAATTTTCTATATAGGGGATAGTTCATTATATTGCCATGTTCACGATAAAACTCTAAATGTGTGTCTGACGCTAAAATCTTGTGTTCTGGTTTCGTTATTAACATATGTGTCCTGGTGCGTAGTTCGGTGAACGCTTCTCAGGCACCGAGGCTATGATAAGCGGCGAGCCTCAAGACTACGACGCATTGCTGGAGCAGTGTTTGGAAAGTGGAAACCTTTTCGAGGATCCGGAGTTTCCGTGCACTGAAGCCACGGCCTGGGGCACCGCGGATCCCAAGACCAATATCTTATGGAGGAGACCTTGGGTAAGAACCCATTGCCGTGACTTTCTTGATTTTATGAGAAAAACTACGAACATGCAAGCCATCTAGATTACTGCGTGCTTGCTCAACCGCCTCCTTTTAAGAGCGTGAGCTCTAATTAATACTCGCATTAATCAAGATCGCGTTAGTATGAAACACAAGTGGGACCAGTGGGTGGTACCATTGGTAGACAGATTGTGGACCACGTATTTGGTGTAGATGGTTTGAAGTGGTATAAAACCGTTCAGCGCGTTACGGAGCATAAGAACAAAAGTTGAATCAAAACATGGCCTACCACAGGGATTCGCACCGACGACCATTGGTTCTCTCAAAGCGTGACTTTTTTGAAACTTCAAACGTCCATTACGGCCAAACTAATTGACGTAGGACTTTCGAAGTGGTGTAAAATCATTTGTCTTCTGGTGCTGTATACGTTGGCGTCAAAGAAGTAGGTATCCGGATATAACGAAACATTTGCACCGGATATAGCGAGGATGTCTAAATACTCAATATTCGTTCGCTATTGCTAACGCTCGATACTCATACTCTGCCTCAGCGTTTTGCTCTTTTTTCATTTTGTTTTCTCCTCCATGTTTTAAGGTTCCAGTAGCGATGGTCCTAGCTATCAGACAGTTTTAGTTGTTCGTCTGCGAAAGATTTGCGCACGCACCGCGCACGCAACGGGCGCACATCACGGCGCATTGACTCCTGCTTTCTCTACGGCAGTTTTAGTTGAGCGGGACAGGCGTAGCGGTCGTGAAGCGCAACACACTGTGGCGCCATCTGATTGCACCAAGTAAAAGTTTCTGACCTGTGTGAGCAAAAATGTGCTTATTTTAAAGCGTTAGTATTGGAACACCCATTATCGCCAAAAATACCCGGCGATAGTGTGGTCCTTGGCATGTGAAGCCTGTGCATCTGCTCAGTCTCAATGAAGAAGGCTTTACAGATGAAACTGAACACTGAATGCTTTTACTGCGATATCGTGCTGAGGTTGACATGTCTATTGGTTTCTGAGCGTCAGGTGTATTCATTTTTCCCACGCGTTGGTTTATCCTAATGGCAATCATTCGGTTAAACTCACAGCAGTTTTTAAGTGTTTAATGTCAAGTATGCACCATTATCAGGTAAACAGCTGTGAATTCTAAAGCATCACTCTGTTGTCCGTGGCGATGAAGTATTTTGTGTGCTTACGCGTGAGTGCTTAGGCGTGAGTGCTTAGGCGTGTGTGCTTAGGCGTGTGTGCTTACGCGTGTGTGCTTACGCGTGTCTGCTTACGCGTGTGTGCTTACGCGTGTCTGCTTACGCGTGTGTGCTTACGCGTGTCTGCTTACGCGTGTGTTGACGCGTTTGTTCTGACGCGTGAGTGCTTATGCGTGTGTGCTGACGTGTGTGTGCTGACGTGTGTGTGCTGAAGCGTGTGCTGACGCGTGTGTTCTGACGCGTGTGTGCTGACGGGTGTGTGCTTAAGCGTGTGCGTGCGTGCATGCGTGCGCGTGTGCGTATGCGTGTGCTTGTGTGGGAAGCTCTGTTTTTCATTATTGGCTGAAACAATTATTTGAGGATTTCCATAACTGAAGCAAACAGCCACCGAAAACAAAGAACGTAGGTGATGCTTTTTTTATAAATTGTGATTTTATCATTGGGAGTTTAATAGGGCAATTATTTTAATGATAGCAGATCACAAAGGAGAAGAAAAATACGACCACATGACCGTAATGGGCTCCCAATCTATGACCTCCGAATTTCGTGTTCGGTGCTCTACCAAATGAGCTACGGTGATGGCTGTCCAGTCTTCTGCTTTTGGGGGTATTTGTGTTTAGTGTAACCGAACATTGAGAGTGTTCACCAACGCCACTCTCGTCCATAGCGGCGGAAGTATTACGTCCTGTATTATCGCGACTGCCATGTAGGAACGTGACCGAAAGGTGAGGACGGAAGCTGTGCCAGAACCTTTGGCATGAAGACTCCAAGAATCGAGGCCATCGTTAGCTACTGAGCAGACAATTCAAGAAAAAGAGGGGTTCGTTATGACAAACATGACGCGGAAGCCAACAGCCACCGAAACCTTATAGGAGTGTAGGGGATTTTTTAAAAACTAATTTGTGGTGTTCATCAATCGGATAATATTAGAGGGAATATTTTACAGATAAATTATTCGCTCAGCAATATTTCGAAGTCACGACGATAAAGAAGTGCTTTGTGACGTTATGTCCTTTTGGCGGGCTAGCTGCTTTGTTCTTCACTGCGTGTCTCAGGTCACTCTGTGTGCTTCATGACTGAAGAATTAATTAAATAGCGCAAAGCACATGGCACAGGAAGATAAGACATGCACTATTCAGTGTTTAATGTCCCCGTATTTTGCCCCCTTTGTTTCTTCAAAATGACGCTAAATAACCGCTCGTCCATGCGGGTCTTCTTATGCTTCATGGAGTATGATGCACTACCCCCTGTACACCATCCGGTTCGAAAATTCCCTCGCCACCAAACCTTGCCGTGGCTCGTTCTGTGCGGCTCACAAATGAGAACCACGCTGCATTAAATGTATTTAATTAACTGATTAGCATTCTGAATAACTAACCGATCTAAAAGAAATATGTGGAGGGTGAAAACAACCTGCCCGTCAACCTTTCCCGGCTGGAAAGTCTCACGAGTGCCACTGAAGCTCCGGTACAGGCGCAGGAGCAAACTCACTTCCAGTTTCCTGGGAACTTTTTTTTTTTATTTATAGATACTGCGATCTTGTACAGATCATAGCAGGGTGGGACAAAACAAAATACAAGCATATAAACACACACAAATTCACAACATTTACAGGCACTTTTCAAACAGAAGTAAAGAATTTTGATTAACAGTCTCGCTATTAAGTTTATTCCAATCAGTAATTGTCCTCGGAAAAAAAGAATATTTAAAGCAGTTATTTCGCGCGTTCAAAGGGGTGATTGTTAGTGCATGCCTTTGTCTCGTGTTATAACCTGAGGAGTAAGAAAAATAATTAGAGATATCAACTTTATAATGTCCTTTTATAAGCTGGAAAAAAAACTTTAGTCGACAAACACGATTGCGCTCAGTGACGGGGGGAAACCCACTTCGCCTCACGAGCTCACTTACAGATGCACGGCCATATGAGTTAAAAACAAATCTAACCACTTTATGCTGTATTCGCTCTAATTTCTGAATGTTTGTTAACGTGAAAGGGTCCCAAATGATTACGGCATATTCTAGTAATGGACGGATGAGAGAATTGTAGGCCAATAGACGAACACTAGATGGGGATGACTTTAGGGAGCGCCTCAAGAAAAATAGCTTCCGCATTGAGTTTGCTACTACAGCGTCTATGTGTTTTGACCACGAAAGGTTGTTAGTAATCCATAGGCCCAAATATTTATACTCTGTCACTTCTAATAATGATATGCTGTTAGTACCGTACACATAATGAAGAGGCATTTTCTTGTTTGTAATTTTCATGAACACGGTTTTTTCAAAATTAATGCACATCTGCCATTTGTTGCACCACGCAACCACTTTCGCTAGGTCATTATTTAGACGCACCTGGTCGTCAACTGAAGACACCACTTGATAAAGGATACAGTCATCCGCGTACAGCCTCACGCGAACTGAAAGATCTGCCACAATGTCATTAATAAACAAAAGAAATAAGAGAACTTTCGAAGAGTGCGTTACTTATCGAGTGGAAATGCTTTAGTCGTTGCTCTGCATAAGCTTCGTAACGCTCACGAATTGTGTCATCGTGCTGGCAGGAAATCATCGACAACCCGGAATTCATGACGGAAGGCTTCAGTCGCTTTGACATCGAGCAAGGATGGCTGGGTGAGTATATCACAAACTGTCTTTCATCCTATCATCATTTCCCTTTAACCTAACCACTAGAAGTAAATAAACTTTGGAATATGAGAAGCCAAAGTTATCAGCGATACGCTCAACCATTATCACTTGAATTTCAGGAAACTGCTGGATGGCCGCTTCCACCGCCACCCTAACGATGCACCCGAAGCTGCTGGAGAATGTTGTGCCTGCGAGACAGAGCTTCGCGGAAGGAGAGTACGCAGGTATCTTCCACTTCCGCCTCTGGAGGTTCAACAGGTGGATCGACGTGCCCGTCGATGACCGGCTTCCGGTGAAGGAGACGACCGGCAGACTGGTCTTCATGACCTCCAGCGCCGACGGAGAGTTCTGGAGCGCCCTACTCGAGAAGGCCTACGCCAAGTGAGCAGATACCGCTAGAGACCGAATATTTCGGAGCTGAGCATTTACTCTGACTTCAAATGATATATAAATGCGAAAGCCTTTAATGGCTCATGCTCGCGGTGTCCGTCCATGATCGCGGTGTCCGTCCTTACGCTGGAATCGTGCCAACTGTGGCCTCTTCTCCGCGCAGCGGCCCAACCTCCTGCGTAATTTCCTTTCCTCAAATTCATTTTCTTCACTACGGGCCCTCTTTCTGTTCCTTCTTTCACTCCCACTTCCTCCCTTCCTCTGCAAACGGATGACGGGTGTCCACCGAGAGATGCGAGACAGTTACTGCGTAAATTCCTTTCTTCAAATAGAATTTTCATTTTCTTCACTACGGCCCCTCTTTGTCTTTCTTCTTTCACTCCCACTGCCTCCCTTCATGTACGGTGTGGTTCGGGTGTCCACTGCGGCGGTTGCTAGGCAATGGATCTTGCAGCCGCAACAACAACACAAAAGCGCGATTCAGGCGTCCACTGACCCAGAGAGCCAGTTATGAGCGTTTCCTTTCCTTAAAATGATCCGAGTGAAAAACGTCAATGCCAACGCCAATGAACACAATGAACGCCGAACGGACAACGGCGACGGCGACGCCGCGAAACTGGCGCCAAAGAGCTGCACTCGAAAGCACTACAATCAAAATATAGACCGCAGTCACCAAAGACAATAAAAACCACATATGTGGGACGCCCGCCACGCGCCAAGAGGTTCGGGGAAGCGGCGGTGGGTTGACCACAAAGCTTTCGCCAAGCAGACTTTAGAATTTCCAAAGTGTCTTCGGTAATTTTACCGTGGTGCTGAAACGTCGCATGCTCTCCCGAGAGAGAGAGAAAAAAAAAACTTTATTTACACAGGAATTCGGGGCAGGCCCCAGGGTCCCCGCACGACCCCACTGCACTCAAGTGTTTATGTTCCTGAGGTCCATAACACTGGCAGCACGGCCGGCGGCGATGGTCTGCACGGCCGGGTCCTCCGAGCGCAGTAGGGTCTACGCTGTAGCTTTCCTATTTTTCGCACAAGCTATGCGGATGAGTTCTCGCGTACCATGCGTGGAGTATGGGTAAACAGATTTTACTAAAAATAACCCTGCTCTTGACCGGTGGAAGTAAAAAAAATTCGCAGTGGTTTAGCTCTGGTCAAACCGGGTAAATTGCGTTAGCAATGGTGCGCGTTCTTGTGTCGATTCTTCGGCGCGTTGCCTTCGCCTTGCAGCATTGCGGCGTTCCTGAACAGTCAGGTGTTCGAGATTCATCGGTGACCGATGACGTGGAACCACTCTGCGAGGTAGAACGTTGTCTCCGAGCTGTATCCTTAGCACGACGCTTTGCAAGACGTTCTTCACGCTGTTGTGTCGTCTCTTGTGCACGTTGTCGCTTTATGACTTCTGCCTGTCGCTGCCACTTCTCTTTAGAGAGCTGCATAGCATTCACGCCAAGGCAAGCGCGCATTTATAGACGCTTTGCAGTGCGGGAGCATGGGTGCCGCCATATTTGGTCACGTGACCATTCCGCAACGTTGACGCTGCCAGTGTCCACAGCACGCCGTCGCCCGTTCGACTGTAGGCTTTGCTCGTCAGTAAATTGGTTTTCGACGAAAGGAAATGTACCTGTCTGGCATATCTATACTCCGTCTCACAAGCTGTTTGCAGCACTGCGAAAGGTACAGCTCTCTCGTCCAATCAGGATGGCGCGCACTACATTAGTGTGTTCCTACGCGCCTGTGGCTCGATCCACCTGATGTCCAGGTGGCTTCTTTCTACCTATAGCAGGTGGCGCGTGATGTCTTTTTATTCTTTTTTAGAGCGCAGCTCTTTGGCGTCCGTTCCTGGGTTTCGCGTCGGCGTCGGCGTCGGCGTCGGCGTCGGCGTCGGCGTCGTAACCAGCTCCGCCCCCAATGTCATGCTTTTCAATTGGTCGAAATGCTCGTGACGTCACAGTGCGCGAATTTCAAATGGGGCCAATTGTACTTTGGCTAGTAACCATGCAACCAATCAAAGGGATCGTATAGTGATGCTGCAACTAAGTTGGACTGAGTTTAGTTAATTGCTTAATTAATCAATTAGCCTAATTAATATAGAGGTGAATGAAGAGGTCACAAGAAAAGAAAGACGCGCGCCGCAGCGACAACAGCGTCCGCGGAAGGAGACGCTGCTAAAAAAAAAACAGATAAGTACGAAGCCGCGTTCCCACCACCACCACGCACTTCCCCACTCAGTAAGACGTTGCTCGTTTCATATACGTTGTGTCGAACATCCTAGACAGTTCCAACAATTGACAGGTTAATGACAGAACACGATGGATAGAAATGCAATAATGTAAATATGAAATAGCCTAATTAACCTTTCTAGTTAGACCGCATAAATCTATAAAACCGAGAACGAAATTGGTCGAGTTGGGGAATCGAACCAGGGTCTCCGGAGTGCGATACGAGCACGCTAGCCACTCCGTAATGCCAGCTGAATGGTTTGGAATGAACAAAGGCGCGTCTAGCTAATACGGCGTCTTCGTTCACTCCCATCTTCCCCCTTCCCCTTACGGCGAGGTGCAGGTGTCCACCCAGATATGCGAGAGAGAGATACATTTCCTTTCCTCAAAAAATAAATTTACCGTCCAGCAAGGCGTACAGCCGAATTGGCGATGGCGTTCTGTGGACTCCCTGGCAGCGTTGCAAGACGATGTCGCGTTCCACTCTTACAGGCGAAGCTTAACATGTTAACCACACATCAGTAACACACGCAGACAGCCAATGGACGCGTCATTCGCTGGCAGCACTTGATTCATCATTCACAACCACATTCTTAACGTACGCTCCCTTGCCGCACATGCCAAGGACGTACACCACGATCACATTCTGCGCCATTCCTCTGTACTTTGCTTTGCTGAAACCTGGATGGATCCCGAAGAGCCTCTCGAAATCATAGATTTCCTATACTGCTGTGGTGCTCGCAGAGACCACAACAGAGCGGCGGGAGTCGCTATCTACTTGCGCACAGGTCTCTCTGCAATACCAGTCGAAATGTTTGGCACGTCACATGAACTTGGCGAACTGTGCGCCGCAAAGTTGCCCAACGGCTTGCTGGTAGTAGCTGCCTACTTCGCCCCTACCGCACTCACGAAAGACGTCGTGCACTTCCTGCAACTCGCATTAACCGTCCATCGATCCACACCGATGTTAGTAGTGGGGGACTTTAATGTTGACATAAAGACAAACAGCAATTTCCTAACACTTATGCGGGAGAACATCCCGTTCCTCTCGCTCGTAACGCGTCCCACGGCTGTGACAACCTCGCGAGGCACTTGTATAGATCTCGTCTTTGAGAATCAAGCATTGGTGTACCAAGTCGAACATATATCAGTCTATTTCTCCGACCACAAAGCTTCATTCATGACTGTCAAGAACTGTTAGTGGAATCTTTGTTAAAGGAATACGTGTGAAAAATAAAAAAAAACTCTGTGATAGCGCATACATGTGTTGCTCGATTTCTTTGCCTCAATCTATCGAAAAGGTGAAACAGCTTTTTGCTGCGCTCAAATTTCGCATTAGGAAGTAACGTAATCGTCGGCAATTTTTTTGGTTTGTTTTTGGACAGGCGGACGCCCGTTCCAAAGGGACTAGCCCCACTTTTTTTTTTGTAGCAACCTGTTCTCATCAGTTCCTCTGTTGTCGCGTCGCAGTAAATTTCAGTAATCGTGTCATGTGCATATAAATTTATTTACTCCAGCGTGCCGAGGCAGCCGAGTGTCGATGGTGGCGAAATGCAAAACAAGCCCATGTGCTGCGCGAGAGGCAACGCACGTTAAACGCCCCGCGTTCAACAACATTCGGCCCGCGTTCAACGTCTCCGTTGTCCACTTGTAAAGCGTTCGCTCGCTCACCTGCGTGAGTTTTGCCGTCCTCTTGATGAGCGCATTTGTACTCCAACTGCCCCCGCACTCGACGCGAAGCGCTTCAAGAACATTTAAAGCCACCTGCTTCGCCTGCTTGGGGAAACAGCGCGCTGTCGGTGTAGAGCACACAGGAGACACAACAGACTCGACCGACGCCATGTTGGAAAGTGGCGACGCATCACTACCTCGCAGCAGGCCTCCGCAGAGCTGTGTCCGTACGGGCTTTGTCTTGTAATTTTACCAGTGATTGAAACACTCCCTACCATTTAAATACACCTGTCCAAATCATGTTTTTAGTTGCAATGCTTATTGTTTTGATTAATAGTCATACACTCCTCAAATATTCGAGGGACTATTTTCTGCGTTTCTGCAGCCCTGATTGGACGAGAGAGCTCTACCTTCCGTAGTGCTGCAAACATCTTGTGAGACGAAGTATATGTGGACACCTGAACCTCGTCGTAACGGGAAGGGAGGAAGATGGGAGTGAACGGAGACACTGTATTCACTAGACGCGCCTTTGTTCATTCCAAACCATCGAGCTAGTATGGCGGAGTTTTGGATGACTTGGTTGAACTGAAAAAATTTTAACCTGCCGTGTCAGTGCAAGTGTTGCTGACATGTTTTACTTCTTTGTACCCGTTGTGAAAATGCAATAAAGAAAAGAAGCTAGTACGGCGGAGTGGTTAGCGTGCTCGTCTCGCACTCCGGATATCCTGGTTCGATTCTCCAAATCGACCAATTTCCCACTCGGTGTTATTTATTTATGTGGTCTGACTAGAAATTATGATATTGCTTAACAGATATCATTCGAATGGTGGTAGTGTAAAACGTTTATTTGCTCTATTTTACAGTATTTTTTTTTGCAGATTTATATGGAGTCTTCCGTCTTTTCTTCAGGGTCGGTTCCCCTTGTCCAGAGCACCGCTGAGGGTAGCGGCCCTGCTTGCACGCCTTACAAGTCCTTGTTAGACTTTCAAGATGTCGCTGGATCGCATCCTCTCGCACTGTTCCGCACTCGGGTTTTCTATTATGGCTAGCTCGTCTATTTCCTGGCAAGCCCATGTCGTATGGTATAGGGTTTGTTTTTCTCCACACCACGGGCAATCGCTCTTGTACTGCGTGGGGTAGATTTCCCTTAACATGTTTAGGCACGGGAATGTTCCCGTTTGTAACTGTCGCCATACTACGGCGTCTTCCCTATTTAGTTGTTTGTGTGGGGGCAGGTATTTCCGTCTGATCCCTTTGTAGTAGTTTAGAATCTCTGGATATATCTTTGGGCTACCGGCTTGGGTTACTCAGCGAGGTCGGGATTGTTGGATGCTCGGTTTGTTGCGTACCCTCGAGCTATCCTATCCGCCTCCTGATTTCCCGTAATGTCGGTATGTCCCGGCACCCAAACTATCGTGTGTTTGGCCTGGTTGTTTTCGGTTTTGCCACTTGAGCGGAGAATGCGGAGTGCGTTGTGGCTGATTCTGCCGTTTATATGTAGTTGCGGCATGCAGCTTGTGAGTCGGTGAGTATGGTTAAGGACCTGTTGGATCGGTAGCCCTGCGCTGCCGCTAGGGCCACGGCTGCCTCTTTGGTCTCGACTACCATACAGTTCCGGATTGATAAGCTGGTGATTTCTTTTAGGTCCGAGTTGATAACAGTTGCCACTTTGCTTTCTTTGTGGTTTCTGTGCTCAGTGTATGTAGCGGCGTCTACGTACACTGTGTCGTGTCTAGTTGCCAGGGATCATTGTACATACTCTGCTGCGAAAACACCCGGTGCGAAAACGCCCGTGTACTATACGGGTACAGGTAGAAAAGGAAGGCTTCCATACGACTCCACTGCGGAAATAGAACATTTAATAACAAAAATGTAAAATAATAGTGATAAAAACATACTGTAACTGTAAGATAATGCAACTAACCTAATATATAGATAAAAAAACATACTGTAACTGTAAGATAATGCAACTAACCTAAAAAAACTAATATTAATATAACTCTAAGATAATGTAACTAACATAAGATAAAAACTAATAATACTGCTCTTGCTTCTCTTCACACCATGTGTAAGAAGCTACAATAAAGGAGATACAAAGCACAAAGACGATACCAGACGAATACAGAAACACCATCAAAGTAGCACCGATACCAAGGAGTATCATTTGAATGCCATCGATCATCATCACCATAGAAACTTTATTTTATGCAGAGGAATTTGGGGCTGACAGACCACTGTGCCCCCGCACGGCCCCACTGCATTCAAACGTTCATGTTCCTGCGGACCATGACGTCGGCAGCCCGGCTGGTTGCGGTGGCCTGTTTGGCTGGGTCTGCGGAGCGCAGCAGGGTCTCCCGTGCCTCCCAAGTGGTGAGGTGATCCAGGCCCCGCGGAGGAGGGTCCGCCGGGGAGAGGAAGAGGATGTGGGAAAGGGTAGCGGAGGGATGCTGGCAGAGGGTACAGGAAGGGTTGGTGGAGTGATATCGGGATTGCAGATAGGGGGACGGGAGGGTGCGCGTCTGGAGGCGTCGCCAGAGCGTCTGGTGGTAGTTGTCTAGGGAGGGGTGGGGTGGGGTGGGGGGCAGAGCAGGCGAGCGGCCCAAAAGGCCTGCGTCAGATCGCTGAAGGAGAGCATGCGATCCCGCGTGAATCCCAGTTCGGAAGCTAACGGCACCCGGTTTAAAGAACCTCGGGCTAACGGATTGGCGGCCTCGTTACCGGGATTCCCGGAGTGCGCAGGGACCCATATGAGCTCGACATGGCAGGGCTGGTCAGCAGCAGCCGAGCTCAGTATGCTAAAAGCAGGGACATGAGCTCGCCCGTGGGCGAAATTTAGTATCGCGGTTTTGAAGTCCGATGTTATGTAGCGTGCTTCCGTGTGTTCAAGCGCGTAGGCGATGGCTGCTTCTTTGGCTGCCTCCGAGAAGGTGATCAAGGGGAGGGGGACAGTAGCAAGAGGCTGTAGGGAGGAGTTGGCGACGGCCGCCGCCACCTCCTCACTCGTGCATGCGGCGTCCACCCATGCGGCCTCCGATTCGGAGCCGTAGTGCAGCGCCTTTGCTCAGGCTCGGCGGCGCGACTGATGATGCTGGGGGTGCATGTTGCGTGGAAGAGGTTTGATGAGAGGTTCTCGGTGGAGGGGCCGAGGGATGGGGAGGAGAGGGTAGGGTCATTCGCTGGGATACGAATGTCTAGAGACTCCAGGATATGGCGACCACTGGATGTTTGGGTGAGTCGCAAGTATTGCGCTTGGCGATGGGCTTCCACAAGCTCCCCAACGGTGTTGTTGAGGCCCAGGTGTAGAAGGCGTTCTGTGGAAGTGCTAACTGGGAGGTGTAGGGCAGTCTTGAACGCAGTGCTTAATATGACATCCAAGGCGGTCGTTTCCTGTCTGGTGAGTCGGAGATAGAGAATTGTGTATAAGGAACGGCTGAGGACGAATGCATGCATGAGACGACATAGGTCGTGCTCCTTCATGCCTCTGTGCTGGTCCGAAACTCTGCGGATGAGGTGCGATATCGCGCCTGTCAGCTGCTTGAGCTTCTTGAGGGTTACGGTGTTTTTGCCATTGTTCTGGATGTGCAGTCCTAGAACCCTGAGAGTATCCACCTCCAGGATTGGAGAGCCATTCAGTTCAATGACAATGGGTGCGGTGGGGTATCCGCGGGTGGTTGGGCGGAGAATAAGGAGCTTAGACTTCTCTCGGGAGCACGAAAGTACGATGCTCTGGGCGTGGTCTTGTGTGAGAGTTGTGGCGTTTTGTAAGGTGCCCTCTATGTCGCCATCACTACCGTAGGTGGTCCAGAGCGTAATGTCCGCATAGAGGGTGTGTTTGAGATTAGGTATGGTAGGCAGTTTCCGGGCAAGGGGGGGGGAGGGTAGCGTTGAATAGGAAAAGAGAGAGGAAGGACTCCTGTGGGGTGCGTGCCGACAGTCCTAAGGGTGTAGGGTGGGGATGCAAGGGGGCCAAAATGAACCTCAGCCATGCGGTCCGTGAGAAAAGCCTGAATGTAGGTGTAAATCTGTGCACCTATATTCAGGGGGGAGGGGGCAGTCATAATCACCTGATGCTTGACGCGATCAAAGGCTTTGGTGAGATCCAAAGCCAGGACTGCCTTTGTGTGGGCCGGAATATCCGGATCGAAGATGTCGTGACTGAGCTGCAGCATGGCGTCCTGAGCGGAGAGATGGGGGCGGAAGCCCACCATGCTGTGTGGGTAAAGGTCTTTGTCCGCCATGTGAAGTCGATGCACTGCGCGCCAATGCTGCTAACGCCGGCTTCGAAGGCCAGAAGTGGCGGACCACCTAGTGGTGCCATCTGTCGTAGACAGAGCAAACTGTTCGGCGCCGCTGCCGCGCGGATGGATGGATGGATGCATAGGAGCGCCCCCTTTGAAACGGGGTGGTGGCAATTGCCACCATGCTCAGCTTTTCTTCTTTATTTTTTTTTGTTTACTGTGTTGGCAACTCTCATTAAGAATCGCCACCATCTTTACCTACGGTTTCCTACAATTATAACCTTATGCCAAATCTCTGCTTTTCAGCCACCAATCCTCCAATCGCTTTTTGCTGACTTCCACTGCAGATTTATTTACATGACCATTGTTATCTTTAAACCCTAGGGCCTCAGGAAGAGTGACTGCGCCTGCATTGACATCCGGATGGATACCGCCACATTTGATTATGAGGTGTTAAATTGTTTCCACAGATCTACCACACACTGCACATGTGTCATCTTGACTTCGTTAAATTTCTTTTTGTAGCTGCGCGTTCTAAGACACCCTGACCTAGCTTCAAAAAGTAGGGCACTGCCTCTTGAGTTATCATAGAAAAATTCTTTCCTGATCTGCCTTTTCCAGCATCGATATAGTTCTACACTATGTTTCTTTTCCAATGAATTCATCCAATTTTTAACTTCCGCGTTTTTAACCTGTCGTTTAATGCTCTTTCTTTCTCCGTCCTCATGACCGGCATACTTACTGGTTAGTTTTCTAGTTCTTTTCCGCCACTGTGAGTCAACGCTCTTTCTGTATAAATATTTAAATACCTTAGCTGCCCACCTGTTATCGTCCAATTTCCTCAGGCGTTCTTCATATAGTATTTTACTCTTAGCTTCCCGTGCTTCGAACGATGCCCAGCCCATATCCCCTTGTACTGCCTCGTTTGTGGTTTTGCCGTGGGCACCTAGGGCTAATCTTCCAACCGCTCTCTGATTTACGTCTAATCTCGACTGAACTTCTGCCCTTAAGCACAGAACCGCATTGCCGAAAGTAAGTCCCGGCACCATTATTCCTTTCCAAATACCTCTTAGTACTTCATATTTGTTGTACCCCCATAATGCCCTATGTTTCATTATCCCGGCGTCTCTTCGTCTTTTTGCCCTAAGAGCCTGTTCGTGCTTTTCCATGTATATCTGCCCTTCGTTTAGCCATATCCCGAGGTACTTGTATGCGGCCACTTTGGGTATTTCGTGGCCTTGCATTGTAAGCACCTGGTCATTTGTATCGTTAAAAACCATCACACCTGATTTAGTTGCGCTAAAACTGAATCCTAGAGCGTCTCCTTCGTCTCCACAGCAATTAACTAAAGTTTGTAAATCTTCCTGGCTATCTGCTAACAGTACAATATCGTCCGCATACATTAAACCCGGGAGTCGCTGCTCAACTACATTTCCGCCTAATCTGTATGACAGATTATAACCTAGATTACTTTCTTCTAGCCTTCTTTCCATATTTATCACGTAAAGCATGAACAGCAGCGGTGATAGAGGACAACCTTGCCTTAATCCTTTGTGCACCCCCACAGTTGTGGTACTTTTTTCCCTTCCCATGTAATTTCAACTTCATTATCTCGGTAGATTTCCTGTAGAAAATCAATTACGTCATGACCGATACCTAAATCTTTCAGTATGCTCCACAGGAGTTCCCTGTTCACGTTATCGTATGCACCGCTTATGTCCAGAAAGGCTAAAAACAAAGGTCTGTTTTCCGCCTTAGCTATTTCTATGCATTGGGTAAGCACGAACAGGCTATCATCTAAACGCCT
Organism: Amblyomma mixtum; assembly: GCF_055824585.1. NCBI lineage: Eukaryota > Metazoa > Arthropoda > Arachnida > Ixodida > Ixodidae > Amblyomma > Amblyomma mixtum. The sequence continues at coordinate 243,538,694 of NC_143013.1, forward strand.
ACCCCTTCTGAACCCATTCTGAAGTTCTCCGAGTATCCGATTACCTTCTACCCATGCCTGCATTTTTAATTTCACCGCCTGCATGGCCAGCCTGTACATAACAGACGTTATCGTAATCGGACGGTAGGATTTGATGTTCATCTTATCTCCTTTCCCTTTATAAATCAGATTCATTTTACTCTGTCTCCAGCTGTGCGGAATTTGCTGATTTGTTATGACCGTCTCCAATGCTTTTATCAGCGCTTCCTTGCTTTTTGGGCCAAGTTCATTAATCAGCTTAATTGGAATTTCGTCTATCCCTGCGGATGTGGTTTTAGGAATATAATCTTCCGCCTTTTCCCAGTTAAGACTAGTCAGTTCTAAGCTGTTCTCTATTGTGCTGTCCTGTGTTGCCGCCTCACTTGGGAAGATTACCCCATTGTCGTTGCTCAAAGACGCAGCTATAAATGATGTAATGTAGTTCACAGCATCGTCTCCCTCTAAACATTTTCCCTCAGCATCTATAATCTGTTCCTGCGTTCTTTTATTTTTGTTTCCCAACCGGCTTATATGGTTCCAGAATTTTCTTGGCCCCCCTTTATTTGCCTCGCGAACTTCAGCCAGCCATTTATCAGAGGACTGCTTCATTTTAGCCTGGACTAGGGCCTGAACTTGCTGTTTCTTTTGTCGATAAGATTCCCATTTTTCGCCTATTTCCTCTTCAGATAACTGCGCCTTCTTTGCTTCTCTGTGCTCCCTTGAAGCCACCCGTCGTTGTTCGATGGTTTCCTTAATTTCCATATTCCACCAGCTTCGTGGCTTCCTCTTTCCTCTCCAGTGGTTTACTCCTTTCACTTGTTTCATTTTTGTAGCGATGAGCAGTTCTAACTGATTATAATCCCACTTTGCCATGGGGCGTTTCTCGATTACTTCTTCTATTTCGGCTGATATTAGCGCTATTTGTTCATCGTTTAATTTTGCGTTGTCTTTTTGACTTCGCTGCATTTCTCTTTTGACTAGGGCTCCCAACTGTAGACTAATACGTTTATGATCACTTCCTAGGCTGTACTTCCCCTCTTCGTCTATTTCCATTATTGCGAGCTTGCTATAGATGCCCTGCGACATTAGACAGTAGTCAATGGTTGTTTGCCTGTTACGGGATTCCCACGTGATTTGTCCCTCACATTTAGTTTCTCTGTTGACAATAACTAGGTTGTGCCGCTCACACAAGTCTAGCATTAACTTCCCGTTACAAACTGTGTATCCATCCAGATCCTCGATGTGGCCGTTCATGTCTCCAAGCAAAATAATATCGACACCGTCTCCAATATGCTTTATATCGTCATTGATGCACTTTACTAGATCCTTGTTTTCTTCAAGGTGAAAAACGTAGCGCAAAGAGACGAGGACACAGAAAGACGGACAACACACGGCGCATGTTTATGTAATAGCGCCGTGTGTTGTCCGTCTTTCTGTGTCCTCGTCTCTTTGCGCTACGTTTTTCACCTTGCAGTTATGAACCAACAAGCCCAAGCATATACCCTTGTTTTCTTGCCTGCATTTGTCCCCGGTCCCTAAATAAACTACCCCTAGCCATGTCCTTTTGCCAGCAATTGTACCTGATACCCAGACATGTTCTTTGCAAGTTGATTTTATCCTTTGCCAATTTGTTCCTTGATGTATCAGCATACCTACTCCTCCTCCCTTCTTCTCCGTTGTTGCACCCTTCCCAGATATAGCCATCGATTAAAGGTGGATCTTCTAGATCCCTCAGATGTGTCTCGCATAGAGCGTACACACCTACTGCTTCGTCCTTTAACTGCTGTTCTACTTCTAGCCATTTCACTCTCTTTCTACCCCCTTGCATGTTTATGTAACTGATCCTGGCGTTAAATTTATTTTTCGCAGTTTTCTTTCTGGGCCTTCTAGTGGCCATTTTGTTGGGCTCAGCCGCCATTGTTACATTTACTACATCGCTTCTACCTACCCCTACGCCCTGAGCCACCGTGGACCCCCTAAAAAAGCTACCGCTCGGCCTCCCAGGCGCCCGCCTATCTCTTCTCCTACCCTTCCACTGAAATGGATGCCATCTCGTCCAAAGTCTCTGCCCAAACCTGCTCTGTGCACTTCCGTGTTTATGTCTACCACCTCAAAGCCCTTTTTGAGGCCTGACTTCCTTATCTCTCGATTAAGATTCACAACGTCTTTAGCAACCTCTACATTCCTTCCTTGTACCTCCGGCACTGTACACACCACGATCTGCGCTTGCTGTGCTATCGCCCTTATACCGTCAACTCCGTCAGCTAATCTTTTTCCTACTTGTGCGGCGTTACCATTCAGAACATCATTTAGCCCCGCCGCTACCGCTACCAAGTTACGCCTTGCAGCCTTCTCGGAAAGTTCACTTTTAGTCGCTCTCAGAACATCGTCCATTGTCCTTCCTGGAAACACCCCGACTGCTACCCGCCTATCACCCTTCACTCGGTCCAGAATAGCTATTTTGCAGCGCCCCATGTTTAAGTCACCAGCGATAAGCACTAGGGTACTCTGCCCCTCCCTCCTAACTTCCGGATCTTGCTGCCTCTTACCAGCGACTGTGACCTCATTTCCTGTAATTAGCTCGGTCCCCTTCTCAGTATTGCCTCCCGACTTCCCAGCTGTCACCTGTGCGTAGCTGTTCCTGCCTGAACATGTCTGACCTACTGGCTTCTCGCTGTCCATGCCAGTGCAAGCCCCATCCACGTGGCTGGCGCTGGAATGCCCGCCATTGTGGCTTCCAATGGCGGTGTCAGCCGTTTTTAACTCCAACTGACAAAGCTGTTCTTGAAGCTTACGCTTCTCTGCCCTCTCTATCTGTAACTCTGTTTCTAGAGCATCCATCCTTAGAGCTAGTTCGCCTGTTCAGCCCTATTCAGGCGTGCACCTAATACGCAGAATTTGCACATAAAATCTGCGCCTTCGGCCTCCTCCGCCGAATCGAACCGCGTTTCTTTTAAATTCACCGACGCCTCACACTCCGTACAACTAACTTTCAGTAGCTTAACCATCTTAGCAACACTCGATTGCTAAGGTAACTAGAGGCTCAAGACAAACACACTTGAAAACACGTGCACACGGGCGGCGGAACACGGGCGGCGCGCCGACGGCGCTGCCATCTGGCGGAGCGCGGCTGAAGCAATGCTATTCAAGGTTATCCGTCCCTACCGACCGGGGCTACGCGATGAGGCGAAACCTACAGTAGTATTGCTAAGACAATAAAAAATCACGAATAAATAATCGTCTTGCGTTATGTGTGTACCTTCAAAGGAATGCAAGTTCTAGCAGTGAAGCACAAAAGCACCTCATTGCTTTATATCTTTTGTCCTGATCCACGTTCCGAAATACCTTTTACGCGAGTAAATGGCAGGCACGAAGTGAGGTGCGCTCCTTGTGTCACCTGTTGTGTTGAACAGCGTCAATACTGCCTCATAATACTAATGAAACTCTAGGAAAAGCCTTGTCCTTATGTTCATTTTCAGTAAGGCACAGACCGTATTACTTCGGTAAAGCCATAAACAGCTGGTTTTAGTCTGCTATCGTGCCCCAATTCTACAAGCCAAAAAGATGTCCAGATCGGCGTAAAATCACTTGTTCACTTGCGCACACCCTTATAGTAACTGGCGTTATTTCGTCAGAGGGGAATTTAAAAATTTATCTCCGCCTGCAGAGGTTTATTTTCCGGCCGCGATGAGAATGTTTAACACTTCTTTCTATGAACTGGTATGGGTTGATAAGGGAATGTTTTTCATGCCGAAAGGGATGCTTTAAAGGTAGCCCCCGAGTGCTAATTTCACAACCATTAATGGCAGAATCAGAAAACTACGGGAGATTATTTTGCTTACTCAACAATGTATGTTTTCGGCTCCTCTGTTCTCGTCGGAGCTTTTCTTGAACCTGTTACAGACTGGGATCATTTGGGAAAGAGCTGAAGGGATACTATGCAAATAATTTTATTCCAGCGAACATGGGGAATTGTATACAGTAACTACAGTCCACATTAGACTAACACAGTACACTAACTTTTTTCCGATGCTCAGGGAGATGGGGTCTGAGGAAGAACTACGAGCTGCGTGACGTCGCTACACGATCCACCGCAACGGCACTGTGCAGTGGGATGGGAGTCAAAGCATAAGGGAGAAATGGTAGATGCGGTATAGGTAAGTGGTTATGCAAGGAAAGAAGATATCGCGCACGCCGAAGCCGGTGACGGGGGGTGCTGAATGCAAAAGAATCAACAAAAAAGGATAGAGATGTCACCTAAAGTGTCTAGCGGTGCAATGCAGAGAGGTGTGTCCGCACAGGACGGGAGTACTGTACGCCACGCCACGGTCAGGGCGACCCTGCGATTACGAGCCGCGGCACAAGCGACAGAAGGATTATCCTTAGCAAGTAGAGACAGGAGCTTGTGCCATCCGAGGTGCCAGACCGGCGGTCACGTCTTCGCATACTGCCGTCCCCAGCACGCAGAGCACTCATTTCCAACTCCAGAGCTAAAACCACCGCTGTGGCTATGCCTGAGCGCAACAACCATACCAAGACATGGCCGCCGCAGCCGGTGCGCCACAATGCTGCACCTCTAGGAGCCATCCTCTGATTGATACGAGGAGATGCCTGAGGAGATCTTTTAATCGAGAAAAAGGGCACCCCGATATACATGTTAAACGGAGGCGGGCGCAAACTCACCACGGTCATTCCCAGGTCCAACTTGCTCCCACGATGAGTGATGATGGTTGTAGAGTGGCGGGCACACAGCGGAGCGCGAACACCGAAAAGCGCGGGACGAAATCCGAGCTCCTTTCGAAGCGCTGGTCGTGGCCTCCGCCGAGATTACTAGCAGCGCGGGGACAGGTTGATGGGCTTCTCAAGAAGCCGCTGAAACTGCGCGAGGGACGATGGTTGGGCCCAACAAGGGTGGGCGTATTATTTTATTTATTTATTTATTTATTTACAATACTGCTGGTCTTATTGCAAGACCATAGCAGGGGCAATTAGTACAGTGCAAAAAACAAATATAAATATATTATTCAAAGGCAGCAAACATGGCATAAAAGCAAAGGTAGGGAAAAGTGAATTGGCCATAGCAAAAGGATATACAGAACAGATCTTCGACAATGGTAGGCACAATTTCAAAATGCACTCAAAATCGCATACATGACAAGTTAGAAGGAGTTGTCTTCTTGCCTAGATTTGCAGTCACGGTTGCTGCATCGCCACTGTGCATTACGACAAATGCTCTATCTGTGACACGAATGATGATAAGGATTGAGTGCAGGTGATGTTACGATCCAAGCGATTCCATTCACTAATGGAGAGAGGGAAAAAGGAATGCTTAAACGTGTCATTATGGCACACATACTCGGTTAGTGTGTTCTTATGTTTGTGCCGTGAAGGTGGCGATTGTGAGTACGTCACGTATTTTTTCACATCTATCCTGTACTGCTCGTGTAATAATTGAAACAAAAATTTTAAGCGCGCTTGTTTTGCTCTTGCGGATAATGTTTGGAGACCGGATGAAGCTGCAAGCAATGTTGGGGAATCTGTGTGCTTGTATTTATTGTGAATTATTCGTAGTTAGCGCTCTCAGGGAGAGAGGCCGTGATGACAGGCCGCGCAGTCTCGCCGTACGCCCGCCGGCGGCAGGACGCCGGCAGAAACGCAGAAACGCAGGCCGCCGTGGTGCGCACCCCATGACGGTTCGAGCTTGCGGCACCACTCTTGCAAACAGACCTCCGAACGGCGCTCAACTTCCATAGAGTCACACACGGGCTTTCATACGATTTAAACAAATCGCGCTGTTGTTGTATTTCGAGCAACGACGTTCCCACCAGCCTGACAAGCAACAGGCTTCAAGTGGTTGCTATGGATACCGACCAATTCTGGCCCCTTCACGTCGTACACTAAGCTTGACACATATATGCGACTCCATTGTCTTCACTATAACCCCTGCATACTAAATGCACCACACTACACACCGCCACAGCACAAAGCACTGTCGGAAACTGTCGAGTACACAGCTAAGCCCGTCAGCGAGAGCAGCCTTGTTGTCTTTCCTGTGATGATAGAATGCAAGCTGCGGCCACACCTCTGTACGCCGACTTGCAAGTGGTTTTTGGTAAATTTGTGGCCGATGTTGCACACAAAATTAACTTGCATAACGTGTTTGAGATCTGCATCTTGGCTAATTCGTCGGCGTAAACTCCAGTTTTTACATTAGAAGGATTAATTGTATCAGACTCTACGCGTATAATATGGGTCAATTATAGACAGAAGACAAGAAGTAACTTGAGAAATGTTGTTTGGTTGCTTTATGGAACTCAACGTTCCAAGGAGACTCAGGCTATGAGGGACACCGTAGTGGAGGGCTCCGGATAATTGATCACCTGCTGTTCTTTTGCAGGGCTTAGCCTAATAGAAAACAGCGCGAACAGAGGACAAAGACAGGAACGTAGAACACAGGCGCTGTGTTGTCCTCTCCTCTTTGTCCTGTGTTTGCGACGTTCCCTTTTAAGGCGAAATCCTTTAATGCCTCGTCGTTGTCGACAGGAGGTCGTCGACAGAGAAAGAGAAGAGAGAAAAAACTTTATTGTAGAAGGAATTCGGGGCACGCCATAGGGTCCCCGCACGACCCCACTGCACTCAAGTGTTTATGTTCCTAAGGTCCATAACACTGGCAGCCCGACCGGTGGCGATGGTCTGCACGGCCGGGTCCTCCGAGCGCAGCAGGGTCTCCCAGTCCTCCCAGGTCGTGAGGTTCTCTAGGTCTTGTGGGAGAGGGTCCGCCGGCCAGAGTGAAAGGATGTGGAGGGAATAGGCGAAGGGTTCTGGGCATAAGGCGCATGCCGGATTGGGGAAGGAGGGATGATAGTGGACTAGGGTAAGGGGTGAGGGGAGAGAGTGTGTCTGTAGTCTGCGCCAGAGTGTTGCTTGTTTGTTATCAAGGGAGGGGTGCGGCGGGGGGTAGAGCTGGTGTGAGGCTCTGTAGGCCTGCGTCAGCTCGCTGAATGAGTGCATGCGTTCCTTCGTGAATCCCCGATCCGAGGCCACCTAAGCCCGGCTGAAAGAACCTCGCGCTAAAACGTTGGCGGCCTCGTTTCCGGAATTCCCGGAGTGCGCAGGCACCCATATCAGCTCCACTTGGCGGGGTGGGGGTGCATCGGGCGAGTCCAGTATGCCAAAAGCAGGGACATGGACTCGGCCTCGAGCAAAATTTAGAATCGCAGTTTTAGAGTCACTTAAAATGTACCGGGCTTCCGTGCGGGTGATAGCAAGTGCAATGGCGGCTTCCTCTGCAGCCTCTGGGGAGGTGTCTGGAGGGAGAGGTAGTGTAAGGAGGGTGGATAAAGAGGAGTCCACCACAGCTGCTGTCGCTTCATCACCCGTGCAGGCAGCGTCCACCCATACGGCGTCCGGCTCAGAGCCATACGCTCGATGGAGTGCCTTCGCACGGGCTCTGCGGCGTGGTTCATGGTGGGACGGGTGCATGTTCCTCGGGAGCGGCCTGATGAGGAGCTCCCGGTGAAGGGGTCGTGGAATTGCGAGGAGAGTTTGGTCGTTGGCCGGTATTCTGATTCCAAGGGAGTCCAGGATATACCGACCTGTGGAGGTTTGTGTGAGCCTGATGTATTGGGCCTGTCGGTGGGCCTCCACCAGTTCCCCGATCGTGTTGTGGAGGCCCAGGCCTAGCAATCTGTCTGTGGGTGTGTTGAGGGGAAGATGAAGTGCTACTTTGAATGCCTTGCGAATCAAAGCATGCAAAGCGTTTATGTCATGTTTGGATAGTTGTAAGTATGGGGTAGTGTACAGCACATGGCTGAGGACAAAGGCATGAATGAGGCAACATAGGTCGCGCTCCGTCATGCCTCTATGATGTCCCAAAACCCTGCGGATGAGGTGTGATATCGCGCCTACAACCTGCTTGAGTTTCTTAAGGGTGGTGGTGTTTTTGCCATCGTTCTGGATGTGCAGGCCCAATACACGGAGGGTGCCAACCTCAGGTACCGGATCATCGTTCAGTTCAATGGCAATGGGGGAGCGGGGGAAGCGGTGGTTCTTAGGACGGATGAGGAGCAGTTCGGACTTCTCTGGGGAGCAAGACAGTCCGATGGCCCGTGCGTAATTTTGGATGAGTGTGGCTGCTTTCTGTAAGGTGTTCTCTATGCCACCGTCACTGCCGTGGATGGTCCACAGGGTGATATCGTCAGCATAAAGAGTGTGCTTCGGGTGGGGAATAGTTGCCAATTTTCAGGCGAGGGGGATGAGGGTAATGTTAAAGAGAAAGGGGGAAAGGACGGACCCTTGAGGGGTGCCGATACTCTGAAGCGTGTAGGAGGGGGAACAGAAAGGGCCGAAGTGTATCTCAGCCGTCCGGTTAGTGAGGAATGCTTGAGTTGGTTGGTTGGTTGGCCTCAAGTAAAATGGCACATACCGACTTCGGGGGAGTGGCCAAGACACAGGCGGTGAACTGTTGAAAAGATTAGCAGTTTTAGAGGAAAAGGAGTAGTAATAGGCTATATAGGCTGACAGATTGGACGACGCAACGACAGGGGTCCTGTTAGCTGGCAGAGCGAAGATGGGACGACGGCTTTATGTGCAAATTCGAATGCAACACATCTAATGTTTCAATTTTGTATTGACTGAAAGAGAGAGAAAAAATTAAAATAAATTATAAATGAACTGTTTGATAATCAGAAAAATGAAAACAAATAGAGAAATGAATAAATTAAATAATATTAGCATGGGAGTCGCTGTGTTTCTAGAAGAAACTTTTGAACAGCACAGCGCGCACTCCTGTTGCTTCGTCCAAGCGAAGTAGCGCCAAACGAAAGAACAACCGCAGTGGACACAGGCAGACCCAGCTGGTGAAACAGAATTTCTAATAGGCGCCTCCTCAAAGAAGAGAATCGGCGGCAGAACAGCAGGTAGTGATCCACCGTTCCAGGCTCGGCACAAAATGGGCACAGTGGAGAAACCGCCAGACCAGATTTGTGAAGGTAAAAACTCAGTAGAGGAACTCGGCATCGCAAACGCGTGAAAGAGACCTCCAGCCTGCGCGAGCGCCAGTCTTTGCTACTCCAAGGGTGCAGAAGGTGCTGATATTCGGTACATGAAGTAAGCGCCGAGGCTGAAAATTCCTGAAATATTGTGTAACTGCGAAACCTCACCACAGCTGTATACGCGCAGGTTGGCAGGACAGAAATTATTGGCCCACAGAGAGAGGCCCTTGCTAATGAATCAGCAACCTCATTTAACTGAATGCCCACGTGACCCAGTACCCAAAGCAACCGCACCGAATTTAGATGGAGCGGGATCAGCTGCTTAAAGAGGCGTAATAATACCCGAGACTCAGTGGGTGATGATAATGAAGAGAAAATAGATAGAGAGTCCGTCATAATCATGACTTGGGAAACGGCAGGATCTAATTCACGTAAGGCTAGAATTAAAGCTAATAATTCGGCCAGATAAATTGGAGTGAAGTCAGAGAGACGGAGAGAAAAGGTCCATCCCAATGCAGGTTGGTCTTTCTCTTTCTTCTTTGACTCCCGCTTCCTCCCTTCCTCTACAAATGGATGACGGGTGTGCACCGAGATATGTGAGACAGTTACTGCGTAATTTCCTTTCCTCAAATGCAATTTTCATTTTCTTCTTTACGGCCCCTCTTTCACTTTCTTCTTTCACTCCTACCTCCTCCCTTCCCGTACGGTGTGGTTCAGGTGTCCACCGAGGTGACAGAGAATTACTGCACCATTTCCTTCCCTCAAAAAGTGTTGCGTTTAAAGGGCGAAGCATCGCGCCGAACGGGTGGTGGCGTTCCGTGGACTCCCTGGCAGCGCTGCAACGCGCTGTCGCGTTCCACCCCTAAAGGCGAAGCGTAAGCACCATGAATTAGCAGTTAATTAATATGTATCCATTAATCAGTAATTAACCATTAATTATCAATCTGTTATTGCTTAGTAATTACTCATTAAATATGTATGACGTCATCCAGTGGTGGCGTCACCAGGACCACAGAGGCAGTCAAAGTGGTGCGGAAAACGCTTTCGCCTCTAAGCACTTTAGACAGTCAAAGTGCCCCCTGAATTTTTAAACTATGTTTAACCAACTAGCCTGCAACAGCACCCTCATGAACTTCTTTACAAAGCCCCGACATCGCGCAGTATACATTGATTTATTGATTGATTGATTGATTGATTGAAAAAATCTTTATTTGCTGAATATTCTTGTAACATTTAGGTGGGCCGCCTAGGCCGGTAGTCCACTGGTTATTGCTGCGGCGCTGGCCTTCCCCTTCAGCCAGTGCTGACGGTCAGGATCATAGCTGAGCAGAATATCCTCCCATTGCTCCTCTGAGGGGTTTGGAATGGGGTCAACTAAGGCAGTACACGGGCCTCTAGCATATCGCCTCCATCGAAATGCGACCACCAAGTAAACAATATAGCAGATTTTACGAAACGCTACAATACTGGCAAAGAAGTATGCACTGATTGGTGGTTTGCACTTAAGAAAAACGGCTCTCTTAATATATGAGGCTCTAGCTATCACCAATTTTTTAAAATTTGAACGAGATCACCGGTAAAATCCGAGTTGCGGGCTCATGAGAACTCATGGTGGTGCCTATGAGATAGGTATTAATGCTTTCTCATTTTCCCGCGGCTCCCAGTTTAGTAACAAAACTCAAAAATAACGCTTTCTTTGATTCTCCCCAGATTTGTATTTTTCATTCGATTGCTTATCGTACTTCAATGTACATAAAAAGACAAACAAAAATTTCTTAGCACTTATGCGGGAGAACATCCCGTTCCTCTCGCTCCTAACGCCTCCCACGGCTGTAACAACCTCGTGAAATAGCTGCACAGACCTCGTCTTTGAGAACCAGGCATCGGTGCAGCAAGTCGAGCATATATCTATTGTAAGCAAGAGAGTTGGGGTTTGATGCCCCGACAGCTAGCGCCGACGAAGAAGAGGAAGAAGGAAGCCGACGCAGACGAAGTTCGGGTGAATACCAAACTTTACCTCCCGATTCTTGGCCGATCCCCCATAGTGGGTATGTGCCATTCTGTCATAGGCTACAACCACAACAACAACAGCTTCCGAACGCTGGCCTGCTGAGCAGCACCGCTGGAACAAGGACTGTGGCCGTCCATACTGACTGTGCGTGTCGCCCCATTACACTTGGTGGAGGTGCTGCCTGTTCTTCCCGTGGAGCTACGCCACGATGTCCAGGCTACCAGGCTCTACCACGACGTCCGACACCCCGACCCAACCTGCCCAACCCGCTGTCATCTGTACCGGTGCCATCCGTCAGCGCGACCCGACGATCTTCAGTGGCACTGACGACACAGACATCGAAGACTGGCTGGCCTCCTACGAACGCGTTAGAGCTTACAACAAATGGGATGACGTCGTTAAGCTCACAAACGTCATCTTCTACTTGACCGACGTCGCCAACTTATGGTTCTGCAACCACGATCGGATTTTACTACCTGGGTGGCTCTCAAGACCAGTCTTGACTGACGTCTTCGGCCGTCCCGCTGTCCGAAAACTTCGTACCCAACAACGTTTGCGCAGTCGTGCCCAGCAGAACGGCGAGAATTTCACCAGATATATCGAGGACGTCGTTGACATGTGTAAGCGGCTCAATCCATCTGTGAGCGAGGCTGACAAAATCCGACACGTCCTGAAAGGGATCCGACACATTTCAAATGTTGGTGTCAAAAGATCCTCAAACCGTCTCCGACGTCGTCTCTTTGTGTCAGAGCTACGACGAGCTCTGCAAACAGCGTCATGTCACCCGGCGTGCCATTTGCCCGGACGACAACCTTTCGAGCTTGGCGGTAGGCGAGCTTGACGGTAGCTATTTCTCCGTCCACAAAGCTTCCTTCATGACAATTAAGACCTGTCAGTGGAGTGTTTCCTGAGGAAGGAAAATGTGTGAAAATTAACAAGTTGTCTGTAATTGTACATGCGTGTCTTGCTCGAATTCTTTGCCATAATTTGCCGAAAAGCTGAAACAGCTAGCTGATGAGCTGCGCTCATATTTCGCATTAGGAAGTAACATAATCGTCGCCAATTTTTTTAAAGCATATTCAAATGTCTATCCAACGTAATAACATTAAATATTCCCCTGTAGCAGTCAGGAATTAGCAGTGATAAACGATGGTATTTATTTCGAATCCCATTAGAAGACTACGAGCACCCGAACAGGATCCGATCAGGCTTACGGTGAAGGAACCTAACTTTCAATATGGAGTATTTTTTATGAACATGAAAAAAAAAACTGTTTACGATGGCAATAAACCCGAGTCATGCTACACCAATTCCACGCCGATTGGTGGTGGGTACACAATCACTAGATGAACCGATACCATTTCCCAGTTACGGAATAAATGTCTAGAGCATGGAAATTTAAGCGATATGTGTTAAATTGAAACCACCATTTCGGTATATTCATGTTTATTGTGTAGGGATGGCATGCCTGTCACTTATGTCAATGGTCCTATATTTTAGTATTGTGGGTTGTGATTTCGTAACATAAAGAAAATGTAAAATATGGGCTATAACGTAAATGGGCTACAACGTAAATGTGTTCGTTCATACGCAGTGCCGTCACCACGCTAATCTACATCAGTCAATCAACCAATCAATTAATCAGTTAATCAGCCAATCAATAAATAAATAAGATAATCAATCAATCAAATCGCCCCATTTTCACAGGCTGCATGGAGGCTACGCAGCACTTGTCGGAGGCTTTGGGGTCGAGGCTTTCGTCACATTCACTGGGGGTCCGACCGAACAGCTCACTGTGTCGAGTGAGTCTAAGGATTTCTTTAGGATCCTACAGAGGGCACTGGACAGGAATTCCCTCGTGTCTTGTTCCTTCTCGGTGAGCTGAATTTTAGCACTTTCAACCGCGCTGCCTTCAGCGCGACAATCAACCTGAAACTTCCTTGGCAAATTTAACAGGACAAGGAGAAGGCAGCCAAGGGCCTCCGTGGTTTGCACGAGTATAGCGTCACCGGCGCTGAGAAGGTAAGCAAGCTTTCCGAGAATCTCGTGGATGGAAAGTGGCTGTAACAATGGCTCACTGCTCCTCAAAACAATATCAATAGTAAAACAAAATTCGCGCTATTTTATGCACTTCGTTTCATTGAGCTTCAATTGTCTTTACCAAAAAATCATAGGTTGCATTTGAGAACGCTCAAAAAGGCAAATCTTCAGTTTTTGTTGCTGGAGGAAGTAATTTCTACAACTCTTTGATGCAAAGTAACCGATCATTTCACTGAAGTACTTTTACTGAGAGAAGGATAACAAAAGAAGAAACATGTTCGCAATAAATAATAGACAGGGTGTTTCTAAACGATTTGTTCTTTTGCAGTTTTCCGTTCATCGCACATTCACGTTGTTTTTGACGTTTTTAGAAATACTGTATTCTTCGTCAGCTTTTCATGGCAATGCAGGGAAGGTTACATTTACTAAGCGTTCGTAACTGTGCCATTTCGACAAATAATTCGGCTGCAGGAGTGTGTACACCAGGCCACCTGCCCACCGCTTCACTCTACCGCTTGTGTACTTAGCGCCATCTATGTGGTAGTTTTTAACGCGACAGCGCGACTGCTCCGTTCAGTGGTGACCCTGGAGTCAGTGGCGTTGGTGTGCGGAAAAAAAAGGCGGCCCACGTGTCACCTAGGTCACGTGACAGTGTGACGTCGTCACAATCTGCTTATCATGGCAGGTGGCAACCTGCCAATCGGACTGAGCGAACTGTCGCTTAAGCCCAACCGGTGGCTGTTTGAAACAGCTACCTGCCTGGGAAGTGTCGCATAGCCTAACCGATAAACCATTTCTCCAGGAGTGGTAAGAAGACGCCCAGTGATGTACGAATGTAGATTAGAGAAGGACGAATTCCGCATCTATGGGCATTAACAAATTAACGTTATCATGTGATTCCTTTAAGGCGGAGAAGAGTCCCCTGAAGTTTGTGATGAGACGTTCATAGTTAATTTATTGCAGTCAAGAAAACTGTTTATTCCTTAAAATTGCTAAGTTTGAAGTTGGCAGTTGTGTTAGAAATCTGCTTTCAGTGATGAATATTGACAGTATACTATGTTTAAGAGTAAACTACTGCCTGCAATAAGGACTATACTCCAGCGCGTGGAAAGTAAGGGTGTGTGTCGGCTCCGTAGCTCCCGCTACGTTGCCATAAAATTTCTCACAGAGTATAGGGCGCATTCACATGACGTCACGGGCGCCGTGTTGTTGTCCAGCGCGTAGCTTCAGCAGTTCAGGCCGGACTAGGAAGCAATACTTCCTTTTATACAACCTGTCTATCTTTCGTAATGCTCCACATAGTCACACACACAAAATGGCGGCGGTTGTGACATCGTGCATACTCTCAGCATTTATTTATTTTTTAGTTAGTTAGTTAGTTCGTTGGTTGGTTAATTGGTTAGTTGATTGGTTAGTTAGTTAGTTATTGCTTCCACGTATGAAGGCTTCGTCGCGGCGCTTAAGGAATGAATTGTTCATGCCCCGTCGTAGAATCGTAGTCTTGCATTCTGCATTTAACTTTGGCAAAAAAATATAGACAAGCCACAATGGCGGGAATGCATGCAAGGCGTCGATTTACGACCGAATTAAAATTGCTATACATCAACAGGACGTCACTCTGGCTTTAAGGTCACGAGTGTTGCATATTAGGCATAAGCAAAACAACGCTTAGGCATATTCAAATATATGAGTGCCTCATGCAACGGAATACGCCAAAGAAACGCGGCCCCTGAAATGAGGCAAAGACATTTTTTCATTTTGGAAAAAAAAAATCCATTTTGAGCACAAAGGCAGTATTCAGAAACCATAACAGTTACACCAAAGCTGGGCTGTTCGTGCTTGATATTTCTTGCTGTTTCGATTGTTTCAGGTATTAATGGAAGGAGACGTGGAGGTGAACCTCATTCGCCTGAGAAACCCCTGGGGACATTCCGAATGGAGCGGAGCTTGGTCGGACGAGTAAGCACTGGCCAGTTCTGAATCCGTGAAGGATTATCACTTCAGCAAGAGGCTTTGGCAGCTTGAATTCCTCTCAATAAAATTAGATCGTGTCATGTGACGTCGAACAACATTTACTCGCATTCAGTCGATGAGTCGATGGCTTATGAAAGTTATTTATGTCTAGTTTCGAAGCCTTTTCAGTCTCTCTAATGACAGATTTTCCTTTTAGTTCGATAGTGAATTTTAACTTTTTCGACGCTCGGGCTACCACGAAACTTTGTTCATGCAACGATGTGCATTCAGATATCAATTTCTAACTTCTCCATATTCCTGCTGAATTGTTACCAGGCAGTAAATTAGTTCAATCTTATTTAATCACAAAATTCACAGCTACGGCGCGTCGTTGATCGGCGGTTGGGGAAAAGATTTCGTGTCTGTGCCGTGGATAATTTGTGGTAGCAGTTTTACAGTGGGAGAAAAATTTATGTTAGTAATGCGCAGCTTCGACGTATTCCATCGTCAATAACTTCGTTTTGGCCCTTCTCTCGAGGCTCGCGGAAAAAATGCGCCGACTATGCGAACGCTGCCGCTAATTAAGAGCGTCCGGTTTAGAAAGAATTATCGCTTTCGTGCGTCACAAGACAACATTACACGGATGTAACTGGATTCGCGTCTAAGGCATGTGACAGCCGGAGACCAAGGACGTTTACGCACAGGCATGTCATTGGAACCCTCACACAAACTGAGAGTTTGATTTTTTCATACCAGAGTAGTCAATGATCATCCCCCATCCCGGCCCCTGACCTCTCAACAATGTTAATTTCACTTTTCACGACACCCGTGCATTCGGTTCTTTTTGTTGCAGCTCTGAAGAGTGGAACAAGATCAGCGAACAAACACGCCAAGAATTGGGACTCGTAGTCAAAGACGATGGAGAGTTTTGGTGAGTTGCCGCCGTATGTCGCCACCGAACACTCTCACTCTGACGCGTTGGCCGAGGAGAATACCATACGTGTTAGTCAGGAGTCATGCCTCTAATAGGTTATACCCTGCGTTTTCGTGTGATCCTTGCAGGTGTGAGCCATGTAAGCATTGTTGTGATATCCCTGATGTTGGATCAGGGATATCACAACAATGCTTACATGGCTCACACCTGCAAGGATCACACGAAAACGCAGGGTATAACCTAGGATCAGGGAGTATGCGCTAAAGAATGTTTCATCAGTCATCACGTGATCGGGCTTCAGAGTGGGTACAACTGTTATCGCTGTCACTTGTACACACTGAAGGAGGAAGAAAAGTGTGGAGAATTTTCCCATTTTCCTTTGTGTGTTCTCTGAAGCTTTGCCCCTGCAGCTTAATGCGTTTGGTGTAGATGTTGTTGCTGCTATCTCGTCCGCCCCAGCTAGAGACCCCATTAAGGTGGGCAAATTAAACGAGAATAGAATTCAAACACGTAAAGTAATACATAGTGATATTAACTTATGAAAGCTAAATGTCTGCCCGGTTCATTGCCAGTTCCGGCATGCGTTGACTGTCTTCGTTCGGGGAAAACTAATGTAGCCATGATTTGAAGTTTATCGTCTTATACTGCGGTGTTTTCGACTTTTTGTGCTCGCGTTCTTTTGTTATCCTTTGTAGCCAATCACGAACGTTCACATCCGCTTAGATAGCGTGATCAATGGAAGTCATCTTAATACTTAGAAAATGACACTGTGGAATTGTGACAGCAGGGGAAGTTGCCCAAGAACAGGAAATGACTTCAAAAAAAATTAAGCCCCTCAAGGTACGCCAGAAATTAGCCAGAAAAGTAATAACGCCATCTAAACAATAACAAAAAAATGTTTGAAATATGTGCTCCTGTGCTTCTCCGCGATCCTCTAATACTTGACAACTAAACTGAGTGAAAAATAAATACAAACAAACCATGCAACGCAGTTGTTGAAGTACGCAGCTGCTAATAATGACTAGGGCGAGGTTGTATAAAAACAATGCAGCAAGAAACTTTCAGGTCGCTCCTAATCCGAGCGGAATTTTTAACGGCAACCGTATCATGTGATGTACTATCGGGGACAAAAGTTTGCTGGACGCGAGTTCTTGGAAAAACGTTTATTGTAGCTCCACCTGGCTACACAGTCGCCTGACATTGTTACCAGAGGAAGGAGCATTTGGGCCTTTAATGCCTTCACACAATATGAGCGACTGGATAACGAGGTGGGGCTACAATAAACGTTTTTCCCATAACTACTGTCCCGCAAACTTTTGTCCCCGATTGTACCTTCACGACGCGGCGGACAACGGACGGCTGTTACGTATCGGTGCCGCTGATACAATCGAAGCAAGCGATGACACTTGTAGGCAGTGTAACTCGGGTGTGGCCGCTTCTAAGTTCTGTCATCGCGCATCATTAGACAAGTAAAACTATGGCAGTTCCTTGCTTATACTACTTTCTACAGCATAAAGAACCACAAAAGCGATGATGAAAATCTTTTTGATACTTGCCATTTTTAATCGAATATCAAAAGCTTGATTGGCAATATTGCTATTGATTGGTTGACAGGATTGCAGGAAGGCGCAAAGGTCAATCGAATATCTGAATAAACATGGGCAATTTTTTATCCTATGAGTTAAATAAATGGTAAAAAAGGTTATCTTAGAGCGCATCTCTTAAGCCTGGCCAGGATGGAGTGATTTCCTCACTCGAAAACAAGCCGCGCGTGATGCGCACATGATCACGACACTGAACGGGCATCATCATAAGAGCAAGCAGCAGGCGCGAGAAGCGCTTACGACAGAGTAAGTTCGGTGACAAGGCCGCGCAAGGAGGAGGGAGGAAGAGCATTTATTTCCGCCGAATATGGCGCGGCAGCCACCTCCGGGTCCGCACGCAGGCGTCCGGGGAGGCAGTCGGTCGCACCGCGGCCGGAGGACATCCGACCCCGTCTAGGAGAAGAGGTCTTCAGCCTCGGCCGCCAGGCGGACGGCGAAGCGCTGAGTTTTCTCGTCGGAGCTTCTCAGCGTGGTCTCCCATTCATCGCTAGTTTTAATCGCGTTGCCCCCTGGGGCACGAACGCATCTCCAAATTATGTGATTTAATGTTGTCACGTGGCAGCAAAATTTACAAATTTCGGTTTCTGCACCGTCCCTCTTCCGCCCTCTGGCACCCGTCCAACTCCTCCATAGGGGCGAGAAGAAAACTCGAGCTTGGAGTGTTCTCCAGTCGTACGACTTCTTTTTACGGATGTATCCTCCGGTCTTTCTTCAGATTTTCGGTTACATCCCTAAACGTACCAATACTTTCTTTGCTTTTAGATGATGTTGTGGAGGCGTCCGCGGCACCACGAGGTAGCGAGGAGCGGGCGAGCATGTGGGCAGCCTCGTTGCCGGCGAGACCGGCGTGTGCTGGGGTCCAGATTATAGTCACGCTTTCGGCGAGAGACGACTCGTTCAGGATTTTGGCAGCACGATTGCTGACTCTACCCTTGCTAAAATTCCGAACCGCCGCTTTGCTATCGCTGACGACGTGTTTCCTGCCTTGTCGTGCAATGGCAATGGCTATTGCAATCTCCTCCGCCTCTACCGGCGGTAGATCTCGTTTTTTTTCGATTCCTATGGCGATACCAGTGTCTAATAGGGCGACTGAGGTTACGCCGCCTTCTTTCCCGATCGCTGCATCGGTGTAGGCGACCGATCCAGGCGGGAATTTGTCTAATTTGTTAGCGAGGTGCTTAGCTCTGCTTTTCCTCCTCCCCTCGTCGTGTACGGGGTTCATGTCCTTCGGTATGGGCGAGACGTATAGATGCTTTCTGATTTCTCGATCTATGCTTTCCCTGACACATTCGTCTTCCCCGGGCGCTAGTAGGTTTACCCAGTCGAGGATTTGTCTACCTGCCGTCGTTCCTCCGAGTCGCTCTCTCTCGGATATCCGGAATGCCTCAGCCAGCTCTTTCCACTCATTATGCAACCGCATTTTCTCTAGAATGTCGTTAGAAGTAGTTATGGGGAGCCCTAGAGCGCACTTCATGCATCTCTTAATTATGGTGTTTATTTCCCGTTCTTCGCTCTTTTTTTGATATTTAGGAATGGAGTCGCGTCACGTAGCAGATTCTTCTGGTGAAAAACCTTGTATGAGTCAGTCTACTAGCCTCCGTAAGGCCACTCCTTCTGTAAGGACGTCTTCTTAAAAACTCTGACTACGAGCTCCACCTGGTCTCTTAATTTCTTAATCAGGCTGTAGTGAATTACAATTAACGCGCCTGAACTATTATGAATGCGCCTCAGGTTGCCTCGATGGCAGACGAAGAAGTTGACGACGAAGTGTGCCGGTGCGCGCGGCTCCAGCTCTCTGGCTGTGTAGACTGACTGTGATTTTGCTGCCGTCCGCTCAGCTGTTTGGTGAACTGTATAGCTGAGGTCACTAGTACGCGAACCCCCCTTTCATTTGGTGGAGGTGCGGGGAGGAGGGGGGGGGGTGCGGGGGGGGAGGTGCGGGGCTTTTGTTACTGCCCCTGCGGTTGATAATCATACCTAATATTCTAATTTCATCTACTTTCGGGACCTCGTTCCCGTTGATTTTAATTTTGATATGTGGAGTTATCTTCCCGCTACCGCTGGTCATTAAGAAAAGATCCGATTTTTCTGGCGAACAGCATAGACCTACGTCCTCTGCGCGTTTGCTGATTATATCTGCTGCCTCTTGGAGCCTGGATGTGATGTACGAGTCGTTTCCTTCGCAGATCCAGATGGTCACATCGTCCGCGTAGATGCTTAGTTTTAAGTCATCGAGATGCCCAAGCTTACGGGGGCGCTTCCTCATTACGAAGTTAAAAAGGAAGGGTGAGAGCACAGTCCCCTGCGGAGTGCCTCGATTGCCCATCTGGAACTCCTGCGATGTTAAGCCCTGAAAGCTGATGACCGCCGTCCTGTCTCGCAGGAATGATCTAATGCAGTTGTAGGTTCCTTCGCCTACTGCGTAGGGGTTTTAGACGTCCGTTCCTGTATTTGGCGTCGGTGATGATGGAGAAGAGAGTGCAAAGAGGAGAGCGCATGGCCGGAACATTATCGAAAGCAGGCGGCCGGGATCGGTTCCTGGGACCGCCGAAGTGATAAATAACCGGCTTCGAAGGCTTGGAACAGTGGAGACAGCCTCGGGCATCAAGGCGTTCGGTTCGCCGCTCGTTTCTGCCTCGAGTGCGGTGACAGGGAGGAGTCCTTAGCCACCCTTCTGGTTTCATCGCTTTGTTTGTTCGAGACGTCAAATCTTTGTAATAATCCGTGCTTTGAAAAACAAGGAAGAAGAGGGAATATGTGGGCGGGGCAGAATTTGAGGGAAGAACAAATAATATGTGTGTCATGTTCAAAGACTGAATGTATTGTTTCTTTTACCGTGTGCTTTTATGATAAATGAAATGAAATTTATTTCAGCAGAATCGGGGTACATATACTTGGGGATTTTTTGTTTTTATATCTGCTGAGGTTCACGAGGCAAAAGGCGTCCATATGGCGCCTGACGGGGCATCGTGACCTTCACGCACGCTGTGCGGCGAACAGTGCCAGTATTTGCTGAAGGAGCCTTTGTACATTAGAGAAGTCACATCACATTCAAGCGCAGTCTTTTTCAATTCAAAACAAAAAGAAATAAACATAAGTAATAAAAGCAAAAACAGAGCATCGACAAGAAAAGGCCAACAAGACAATCAAAACAAAAGAAAGAAATATACATAAATAATAAAAGCAAAAACAGAGTATCGACAAGAAAAAGCTAACAGCACAAAACAGTTTCACACATTCTTTGGTGACGTCTCAAGTAACATCAGGTTGAAAACGTTATCAGGGTATAACTCGCCAACAACAACGATTGAAGGCCAGTCCTGGTTCTGAGTTAACATTCGATATGAGCCAGTTCATATTGGTTGCCTTTTTTGTTTTTTATTTCAGGTTTTTCTTTTGAGGTCACGATAAAATGGTTCTTTGGATCTTTGCATAAAAAAAAAAGATAGCGATTTAAGAGTAACAGGATTGTTTTTGAAAGTAATTGTAATGCAGTGCCATTACTTTTTGTCTGCGGCAATTCCTTATTTAATTGAATTACTTCCGCGCACATTTTATAAAAATAATTAGCAATGTAATTTAATTATTTTTGAAAGTAATTTTGACATGTGCAGAGGAAGGACAGAGTGAGTGGCGGAGCGTGCCACGTTCGCTCTCTGGCGGCTGCTGCTTAAAGGAACTCCGAAAAACATTCTGAGCAGAGCCCATAGACTCTCTGAATCACTGCAGTCTCGTCACGAACACCGAGCCTTATGATAAACTGTTACACTCAACAAACAACCCACAATCGCTCGGTAAAGTTTGCGAGTCCTTTCCGACGACTTTTTATGCTTGCGCCCTCCTCCGTCGCGTGCTGCTGCGTAATTCTGCTGAGAGATGGCTATTGGTTACGTTCTTTCAGGCGTCACGCAGCTACCACAGCCGCGGCCAGTCAGCCGCTCTAGCGGGTCAGAAAGCAGTACCTGCGCACTCCTGCCCATTTTACTTCTGTTTTATGTTTTGTAAACTTCTTGAGCGATGCCTGACCATCCCACGGACCAAAATGTGGGCATAATATTCAGTGTTACAATCGTATCGTTCCGAAACTTCAAATCGAAGCCCAGGCATGTTCAGCTGTCGGTCTGTTATAGTCAGCAAACTGCAGCGCCCCTAACGTGTTGCGAAGGCAGCTGTCAGAGGCGCACTAATATGTTTCTTTTGCACATTCGACACAGTCCTGAGATATCTCTGCGGCGAGTGGCACGACAGTCGGCGAGCTCTCAGATTTAGGACCACGTCATTGTGCCGATTTTAAATGATGATGAAATAACTATATTTGCGCCCGTCAAGGAATCAAAGGGCGATGGAGACTAGAGTCTTGACCGCCTTCATCTTCCTCCCCTTACAGTAGGTTGGGATCCCTTGGGATTCAGCGGTGTCCAGGACCAGACGGATGTCTTTTTTTTGTTCTTGTTCTTTCTGGCTGGCCATTAAAGCCTCCCAGGACTCTATATTCCTGTCTGGTTCGTTGTGGCTAGGGCATGTCCACACCATGTGGATCATGTCTGCTATTTCATTACACTGTTTACACCTCGTGTCTTGGATCGCCAGATGCCATCTGCTTAGTGCCAGTGGGTTGGGAAAAACTCCCGCCTGTAACTTTCTCCATATCACCTCTTCCTTTTTGCTGAGGCCCTTGCATTCTCCAGGTAGTGTCTGTCTTCCTAATCTGTAATGGCTAAGAATATCTTGGTACGTGTTCAGCTCCTCGTCCCTCTGAAGCGGCTCTTTGCGCTACGATACTGCATTGGGGTCCCGGTGTGTGAGTCCTCGGGCCAATGCGTGCGCTGTCTCGTTTCCCCGGAGGCCGTCGTGGGCCGGAGTCCAATCTAGGTGAATTAGTTCTGGCGGTGTCAGGCCGGCAGTAAGAATTTTAACTGCTTCGACAGATACCCTGCCTGCGTTGCATTGTCACTGCGAGATCAGCAAGTGGTATGATATGAGAGGTCCAGTCATAAACGCCCCAAAATATGTAATTGAGCGATAACCATTGAACACTACGAGAATGGCGCACCGACGATCGCGTTCTTCGGCAGGATATCTGAGTCATGTTTTCTGGAGCACTTCGATCAGGCCGACTTCTGCCACCTGGACCCTGGAACCATGGTCGCGGAAGCAGAAGACGAAGGTGAAGTAAAAAAACACTGGGAAGTGGTGAAGTTCGAAGGTTCCTGGGTGCCCGGTGTCAACACTGCTGGATGCACGCAGGATAAGGGTACGTATACGCCTAAATACGAAGTTATCGAAATTCTAAAAGTTGGTATGGATATGACTTACGTAGGGCTGCAGCCTCTCTCTCTTCTCTCTCTCTCTCTCTATACACACACACACACACACACACACACACACACACACACACACACACACACACACACACACACACACACACACACACACACACACACACACACACACACACGCACGCACGCACGCGCACACACACACACACACATATGTATATATATATATATATATATTTCGAGTGTACTCGAAAAGGCTGGCCCTCCAGCCGAAACGTCGTGAATTAAATCCTGTCATGTTTTTCAATTCCTGGTGACTTTATCTGATATTGATCAATCAGCTGTCATGAAGTCACTTTTGATATACATATATAGTCAACAGTGGATTTATTAAGGGGTCACGGCGACCCACGCACTCAGCGGTCGGGTCGTAGCAGGACGGCAGAACCAGCCGAAGGAAGCAGCTCCAGCACAAGCCTCGCGCCCGAACCACCAGCGATGATGACGAAGTGCGGCACTGCGGTGTCGTCCTCTTCTTCTTACAATGGCCCCGGCGAGAAGGAATAGCCATCCTGGCGACTTACGCCGAAGAGACGACAGGCGGGTTGTAGTACGGTTTGAGGCGGCTAACGTGGACGACCTCGCGACCGCGACGGCGGTGGTCTGAGGAAGGTGTAACTGGCTCAATGAGGTAGTTGACAGGAGACGTGCGTTGAATGACGCAGTAAGGGCCATAGTACTTGATGGAGAACTTGCTGTCGGCAGGAACCCAAAGCCAAACAAGAGAGTCAGTGGAGAACGCCGGAGCAGGCCTGGCAGCGTCGTGCATATCTTTGCCGTATTCTTGGGTGTTGTTAGTAAAGGTGCGGGCCAGCTGACGGCACTCTTTAGCCTTGTGGGCAATGTCGGAGATAGTTGTGTAGTCTCAAGGATCGGGCCGGTAGGGTAAAATGGTGTCGATGGTACAGGACGGTTCACGGCTGTATAATAGGAAGAAAGGGGAGAAACCTGTCGTCGGTTGATGGGTGGTATTATACGCAAATTCACAAACGGAAGTACCTGATCCCAGTTGGAATTGTCAGACGCAACGTACATTGCGAGCATGTCGCCCAGAGTGCCATTGAATCGCTCCGTGCGGCCGTTTGTTTGCGGGTGGTAGGCAGTAGTCGTATGGTGTACGGTTTGACATGCTGAGAGGAGCTCTTAAACTACCTCTGACAAAAATACACGGCCCCTGTCACTGAGGAGTTTCCGAGGTGCGCCGTGACGGAGGACGAAGTGGTGTAGAATAAAATAAGCGACGTCACGAGCCGTCGCCGTGGGAAGGGCGGCTGTCTCTGCATAACGGGTCAGGTGATCGACGATTACCCATCGGTTACCGGCCGGAGTGCAGAGAAGTGGGCCATAAAAGTCGATGCCGATGCGGTCAAAGGGGCGAGCGGGGCATGGTAAAGGTTGCAGGGGACCGGCCGAGCGACAAGGTGAATCCTTTAGTTGCTCACAGGCATCGCACGATCGAATGTAGCGGCGGACAAAATTGTACATTCACGCCAGTAGTAGCGCTGACGAAGCCGGTGGTATGTTTTGAGGACACCAGCGTGAGCCCTTTGCAGGTCAGTGTGATGATGGGCACAAACGTCGGAGCGGAGATGGCGAGGGATAACCAGTAACTATTTTCTGCCGTCAGGGTTATAGTTTCGGCGGTAAAGGAGACCATTCCGGACGGAGAAATGGGAAGCTTGGCGGCGGAGAGCTCGCGGATATGCAGCCATGATAGGGGCATTGATGACATTGAACAGGGCAGAAATCCAAGGATCTCGGCGCTGCTCGGAAGGCATATCTAAGATTGTGAGAGCGGTCAGGGGAGGGTGTGGTGTGGGAACGGCAGGCAGGGACACCGGCGACCGAAAGTGAGCGTCGGCGTCGGAATGCTTGCGGCCCGAGCGGTACACAACACGGATATCATATTCCTGAAGGCTCAAGGCCCAGCGGCCGAGACGGCCCGACGGATCTTTGGGCGTAGCGAGCCAACAGAGGGCGTGGTGGTCTGTAACAACGTCGAACGTGCGTCTGTACAGGTAAATACGAAACTTGGTGATCGCCCAGATGATCGCCAAACACTCTTTTTCCGGAACGGAGTAGTTTGACTCTACTGTCGTGAGGGCGCGGCTGGCATAAGCCATGACGTATTCAGAAAAACCATGCTTGCGCTGGGCGAGTGCCGCACCGAGGCCGACACCACTGGCATCAGTGTGGAGTTCCGTTGGAGCATCGGGATCGTAATAACGAAGTATGGGCGGTGATGGCAAAACTTTGCTGAGCTTCGCGAAGGCCTCGTCGCTGGCCGGTGTCCAAGAGGACAAGTCAGCGGGTCCATTCATGAGCTTTGTTAGTGGGGCTATGATTGTAGCAAAATTGCGTACAAAACGACAAAAGTAGGAACATAGGCCCACGAAGCTGCGCAGCTCTTTGAGAGAGGCCGGTTTCGGGAAGTCAGCAACGGCGCGCTGCTACTCAGGATCGGGGAGAACGCCATCTTTACACACGACGTGGCCGAAGATTTTGAGTTGGCGGGCGCCGAAGTGACATTTTTTAAGGTTCACTTGAAGGCCGGCACGAGCAAGGCAGGTCATGACCTGGCGGAGACGATGCAGATGAGTGGGAAAATCAGGGGAGGAGACCACGATGTCGTCCAGATAACAAAGACAGATCTTCCATTTGAGGCCACGCAGCACGTTGGACATTATTCGTTCAAATGTTGCTGGGGCGTTACAAAGGCCCAATGGCATAATGTTGAATTCGTAAAGCCCATCCGGAGTGATGAAAGCGGTCTTTGCGCGGTCAGCTGGAGCCATGGGAACTTGCAAATATCCGCAGCGTAGGTCAAGCGAAGAAAATAATTCTGCGCCTTGCAAGCAGTCCAATGCATCGTCAATGCGCGGGAACGGATACACATCCCGACGTGTAATTTTGTTGAGACATCGATAATCCACGCAGAAGCGTATAGACCCATCCTTTTTCTTGACGAGGACAACGGGAGACGACCAGGGACTACTTGATTCCCGGAGAACACCGCGGTGGAGCATGTCGTCGACTTGTTCGGCTATGACAAGAAGCTCTGCAGATGACACGCGGTATGGGCGCTGGTCCAGAAGCGGGTGAGTGCCTGTATCGATGTGGAGAGAGACAGCAGTCGTCCGGCCCAAAGAGGCTTGCGGCGTGTCGAATGAAGAGCGAAAATGGTGCAACAGCTCAAGAAGCTGCGCGCGGCGGCGTGGCTCGAGGGCAGTATCAACAGAACAGGCGAGAAGATCACGCTGATGCGGGGCAGAAGCAACATTATTAGGGGTCAACGCACCAACTTCGCAAGCAGATGAACGTTCGCTAGCGTCGAGGTCAAATAGTAAGTCCAGAGGCTCAAAACGGCCAACGCACTCTCCACGAAGCAATGTGACGGGGTAAGAAAGGGTATTGGCGACCAGAAGTGTGCTGGCACCATTGCACAAGTCAAGCACGGCGAAGGGCAGTGAGATACGGTGGCGGCAGAGAGAAACGTCGGAAGGTAAGAAGAGAACGGTGGCGTCGGCGGGAGAAGCAGCAGAGAGAATAACGAGGACAGCGCTAACCGGTGGAATAGTAGTGTCCTGAGCGACATGGAGTTTCGGAACAGCACGAGGACCCACGTCATTAAACACAGCGGTGGATGGCAGAGCGCATGGCACGGAAAGTTCGACGTGAGGACGGGCGCAGTCAATCAAGGCATGATGATGGGACAGAAAATTCCAGCCGAGAATGACATCATGAGAACAATTGGTGAGGACGATGAATTCAATAAAATACACGGTGTTCGCAATTATTACTAGAGCGGTGCAGAGAGCTGTGGGCTGAAGGTGCTGTGCAGTGCTGGTAGGTAGTGACAAACCGCAAAGAGGCGTCGTCACCTTGCGAAGAGAGCGGCAGAGTTCTTGGTTGATAACAGATACGGCGGCACCAGTGTCTATAAAAGCAAGAGTCGAAACACCTTCCACGATAACGTCAATAACGTTAGCATGGAAATAGGACTTTCACGGTCGGCGGAGTACGCAGTTCGTGCCTCGGGAACTGCGGCGGTTAGTTAGCCTGCTCGGCTGAGGGAAATCGGCGGAGCACGGGCGAAATGGAGCGGCAACGGGGTGAAGGTGAGCGACAAGACGAGGCAGCCTGGTGGTCAGAAGGTTCAGGTGGCGGCCCCGGCGGAACTCGGAAGTAGGAGGCCGGATAGGGCATTCAAGTATATTCTTGCACCGGCAGTGACATGCGGCGTCGACAATGGCGGGCGACGTGTCCGGGAATGCCGCAAGAAAAGCATACCGGGCGGTTGTCCGATGTGCGCCATGGAGAGGTAGGCGGCGCAACTCTACCAATAGTGCGTGGTGAGCGCATCATGGCCGAAGGATACGCATACGCCGTGGCAGGTGCTGGACGAGCCACAACTTCGGTATAGGTGCGAGGCGCCGCCACAACGGGGTGCGGCGCGAAGGTGTCAGGATAACTCAGCGGCGCAGCACTGGGGTCAGGCGGAGTTAGGGCAGCCTCAGAAAGCGCCATCGGGGCAGCGACAGGAGCTGGAGGATGGCCGGAAGGAAGAACTTCCGAGACCTGTCGCTGTATTTCATTTCTGAGCTGCGGCGCCAGACAAGATGATGGTTCGGGTAGAGAGGGTAGGAGAGACAGCTGGCCGGCAACCTCCTCGCGAATAAATTTCTTGAATTTGCGTAGAGACATGAGGAGTCGGTGTGCGCTGTCCAGCGAGCGACGCGTCAGAAGGGTGGCGAACCAGAACGCGTTGCTTCTGTAGCTCGTCGAAGCTTTGGCAAAGTTCGTATACCGTTGTGATGGTGGTCGGACTCTTAGCCGCGTGCATGTTGAAGGCGCCATCATCGATGCCCTTCATGACGTGGTTAATTTTATCTTCCTCCGTCACAGACGGCTTGACTCGTTTGCATAAATCGACGATGTCCTCGATGTAACTGGTGAAGGTTTCACCTGTCTTCTGCGCTCGCTAACGGAGACGCTGTTCAGCGCGAAGTTTGCGAACGGCAGGGCGGCCGAATACTTCGGCAAACGTAGTTTTGAACTCGGACCAGGTGGTGAGGTCTGACTAATGGTTCCGATACCGTAGGCTGGCGACGTCAGTAAGGTAAAATACGACGTTGTTAAGTTTCAGAGCGTCGTCCCACTTGTTATGCCGGCTGACCCGTTCGTAGGCTGACAACCAATCCTTCACATCTTGGTCACCGCTGCCACTAAAGATAGCAGGGTCCCGTTGACGTAAGGGGCCAGAACAAGTGACAGGTGGGAGCAGGTCGCAGGAAGCAGGGTCAGGGGCTGCTGGCTTGGCTCCTCCATGGGAACGGACACCATGCGACTGTTGAGTTCCAGGGCGACGTCGGGGGTTAGGATCGTTGCACCCTCCACCAAGTGAACAGTGGATTTATTAAGGGGTCAGGGCGACCAACCCACGCTGCGGTCGGGTCGTAGCAGGACGGCAGAACCAGCCGAAGGAAGCAGCTCCAGCACGAGACTCGCGCCCGAACCACCAGCGCTGACGACGAAGTGCGGCACTACGGAGTCGTCCACTTCTTCTTACTATATATATATATATATATATATATATATTTTTTTTTTTTTGCGGGGTCGCAGCGGAGCACCAGAGAGAGACGACCAGCGTGGCAGGCTTCTAGTTCCGGACTGCCCGTGCCGGGCGTGCGCCACGAGCACACGCTGTCCGTCTTTATTTTCCTCTAGCGCGCGCTGTAACGCCGATCTCAGCGCCGGCGCTTTAGAGCGTCGCCGGGCGCTACAGGGCCCCCCGCCTAGACGGAACGGCGAAATGTACGCGCCGACGGGGTACAGATGGAGGTCACGCGATGGAGGGAGGGTCCGGTAAGTTCATGTCAGGGTCCGGGAAGAGCCGTCGGGTGGAGGGCGCGGATTCAGGTGGACGAGCCTGGCTGCTGCGCAATGGGCGAATGATGCAGGGTGCCGAGCTGACAAAGCATATTAGGGCAATGGAGGCCATGGTGGGGCCGTCACCGACTGTAGTGCTGCCCGCTGGCACAAGTGCCATTGGTGCTGGACCGTTGCAGCTGATGTCGGCGGGAAGCTGGCACACAGAGTACGCCGTCACAAGCAAGGGAGCGGTCGAAAAGGCTCCGTGTGGTCTTTAGCGTGGTGTCGTGTCGCTGCTGTAGCGCCAGCTTCAAGTCGTCCAAATAGGTGGAAATGGCTGGCTTACATGGCGCAGGTGCCCCTGATGTAGGGCGCGAGCAGTGCGGTCCGGCCACTAGGGTTGGCACAGGTGTGACCGACGAGACAACGGTGACAGCTGTGGTGATGACGGAGGAAGTTGCTGGGTGTAATTCCAGGTGCTGGGGTAAAGCGGGAGTGGCCGTCCGGAGCGACTGGCCAGTGCTGATGCGCGTGTGGGCATGGTCGGGCTTGAGAGCAAGCGCTGACACTGGGTCAGGAACTGTTTCAGGCAAAGTGGGGCTGGAGGCGATCGCCGTGCTTGTTACTGCTGTCATCGGGTTGGCTTTCTCATCCTGCTCCTGATGACGAGTAGTGCTCTGCGGACCTTCTGAGGGGCTGGGAGTGTGACAAGCAGGCTTGGTCGTTGTCGAGGGCTCTTTAGCATCAGCGGGCGACGGCTTCAACCGCACTGAAGAGGCCTGCAGAGCTGTTGGCGGTAGTGACGAGGTAGATGGAGATGTCGGCACGGCTGCTGCCGCAGAGTCGTCTTTGGCTGCAGGAGGCTCTGGCGACAACGCCACTGAAGCGCAAGGAGGCAGAGCCAGAGACGCGGGTCGGATAGTAGTGGGAGCAGGACGCGAGGCGGAGCTCGTGCGGATCCCACGATGGTGTGGCGTCGAGAGAGACAGCCGGGCTGGAGACGCTGGACGGAAGTGGCGGCGAGGCGGCGAGGGGCTGCTGAGGCGGACCGGGTTCTGATGAAGGCTGCGTGGGCGCGAGCGAGGCCGGTGCAGGGCCAGAGGCTGGCGGCGGCGAAAACGGGTCCGCTGCGTCGTAGAGCGGCGGCGGAACGTAGTAGGCGTCGAAGTACGCCAAGACGGCCGCACGCAGCTCATCGTATGGCCGGCCGCCGAAAGCAGAGTAGGTGAGCCGACGCAGGAGGTCGGCCGGGAGGATGTCACAAAGGACTTCGTGTTTGAACGGCTGGATGGTGATGCCGTTCAGGTACATCGCAGCCTCCAGTTGGGCGAACCACCCGCCGACGCCTGCAGGCCGGAACGCCGGGAGCGGCGGGTCGAAACTTGGGTGCTGCCAGTACGCCATGCTGGAACGCCGCTGCGATAGAAGGCACGGTTCGCCAGGTCACCACTGTTGAGGATTTTGCGGGGTCGCAGCGGAGCACCAGAGAGAGACGACCAGCGTGGCAGGCTTCTAGTTCCGGACTGCCCGTACCGGGCGTGCGCCACGAGCACACGCTGTTCGTCTTTATTTTCCTCTAGCGCGCGCTGTAACGCCGATCTCAGCGCCGGCGCTTTAAAGCGTCGCCGGGCGCTACAATATATATATATATATATTGAACCCGCGTCCGTCGTCATGGCAGCACACACACACACACACACACACACACACACACACACACACACACACACACACACACACACACACGCACGCACACACACACACACACACACACACACACACGCACACGCACACGCACACACACACACACGCACGCACACACACACATATATATATACATATATATATATATATATATATATATATATAAAAGCCGCGGTGGCTCAGTTGGTGCTCGGCTGCTGCCATGACGACAGACGCGGGTTCAATCCCGCGATCCCGTCTGCCGCGGCCGCATTTCGATGCAGACGATGTCGTTGCGGAGACAACGATGCGACGTCAGTGCACGTTAAAAATTCCAGGAAGTCGAAATTTTCCGGCGCCCTCCACTGCCGCGTCCCTCACAGCTTGGGTCGCTTTCGGAAGTTAAACTACACACAAGCCAAAAACTAAGTTTATATATAATCCGCTTCGTTTCTGTCATCGGGCCCACCGTCAGTGCCACTCTTCGCGCGTCTCAAACTGGACCTTAAACTGTAAACACGAATACACCTTTATGCGAGTAAAAGCGAGGGAGCTGTCCTGTAGCGCACTCTCTTTTACAAAAGGAGTCTGCTCTGCGCCTTATTAAGGCGAAAGCCTTTAACGGCTCATTCTCCCGTCCGTCCGTCCGGCGTTACATCCAGCGCCTCGGGTGACTCATCGACGAGTGCAGCTGCCAATCTTCGTCGACAGGTGGAGCTAACGGCTTGGCGATCACGATGATCATCACCATCGTTGAGCGCTGCTCCGTCGTCAGTGGGTGTGCAGCAGCTAGTGGAGGAGGATGGCTCTCAAGCTGTGCAGCCGTAACAAACATAGGCAGTCACTGGTAGTCGAAGAAGCGCGACAAAGGCTTTCGCCTAGCGCACCTTAGGCTGCCAAAATGCCCGCATAGGTTTTGTTCCTTCTGCTCACGCGCCACTTTACAAGGCGGCTGGGCACATCACATACCCCAGTCTACCGGCACTCGTTGAATTCATTTCAAACAAAGGCGCCTCTTTTCCCCAAAGGAGGGAAACTCAAAGGAGCAGTCGACAGGTAGTTTGTTCCAGTCCCGAGCGGTCTGAACAGAAAACGAACGAAGATGGGCCGTGGTCTGTGCTGGGGGCGGATAGACGGCTTTAGGATGGCTGGTGCGACTTGATTGTCGATGAACTGGTAAGATTGCTGAAACATTGAGTGGCGTATGGGAGAACTTGTGAAAAAGGCACAGTCTGAAGATGCAGCGTCGTTTTTCAAGATTAGTAAGATTAGCCCGTGATTTGAGTGCAGTGACACTGGAATAATAGAAGTAGTCTGAGAAAATAAACTTGGCAGCGCGATTTTGTAGAGCTTCGAGGGTGTTCGAAAGATTAGCTTGATGGGGATCCTAGACTGAGCATGCGTATTCTATTTTAGGTCTGATAAATGTAAGATACGTAAGTGTTTTCACGGATGCAGAGGCTAGGCGCAAGTTTCGACGGAGGCAACCAAGAGTGCGGAGAGAGTGACGCTTAGTTCCATAATATGGGTGTGTGAACGGAGTGTAACGTCCCAAAGCTACTCAGGCTATGAGGGACACCGTAGTCAAGGGCTCCGGCTAACTTTGACCACATGGGGTGAATTAACGTGCACAGACATCGTGCAGTACTCGCGCCTCTAAGAGTTCGCCTCCATAGAAAGGGGACAGCAACACCCGGGATCGAACTCGCGTCCTTCGAGTCAGTAGCCGAGCACCATAACGACTACGACACCGCGGCGGCAGTTGCGTAATGTCCAGGAAAGCGCGCATGGGTGCGTGCATGGCACGGGTTGTCTTTGACCAAAGGAAACGCAGTCATCACGGGACACGATGATGTAGTTGCCAACAACAACAACAAAAAAAGCCCACGAAGGTTTTGTTTTGAATAACACACCACTGAGCCCTGTTGTTACCTTATTTGTATTGGTCAATCCAGTGATGAAGGGCCAGTATATCAGATATGCACGTCACTCGAGCATTAGGACTGAAATATTTGACTGAAGCAGTTGACTGAAAAGACCGGCTGTATACAATAGCGAACAAAAAAAAAACATTTTCGCCAATTCATACTCCGCTGTACACACGCTGCACTCTAAACTGACAGGAGTAAATGGGAGTAAAGTTGCCCTCTGGAGCTCTCCCTTTAATAAAAAAGTGTGCGCCAGAGGACAACTTTATTCCCTTTTCACTCCCTTACAAGCGTATTTGTGTTCAGAGTGTGCGAGCCTCTGGTGCTCTGAGGGGACTGGCTGACAAAAACTCAACCATGTTCGCGCCTAGGCGCAGGTATTGCGGTCAAGCCGCGCTGCATCATTATTATCGAACGTGAAAGTTAAAGCTACAAGGCTCAAGCTCGGAACACCTAACATAGCGCCGGAGGCGTCATTAGAGTTTTTTAGCCCATTCGCTGGCTGCTCCATGTGGCGTTTGCGAACAAGTCCATGCCGCAGAGTCCTTCACTTTTCCCGAAGCCTCACCTGAGGCTTCGTTGGATTTGTAGACGTGTGAGAGACATCGTCTGCCCGCTATAGTTTTAACGGCGTGGTATTGCCTCCTCGTGGACGCAGAAAAGTTCGCCACAAATCCGCAATACCTGGTGGAGCTCCGCGAGCCCGACGACGAAGAAGAGGACGGCGAATGCACGATGGTCGTGGCGCTTCTTCAGGCCGGAAATCGTTACTTCACAGCGACTAAAGACATGTGGCTCTCTATAGGCTTCTCCGTCTACAGGGTACTGTTTCTTTTCTCTCTTTTTTTTTATATGTTGCCCCAATGTGTCGTTCAGTTCGGTTTTCTTTTTACACATTTTAGCTGGGAAGATGTGCGTAGATAAATAACCTACTATAAGCCATCCGCAAATCAATCATGCGAACAGCTGATCGCTCTCTCACTGCTCGAAAACAATAGGAAATGTAGGCCCCGTCGTCGCAGCAGCTTTCAGCAGTGAACGCGTAGGAATATTTCCATGTGGACTGGAAAGCGACGACAAAACAACGCTAGCCTTCGCTCAGGCTGCTGTTTCGGTGCTGTGATTACCCTGCCCCAGTACTTATGCTTTTTTTGCCGCCGCGGTGGCTCAGTGGCTATGGTGCTCGGCTGCTGACCCGAAAGACGTGGGTTCGATCCCGGCCGCGGCGGCTAGAATTTCTTTGGAGGAGAAATTCTAGAGGCCCGTGTGCTGTGCGATGTCAGTGGACGCTAAAGAACTCCAGGTGGTCCAAATTTCCGGAGCCCTCCACTACGGCGTCTCTCATAGCCTCAGTCGCTTTGGGACGTTAAACCCCATAAACCAAACCAGTACTTATGCTTTTGCTGCGACAATTTTGAGTAACATCTTTCTTGATCCCGACTGTGTAGAAAGTAACTCAAGTTCTCTTCGCAAGATTATTTCGCACAATTTTCCTTAATTCGCTCACATTCGAGCACTTTCAAAAATATTCATTTCATCATTTGTTTCCCTTTCCTGGTACTAACGTCGAACGCAAAGAGCTATGGAAAGAAAAATGATAGGTGTAGTGTTGAGAGACTAGAAGAGGGCAGAGTGGGTCACGGATCAAAGGCAGGTTAATGACATCCTAGTGGAGATCAAGAAGAAGAAACAGGCTTCGGCAGGGCATGTAATGCTAAGGCAAGATAACAGATGGTTCTTGAGGATAACGGAGTGGGTTCCAAGAGAAGGCAAGCGTAGCAGGAGCGGCAGAAAGTTAGGTGGGTGGATTAGATTAGCAAGTTTGCTGGTATAGGGTGGCCGCAGCTGGCACCGGACAAGGTTTATAGGAAAGATATGGGAAAGATCTTTGCGCAGAAGTGAGCGCAGTCATGCTGATGATGATGATGACTGATGTTGGCAGCATATAGCCTGACTGGTCTGCTGCTACCACGTGAAATGTATACCTTCTTGTTAGGTCGAAGACCCGGACAGCAGCCCAGCCCCGCTGACAGGTGAGTACCTGACGTACGATCGGCTTGCTTTTCAACCCAAGTACTTCAAGTCACAGCAGGAGGTGAGCCAGCGCCTGAAGCTCTCGCCGGGCACTTTCTGCATCATACCGTACACCTATCAGGAGCACGCGGCGGGAGACTTCCTCTTCAGGATCTACGCCGAGAAAGAGAACTGCTGTAGGTACGTACACGCGTGCTGCGAAGAATTATGACGAACTCAAGAAGGCGACTGATGACTCGTCACGGTGTGCGTCATTAAGGATTCGCTGACGTAGTGAAGTGCTGGCGATCAACTGACTACTCGTATTAGGCGAAATAGACATGAACAACGCTGCAGCGTGGATTACCAAAACCTTCCCGGACCCGATTTCTGCTGTATAAATGCAGAAATCATCAATTTCATTTTTTTTTTCTGGAACCAAGGGCGCTGATTTACTCAAGTGTATGATGCTTGTACAGTGGCATAATATAATAGCATACACTGCAATCCATGTAGTCTTTAATAAGGCCACTCAGTGTTAAGAAGCCAATTGAAATCTGGTTAGTCTAATCTATTACTCGTCATGAAAATTTAAGGCACCGCAAAAAAATTCAGAACAGCGAAATAGAAGCACGCAGAAACATGTGCAGCGCTCGATGTTTTGTATCTGCGCTTGTATGTCCTCCTGGTTGTTGTTTTTTTTGGCGCTGTGTTGAATGTTCATTTATAAAGCAAATGAACGCAAATATTAAAGAAAAAACACTGTCAGCCTCGTGCGCCACGACATAATGGACGTTTAACTCCCAGAGAACGATCAAGCTAGTCGCATGGCAACTTCATTCTTTAAAAAATTACCTAAGACACTTTGGAAATTCTAAAGTGTGCATGGCGAAAGCATTGTGGTCAATCACTGCCGCTTCCCCGAACCCCTTGGCTCGAAATCACTGGGCCGCTTCGGAGCAATGCGTCTCACTCACCCGACAGCAACGAGACGTCTGGGGAAGGAGCGGCGGTGCAGCTGCCACCGCCGGCGCGCGCGCGCTCGTTCTGCCGGTACTGTGTGACGTCACGGTTGATATGCACAGCTGCGCCCCCCACCGGCGCGCCTGTTGCTAAGGAGGGGAGGAGGTTGCGCCGCTGCACGGAGGAGAGGCCACAGTTTGCACGATTCCAGCGCACGGACGGACTCCGCGACCATGAGCCATTAAAGGCTATCGCCTTAATATTTGGCACCGTAAAGAATCAGTAGCCTTGGCTGCCTTAGCAGGAAAGGCACATTGTCCCTTTCAGGATGGTACATCAAATTTTCCTTCATATGCGCTAGAAATAAGAACATTTAGCTTAACACGCTATACGGTATCCATTACGTAGCAACCTATACTGTTGCGTTGTTTCAGAGTTTGCTTTGCTTTGACTCTGCTTTTTTTTGTCTAAAAGAACTTCGACAAGCTTCACCTCTGTCGAGGCCTCCAACGTTTCTTCTGCATTTTTTTTTCAGGGAGTACGATGAGGAAGTAACCATCTGCCGACCGTCATCCAAGGTTCGTGCCGCTTAGATCTGCCCCTCCTTGTTGTGAACGCCGGATCGATCCACGGCAACAGCTTTGCCCATTCGGAAAGAATTAGGGATAAGTTCATGGCAAGGACAAAGATTCCGACGCAGTATTTCTGACAAACGAGACGGGTGCTGTACTAATTTACCACCGCTGCAGCACCGTAAGTATGTGTAACGAGGTCGGTTCCTCGTGTATCGTTAGATATTTCAATAGCGAATCGCAGCAAAAGTATTATAATTTATTTCCTCTTTAAACTTAAGCACGATCGCAATGACATAGGTAAAAAAATCTGCCAGTTTTTGCTTCAGGTTATGCAGTGACTCTTCTTCTCTTTATTACTAAGTTTTGACGTGTGGTAAATGCAGGGGGTGAATATATCACCTTTGTTGTGGCCTGGGAAGCGAACAAGCACACACGCGCACATTTTATAGCCTATCTCGGATTTCAAGAAGCCAAACTCGTACGTTGAAACAGAAAGCAGAATTGACAGTCCAGCTGACTGATGTTGCCTGAGTGGAGATAGGTGCTCGTACGTTGGCTGGGAACAACAATAGCCCATAAAAGTGGAAGCGCGCATGTTGCTAGCTATGCAAAGCTTTAATAAGAGTAACGACTACTTTTCCAGGGCTCAAAACGGCCAGCCGACGCTGTTAACGGTGAGGCTGACGATGGTTGTGAAGATGAGGGAGAGAGAGAAAGAGAGAGGGACTCTTTAATGAAATACAGAGAATTTAGCCGGCGTTTAAAAATCGCTGGCATGCTACTCTGCGTAGGAAGGGGAATTTGGGAGATAAAGACAGAAGGAGAGCATTGAGGGAGAGGTAAAAAGAAACGAAGGTAAAATGCGGCCATGAAATGGGTACAAGGATGCAATGGCGAGTATTGATGTAACCTATGGAATGATGGAGTTCATAGTCCGACAAATCGGCTGACGAAGTTCACTGCATGAAGAATGCATGAAGGTAACGTGGGAGTGAATTTAAAGCTTATCGAGATGTCCAATGTCTTTTAAATATTTAAAGGTGCACTGAAGAGGAATCTGAACTTGTCTTTTTGCCGCGGGAACTCGATCTATACGTTTCCAGCATTCTTAGAAACTGCGACTTATTGCCCTGTATGGCCGATTTCACAAATTAAATCGAATTAACGGCCGGCTCCCGCCTTTTTTTTTAATTCTGCCTCGTACGGTGGGCGGAGTCGACCAACACGTGGAGTGCCTTTCACCCAGTCCCGTGGCGGCTTGCCGCTCTGCCATCGGCGGAGTAATACGTAGTAGTCCGTAGTAGGAAATAGTCCGCGCGTATTTTTATTTCTGCGGGCTTATTTTGCGGCTATATTATCTGCGAATGAAACTATTTATTCATGGAAACCTAAAAAACAAAATAAAGCGAAAGCAAAGCCTCCACGGAGCTGGCTGAAAGGAACTTCACGCGTTGGCCGGCTCCGCCCATCGTACGAGGCAGAATTCAAAAAAAAGGGCGGGAGCCGGACGTCAATTCGATTTAATTAGGGAAATCGGCCATACAGGGCAATGAGTTGCAGATTCTAAGAATGCTAGGAACGTGTAGATCGAGTTCCCGCGGCAAAAAGACAAGTTCAGAATCCTCTTCAGTGCACCCTTAAGGAGAAAGTTCACTGCAAGTCTCTGTTGCCTAAGGCAGGCTAAGGGACCTAAAACTTTGTCCATTGTTAGCGGCACTGGGCAGAGTTTCTGCATGCAATGTTCATAGTACGCACGCTCGTCAGCAAGCGCAGGGCACTCGAGCAAGATATGTTCCACAGTTTCTATCGAGGCACAGTTGTCACAATGCGGACTGTTCATTTGTCCAAAACGATATCGCAAGCCGCTTGTATATGCAGCATTCAGACGAAGTCGATGATAGTGTTTCCAGATGTCGAGGAATTCTGGGTGAGAGTCGACTGAGGTCGACTGAGGTCGATGTGGGTCGATTGAGTGAAGAAATTGGTACTGATGTGTCAGCAAAGTCCAAAGCCGATACGTTTCTTCGGAAGCCAAACTTTTAGCCATTTGGGACGCATCAGATTTCGTGAAAAAAGTTCGAATGTATCTCCGATGTTGATGGCCCGTACGGGCCGCTTCATCTGCTTTTTCATTAGCCTGAATGCCCCAGTGAGCAGGTACTCACTGAAATGTTATGCAGTGGCCTGCGGCAATAGCTAAATGATGTAGATACCCGATGTCCAGGGAAATTGGCTGGTGATTCGTTTTCTTCAGCAGGTTGGCCAGGATCTGCAGAGATGCTTTTGAATCGGTGAAGATAACCCAACGGCCGGCGGTTCGGCGTAGGATGTAAGAAACAGCTTCCTTAATGCCGTGAAGCTCAGCTGTCGTAGAGGATGTCCTCCGCTGCAGCCGGTAAGAAAGGGCATGACCAGTTGAGGGCACATAAAGGCCACAAGAAGAGGCTTCTTTAGTAGTTGAACCATCGGGGAAGATATGGGTGTGCTGCCTATATTCCTCGGTTAAGTAGGCGAGAGTAGCTTGCAGAAGCGTTGCCTGTGGTATGCGGCTCTTTGCATTCCCACCTGGAACAAACTTCTTCACCTTTAGAGGAGAGAGTGTCCATGGAGGAAAGGCCAGGGGTAGTAGTTTCTGTGGCTGATTAATAGTAGGGAGGGGCAGGAGCTGCACTGCCTGGCCAAAGCTAGAGTTGCTGTGAGTTAGGTGGACACGGTGCAGGAAGTGCTTCTTTCCTTGCAGGACATGGCGGTGGTGGGTACGCATAGTTTCCTGGGCGACAATCACCTCTAGTGGGAGACATCCTGCCTCCGCTACTGTTCCTGATGCAGAAGAACACTTTGGGAGGCCAAGGCACATTCGCAGGCAGTTGTTCTGTGCGGCAACGAGAGTCTTATTGCTTGATGAGAGTCTTATTGCTCTCAGAGAGTCTTATTGAGCACTGGTAGACAGTAGCGCAAGGTTCCTTCAACGTAGGCTTTCAAGCAGAAGCATTGATCGGCAGTCGCTACCCCACATTCTTTCCGCCATGAAGCTGAACACTTGCGACGCTGCAGTGATCC
The DNA here is from genome assembly GCF_055824585.1 of Amblyomma mixtum. Lineage (NCBI taxonomy): Eukaryota > Metazoa > Arthropoda > Arachnida > Ixodida > Ixodidae > Amblyomma > Amblyomma mixtum. Next base: position 243,577,679 of record NC_143013.1, read on the forward strand.
TCTCGCGAAGTTTATTTATCTGAGGTGACCATGACAGATTATAGTCGATTACAACACCCAGGAATCGCTGAGATCGTACATATGGTAGCGATCGTCCGCCTAGGAGCAGCGGATATCGGGTCATCGTTTTTCTTGTAAACGCCATTGCAACACTCTTTTCTGGCGAGAGACGAAGACCTCTGGAAGCCAGGTACATCGAAATGTGCAATAGCGCTCTCTGAAGACGTTGCTCGGTAATATAGCGCGAACGTGATGCGGTCCAGATGCAGATATCATCAGCATAAATTGTTATGCGGACCCCTCGCGGAAGGTTTCTTCTTATGTGTTTAAGGACAATATTGAACAGGAGAGGGCTGAGTACCGCTCCCTGTGGTACGCCCCTCTCCACTGCGTGAAAGCGTGTTGGACCGTTTGGAGTGGTCATAAAAATTTGCCGTTCTTTTAAATAATGCCCAATCCATTTGTATAGCTTTCCTCCAAGGCCAAGACTGGCAAAGGCTGCGAGAATTGCATGGTGAAAGACGGAGTCAAAGGCGGCCTTGATGTCTAGGAAAATGGCTGTCGGAATGTACCCAGCATGAAGGTACTCCTCAAGCGATGAGACGAGGGCGATGATATTTTCAGTCGCAGACCTGTTTTGACGGAACCCGTTCATTTCTTGGGGGAACTCATTTCGGCTTTCTAGGAACCAAGTTATGCGTTTGCAGATCATGCTCTTCATGAGCTTACCTACGCAGCTCAGTAGGGCAATGGGCCGGAATGATGCGTAGCTTGTTGGCTGCTTACAGGGTTTCAAAACGGGCACAATTTTCGCCAGCTTCCATTCCGTGGGGACCTCACCAGTCATCCAGGAAGAATTGTAATACTCCAGGAGTCGAAGACGGGAGGTGTGGGGTAGCTTTGCAGTGGCGTCATAGGTCACCTCATCATGACCCGGAGACGTGTGTCTGTTTGTCTCCGCGATAGCTGTGGATAGTTCTTCCATTGTGAAAGGCAGGTTTAACGCTGGCGCTGCCGCCTTTGGGATGCCTTTTTCACCATCTGCGGAGAGTGTCGAGTGCCCTGACCCTGCCGACAGTAGCCTGCAGTATTCTTCTGAGATTTCTTTTATAATTTTTTGTTCGTGAAGGGAGAGTGCAGCGAAGGGGTGGAGTTATTGAAGTGGCGTGCGCATACCTCTAACTATCCGCCAAATATTGGTTACTGGTTGGCGCACATCCAGCGTAGAACAAAAGTCACGCCACTTTTGCCGACTGAGTTTATCCATGTAACGTCGAATGTGACGTTGTGCTCGTCGGCATGCACGTAGGTGATCGAGGCTTTTTGTGCGCAGAGATTTCCTTTCAGCTCGCCTGCGTATAGCGCAGAGCCTTTGAAATGTGTCATCATTTAAAGGTAGGCTTTCATTTTTAGCTGTAATTTGTGTACTCGCTGTCAGGCAATACTCCATTGTCGATGCTAATTCCTCATTGCGAGTTGCCGCAGTAACTACTCTGCTTACAGCGTCCTTGTATGCATCCCAGTCTGTAGATTTTATAAGGAATTTCTTTGGGTTCCTCTGCGCATGGAAAGCCGATATCAGGATTGGGTAATGGTCGTTTCCGCGTGTCTCCAAATCAGTGCACCAGCCAAAGTTGTGAGCGAATGAACTTGTGACAAATGTCACGTCGATGCTGCTGGTAGTCGTCGGACCTCGGAGGTAGGTGATGCTGCCGTCATTTAATGGCTGAACTGAATGCTTGGACAGAAGGCTTGCAAGCTTGGCACCTCGAGCACATGTATGTGAGCTTCCCCAAATTTCATTACGAGCATTGAAGTCTCCGCAAATAATATGCGGTGAGGGCGTTCTTGCTATGAAGTTTTCAAGTCTCAAAGCATCAAATGGCGTGCCTGGCTCAGAGTGTTCTGTTGTACGACAGGACGAAGAATGGGCTGACGAAGATGAAGTAGGGGAAGACGTCAAAGAGGCCTTCGATCAGGTGGCCAGCAACGGCACCGTCAACTGCTACTCGCTCCAGACTCTGCTAAGAAATCTGACCGAGGAAAGTACGTTCGCAGCAGCTACTCCTTTAGTTTGAATGGCATGCCTAGTAGAGTACATTATTATTAGGATAAAATCTAATTAATTCCAACTAGCATAATTCGAATAATCGGATTATTTGTACCAATGCTGTGAATATGTAAACATCTAACATTTTTTTAAATAACAGGCCCTGTAAATTTGGAGTCGGCATAGTTCGAACAAATTTCCGGACGACTTTGAGTTACAGTTCTGGAGAGTCGACTGTAATGCGCTTAAATTTCTGCTTAAAAGTAGGAGCATGCATTTGTCTGCTTTCACGGGCACAAAGCGCATTCCTCCTGGAGCAGCATAAAAGAGCGTGAAATAAAATTTTGTGAAAGAGAAGGAGAGAGGAGTGTGGCGATAAAAAGGATGCAGGTAATCAAAAGAAAAGTGGCAGTTTTTTGGCTCCAAGTTTTCAAGTTTTCTCACAGCAGCGAGATGCTTGGCGTAGCCTAAGCGGCGGGTGTGCTACATTCTGTTCTGCTTCGAGCCTCAACGACTGCGTGTGGAGTTCTTAGGGTAAAAATTATCGGGGACACAATTGTGGTTTCAGATGGAAATGCCCTCGAGTTCTCCCTGGATATGTGCCGGAGCATGGTGGCACTCATGGATGTATCCTTGGTGACTTTTGTTTGTTCTGTTGTTGTATGTTGGCATCCAGAAGCAGAGCGCGGGCGGCGGTCAGCATAGACGAATTAGCAAGCCAGTAGATCGGACGGTAACTCAGCATCCTTGTGTTTCATATAATGTGACAAAAGGAATTCGCAGAAATACTTGTATTTGGGCCTGTTGTTTCATAACTTTTCAGGAGGACACAGGGGCGCAATAAAAGACACGGACATAGAAGTAGACAGGGACGAGCGCTTACTATCAACAGGCTTTATTCGACGTAGACCGTTAATATACCTTCGCTTTACCCAAGCGCCACTGTGCGAATCACAAGCACGTGGGTACCAGAAAACACCAAAAGAAATCAAAAGGCAAGCGATTACAGAAATCTATCTAAGAAAACCATTTCAGATCGGTGAAGTATCACAGATGAATCACTGATGCAGTTATCTCATTTTTTTCTAATGTAATAGGCTTCCACCTGTTCCCGTTCAATCTGATCGAGGCTTCTCAACAATACTTTACAGTCCGATAAGCGGGGAAAACAGGCGACCTTATTCTTCTTAGTGCATTTTTGGCAATGGTCCGGGAGATGGGAGCCTGTCTTCTTTAAAGAGTTCTTGTGCTCCAGAAGGCGCTGGTTGAGGCAACGTCCAGTTTGCCCAACGTAAACCTTCCCGCAAGTGAGCGGGAACTCATATATAACTCCTTTTTTGCAGGTTACGTGGGGCTTACGGTGTTTTACGCCACACTCTTTCAGTTTTTCTTTTCTTCTTATGCCTGCACACAGACCGGACAGCTTTCGCGGAGCAGAAAATACTACTTCCACTCCGTACTTCTTGGCCACCTTCTTGATGTTGTGGGAAGTTCTGTGTACGTATGGTACCACCTCCGGCGTTGAACATTTCGTTGGGTCTTTCGCATTGCTGCGCTTGCTGTCCTTCATCCTAAGACGGTCAAAAGGGCTATCGCTTTACAATGTATTTCGTCTGCACTAACGAAGTCCTGTCACCACGCTGTGCTCGCGGGCTTCTTGTCACAGGTCGCAAGGCTGGAAAAGGCAGGCTTCCCTGATTCCCTCATTCTAGCTGTGACGTAGTCCTTGGTCAACAAATTGAAGGACAGCAAGCGGAGCAATGCGAAAGACCCAACGAATTGTTCAAGGCTGGAGGTGGTACCATACGTACACAGAACTTCCCACAACATCAAGAAGGTGGCCAAGAAGTACGGAGTGGAAGTAGTATTTTCTGCTCTGCGAAAGCTGTCTGGTATGTGTGCACGCACAAGAAGAAAAGAAAAACTGCAAGAGTGTGGCGTAAAGCACCGTAAGCCCCACGTAACCTGCAAAAAAGGAGTTGTATACGAGTTCCCGCTCACTTGCGGGAAGGTTTACGTTGGGCAAACTGGACGTTGCCTCAACCAGCGCCTTTTGGAGCACAAGAACTCTTTATAGAAGACAGGCTCCCATCTCCCGGACCATTGCCAAAATTGCACTAAGAATAATAAGGTCGCCTGTTTTCCCCGCTTATCGGACTGCAAAGTATTGTTGAGAAGCCGCGATCAGACTGAACGGGAACTGGTGGAAGCCTATTACATGAGAAAAAAAGGAGATAACTGTATCAGTGATTCATCTGCGATACTTCACCGATCTGAAATGGTTTTCTTAGATTTCTGTAATCGCCTGCCTTTGGATTTCTTTTGGTGTTTTCTGGTACCGACGTGCTTGTGATTCGCACAGTGGCGCTTGGGTAAAGCGAAGGTATATTAACGGTCTACGTCGAATAAAGCCTGTTGATAGTAAGCGCTCGTCCCTGTCTACTTCTATGTACGTGTCTTTTATTGCGCCCCTGTGTCCTCCTGAAAAGGAATTCGCATCTTTAGTCAAGATTGTAAGCTGTCTGTAGTTTCAGGGATCTGTACACTAGTAAATGTGCTTCCGGTTCTGAAAGTTGAAGTACAGCGTCCTTACAAGTGTTTTCCGGCCTTTTTTGACCCAGATAAACGAGGAAATGAAAAAAAAAAGATAACATTCAGTGGCCGTTTTACTCGATTCTCGAGACGAAAGAGACAGAGATGTGCACCCAGCGTAGTGTGTTTCATCTGTTATACTTGTAAACGTGGAACTCACACGAAACTAATAGAAACTCGCGCTTATTAGGTCTTTGTGTGCAAAATTTGTTACATGCACCGCTGCACAGATCGCCAGTCTTTGCTGGGTGCGTGTTTCGGTGATGAACACGTCCTCATTCAAGCTGATTCGAGAAATCAATGCACGTTGATTACAAGGCCTCGAAATGGATAAAAAACTTTCACGTTCGTATCTTAGGCTGCAGTTTTGTTTAGTCACGGAACCATACGGTAGGTTTCTGTTATGTAGATCTTTTCTATTGAAACTCTACTTTGTCCAAAGCAAGCACAAGAAGAAAGTTCTGAATTGTGATTTTCCGTTAAAATCGTGGCTTTTTGCGGAGGGAGGAACTAATGAAGACAACGAATATTCGCTGAGCATACGCTAAATGTAAATCATGATGGGTCAATGTCCTGGTAGGGTTGTGTCCCTTAACTTTCTTTTGTCAGAGCAATTACAGTGGAACACTTACTCTGCGAGAGTTCGACCGACTTCACAAGCTTATAATGAAATGGAAGGTAAGTGCTTTTATGGCTCAGCGATGTGACCGAGAAAGCGAGAGTGATTGATTTGATGAAAACTGTAAGCTGAATACTCCGAAAGAGTAAGCAGCGGATGTTGCATGAACACAAACGATTAGACGTGCTAAAAGGAAAATTTCATAGGCGCCACAATAATGAACAAAAACCATGACTGAGTGCATACGACATGCAAGCCCAATGATAAAGTATTAATAAAAGGTTCTATAGCTACTTTATGGTAACCTAAAACAGTGAAAATAGGTGCCACAACAAACTCCTCTTTCAGTCTCTCAGTAAATGGTGTTTGGCACGGTTATTATTTTACAACCAGGGAGCAAGAGCTTATCACGTTTCTGACGTGATGAACTGTATCGAAATTTTCTTCCCGTGTTCTAGCAGCGTTATTTCTTCTATGACAGGAAGCGTTCAGCGATCACGATAAAGACTCTTCTGGCGAGCTGAGCACGTACGAGCTACGAAAAGCACTGCGAAGTGCAGGTGAGAGCATTTTACAAATACCTAGATGTTCCAGGCCACCCCTCCCACAGCGTGTGAATACTAGTTGCAATGTTGTGCTCTAAATTTTCTAGTAATCCGGAGTTGGGCTAGCTGGTGAATGGCGAACACAACGGAAAAGCGCGCGGAAACAGGACAAGAGACGATACACAGAGGGCGCTGGCGCTGAGTGGAATGGGGGGTAACTAATCGAGAACCATGCCTTGAGAAACTATCGTCAGGCTGGCGGCCGCGTGAACTTGCCCGTGTGAAAAGGAAAGCGAGACAAGAGGAGTGGTTGTGGGGGATAGAATGGGGCACAATGGCACCCGAAAAGGAAGTCGCGTCAGCCTTAGTGCTGCCTTTGGTTGCTATGCGATGAGGCGGCCCCTTGGTGCGTCAAGCTCTTGCTAGCGACGGCGATATACGCGGCGTACTTCAGTGGAGATGCCCTCTCGTCCGGTACCTGCACACTCCGGCTTATTAAACAGTGTCCTAATATGTCACATCGCCCTGCTTTTCCGTGAACAAATAACGCTAGCGAAGATATGCGTCACGGGTGATTCTGCACTGACCGCTGAAGCGTACCGCCACTGAGAATGGAGCGCCCGTACGCGGCTGAACACGCGTTTCTCCCGCCCGTAGCCTTCTCCCAATATTCTCAGCCCTCCGTTACCGACAAGCAGATTGTTCTATTCCCTTAAATCTTGTTAGTGTACCTCAGAACTGGAGCAAAGGGAACATTTTCGCGACCGCGGTGGTGCAGCTGAAGCGGAGGTGACCAAGTCAGCGCGCGTCCTGAGGCGAAAATAGATTACGCAAACCGGACTCGGCTAGCGGCAATCTCATTGGTGAATCGCTGAGGGGATTTAGTGGCGGCGAGCGAAATGTTTTGGGAAGGCAGTGACGAGCGACAAGGCAAGCGACAGGGGCAAAACACTTTGCGTGGCAGCGCCTCTCGCCGCTTGCCGCCGTCGCTTGAGCATTGAAACGAAATTTCGCATACATGCTGCTCAGCCTTTGTTTGTTGGCCGCCATCGGCGCCATTAAGCAAGGCGGCAATGGTCACGGGTCGGGATGGCCGTTTTTTTGTGCATTGAACCCTGTCTCATTTCCTGCGCTTGTCGTTTCTTTCTTGCCCCTTTTCTACGCGCTCTTTTCCGTCATGTCTAAAATTTAGTGAAACGTAACCACGCTTGAATGAAGCGAACATACATTGGAAGAGACTTATGTTAGGGGTTACGTGTACTCAACGCAGTGCATTAGTGCCGCTTTTTAGGCAGTATTCACGCAGAAGACTGACGATGATGGACATGTAAAGTAGATGAATGAGGTCACCAACCTGCCAAATTCCGCCTCTTTTCCTGTATTCACAATTCACACGGGAAGCTGGGAACTGCCGACAGGTACCCTGACGAGCGAAGCGTCGGAGGTGAGGAGGCAGAGCAGGGAAGATGAAAGGGGAATTAAAGACGGGGCCTGAAGCTCTGCTGCCATGCTGAAGGAGGTGGACTGTGCCGGTCGGAAGAGAGCGGAGGGAAAAAAAAAGAACGAGTGGACATAGAAAACATATGAGATAAAAGAGTTAAAAGACAGGGCTTATAAGATAGAAAAGAAACCGAAAGAAGGAAAATAAACTTTTGATAGATGGTGCGTAAGGTGCACAGATAATCGGCACAATATTGCAAACAGATAGTTTCACTCTTGTCCTTTGTAGGAGCAGCACTTGCCAGTATGTTCCCGATATTGGGCAAATTACAAATTACCGAGGTCCTAGTACCGACAGCGAAATCAGCTTCGGTGGCATGTGCAGGGGTCGTCATGCGTGGTGGTCCGCTTGACGCAGACCACTTCCGTACTTCCTGTAATTGTCGTGGTGTAGCCTGGCCTGCCGGTGACGTCGAGCATGTCCTCCTCACATCCATCCGCGGCGGGCTGCCCCGTCACGACAACACTTTAGCAGAGAGAACATGCATTTATAACGGATCTCGGAGAGCGTTAGCGCAGGATTGGTTTAACGCAGCACCAAAAGTAAAAGTCGTAGGTACGTACTAAGCAGCCCGAGCTCTCTCAAATGCCAAAATGCACTCTAAACAGAAAGGAGTAAAAAGGGTGTAAAGTTGCCCTTTATGCACTCTAAACCAAAATGCACTCTAAATAGAAAGGAGTAAAAATGGAGTAAAGGTGCCCTTTATCCACTTTAAACGGAAAAGAGTGAAAAGGGAGTAAAGTTGCTCTTTATGCACTCTAAACCAAAATGCACTCTAAACAGAAAGGGGTAAGAAGGGAGTAAAGTTGCTCTTTATGCACTCTAAACCAAAATGCACTCTAAACAGAAAGGAGTAAAAAGGGTGTAAAGTTGCCCTTTATGCACTCTAAACCAAAATGCACTCTAAATAGAAAGGAGTAAAAATGGAGTAAAGGTGCCCTTTATCCACTTTAAACGGAAAAGAGTGAAAAGGGAGTAAAGTTGCTCTTTATGCACTCTAAACCAAAATGCACTCTAAACAGAAAGGGGTAAGAAGGGAGTAAAGTTGCTCTTTATGCACTCTAAACCAAAATGCACTCTAAACAGAAAGGAGTAAAAAGGGTGTAAAGTTGCCCTTTATGCACTCTAAACCAAAATGCACTCTAAATAGAAACGAGTAAAAATGGAGTAAAGGTGCCCTTTATCCACTTTAAACGGAAAAGAGTGAAAAGGGAGTAAAGTTGCTCTTTATGCACTCTAAACCAAAATGCACTCTAAACAGAAAGGGGTAAGAAGGGAGTAAAGTTGCTCTTTATGCACTCTAAACCAAAATGCACTCTAAACAGAAAGAGGTAAGAAGGGAGTAAAGTTGCTCTTTATGCACTCTAAACCAAAATGCACTCTAAACAGAAAGGGGTAAGAAGGGAGTAAAGTTGCTCTTTATGCACTCTAAACCAAAATGCACTCTAAACAGAAAGGGGTAAGAAGGGAGTAAAGTTGCTCTTTATGCACTCTAAACCAAAATGCACTTTAAACGGAAAAGAGTGAAAAGGGAGTAAAGTTGCTCTTTATGCACTCTAAACCAAAATGCACTCTAAACAGAAAGGGGTAAGGGAGTAAAGTTGCTCTTTATGCACTCTAAACCAAAATGCACTCTAAACAGAAAGGGGTAAGAAGGGAGTAAAATTGCTCTTTATGCACTCTAAACCAAAATGCACTCTAAACAGAAAGGGGTAAGAAGGGAGTAAAGTTGCTCTTTATGCACTCTAAACCAAAATGCACTCTAAACAGAAAGGGGTAAGAAGGGAGTAAAGTTGCTCTTTATGCACTCTAAACCAAAATGCACTCTAAACAGAAAGGAGTAAAAAGGGTGTAAAGTTGCCCTTTATGCACTCTAAACCAAAATGCACTCTAAATAGAAAGGAGTAAAAATGGAGTAAAGGTGCCCTTTATCCACTTTAAACGGAAAAGAGTGAAAAGGGAGTAAAGTTGCTCTTTATGCACTCTAAACCAAAATGCACTCTAAACAGAAAGGGGTAAGAAGGGAGTAAAGTTGCTCTTTATGCACTCTAAACCAAAATGCACTCTAAACAGAAAGGGGTAAGAAGGGAGTAAAGTTGCTCTTTATGCACTCTAAACCAAAATGCACTTTAAACGGAAAAGAGTGAAAAGGGAGTAAAGTTGCTCTTTATGCACTCTAAACCAAAATGCACTCTAAACAGAAAGGGGTAAGGGAGTAAAGTTGCTCTTTATGCACTCTAAACCAAAATGCACTCTAAACAGAAAGGGGTAAGAAGGGAGTAAAATTGCTCTTTATGCACTCTAAACCAAAATGCACTCTAAACAGAAAGGGGTAAGAAGGGAGTAAAGTTGCTCTTTATGCACTCTAAACCAAAATGCACTCTAAACAGAAAGGGGTAAGAAGGGAGTAAAGTTGCTCTTTATGCACTCTAAACCAAAATGCACTCTAAACAGAAAGGAGTAAAAAGGGTGTAAAGTTGCCCTTTATGCACTCTAAACCAAAATGCACTCTAAATAGAAAGGAGTAAAAATGGAGTAAAGGTGCCCTTTATCCACTTTAAACGGAAAAGAGTGAAAAGGGAGTAAAGTTGCTCTTTATGCACTCTAAACCAAAATGCACTCTAAACAGAAAGGGGTAAGAAGGGAGTAAAGTTGCTCTTTATGCACTCTAAACCAAAATGCACTCTAAACAGAAAGGGGTAAGAAGGGAGTAAAGTTGCTCTTTATGCACTCTAAACCAAAATGCACTCTAAACAGAAATGGGTAAGAAGGGAGTAAAGTTGCTCTTTATGCACTCTAAACCAAAATGCACTCTAAACAGAAAGGGGTAAGAAGGGAGTAAAGTTGCTCTTTATGCACTCTAAGCCAAAATGCACTCTAAACAGAAAGGGGTAAGAAGGGAGTAAAGTTGCTCTTTATGCACTCTAAACCAAAATGCACTCTAAACAGAAAGGGGTAAGAAGGGAGTAAAGTTGCTCTTTATGCACTCTAAACCAAAATGCACTCTAAACAGAAAGGGGTAAGAAGGGAGTAAAGTTGCTCTTTATGCACTCTAAACCAAAATGCACTCTAAACAGAAAGGGGTAAGAAGGGAGTAAAGTTGCTCTTTATGCACTCTAAACCAAAATGCACTCTAAACAGAAAGGGGTAAGAAGGGAGTAAAGTTGCTCTTTATGCACTCTAAACCAAAATGCACTCTAAACAGAAAGGGGTAAGAAGGGAGTAAAGTTGCTCTTTATGCACTCTAAACCAAAATGCACTCTAAACAGAAAGGAGTAAAAAGGGTGTAAAGTTGCCCTTTATGCACTCTAAACCAAAATGCACTCTAAATAGAAAGGAGTAAAAATGGAGTAAAGGTGCCCTTTATCCACTTTAAACGGAAAAGAGTGAAAAGGGAGTAAAGTTGCTCTTTATGCACTCTAAACCAAAATGCACTCTAAACAGAAAGGGGTAAGAAGGGAGTAAAGTTGCTCTTTATGCACTCTAAACCAAAATGCACTCTAAACAGAAAGGAGTAAAAAGGGTGTAAAGTTGCCCTTTATGCACTCTAAACCAAAATGCACTCTAAATAGAAACGAGTAAAAATGGAGTAAAGGTGCCCTTTATCCACTTTAAACGGAAAAGAGTGAAAAGGGAGTAAAGTTGCTCTTTATGCACTCTAAACCAAAATGCACTCTAAACAGAAAGGGGTAAGAAGGGAGTAAAGTTGCTCTTTATGCACTCTAAACCAAAATGCACTCTAAACAGAAAGAGGTAAGAAGGGAGTAAAGTTGCTCTTTATGCACTCTAAACCAAAATGCACTCTAAACAGAAAGGGGTAAGAAGGGAGTAAAGTTGCTCTTTATGCACTCTAAACCAAAATGCACTTTAAACGGAAAAGAGTGAAAAGGGAGTAAAGTTGCTCTTTATGCACTCTAAACCAAAATGCACTCTAAACAGAAAGGGGTAAGGGAGTAAAGTTGCTCTTTATGCACTCTAAACCAAAATGCACTCTAAACAGAAAGGGGTAAGAAGGGAGTAAAATTGCTCTTTATGCACTCTAAACCAAAATGCACTCTAAACAGAAAGGGGTAAGAAGGGAGTAAAGTTGCTCTTTATGCACTCTAAACCAAAATGCACTCTAAACAGAAAGGGGTAAGAAGGGAGTAAAGTTGCTCTTTATGCACTCTAAACGAAAATGCACTCTAAACAGAAAGGAGTAAAAAGGGTGTAAAGTTGCCCTTTATGCACTCTAAACCAAAATGCACTCTAAATAGAAAGGAGTAAAAATGGAGTAAAGGTGCCCTTTATCCACTTTAAACGGAAAAGAGTGAAAAGGGAGTAAAGTTGCTCTTTATGCACTCTAAACAAAAATGCACTCTAAACAGAAAGGGGTAAGAAGGGAGTAAAGTTGCTCTTTATGCACTCTAAACCAAAATGCACTCTAAACAGAAAGGGGTAAGAAGGGAGTAAAGTTGCTCTTTATGCACTCTAAACCAAAATGCACTCTAAACAGAAATGGGTAAGAAGGGAGTAAAGTTGCTCTTTATGCACTCTAAACCAAAATGCACTCTAAACAGAAAGGGGTAAGAAGGGAGTAAAGTTGCTCTTTATGCACTCTAAACCAAAATGCACTCTAAACAGAAAGGGGTAAGAAGGGAGTAAAGTTGCTCTTTATGCACTCTAAACCAAAATGCACTCTAAACAGAAAGGGGTAAGAAGGGAGTAAAGTTGCTCTTTATGCACTCTAAACCAAAATGCACTCTAAACAGAAAGGGGTAAGAAGGGAGTAAAGTTGCTCTTTATGCACTCTAAATCAAAATGCACTCTAAACAGAAAGGGGTAAGAAGGGAGTAAAGTTGCTCTTTATGCACTCTAAACCAAAATGCACTCTAGACAGAAAGGGGTAAGAAGGGAGTAAAGTTGCTCTTTATGCACTCTAAACCAAAATGCACTCTAAACAGAAAGGGGTAAGAAGGGAGTAAAGTTGCTCTTTATGCACTCTAAACCAAAATGCACTCTAAACAGAAAGGGGTAAGAAGGGAGTAAAGTTGCTCTTTATGCACTCTAAACCAAAATGCACTCTAAACAGAAAGGGGTAAGAAGGGAGTAAAGTTGCTCTTTATGCACTCAACCAAAATGCACTCTAAACAGAAAGGGGTAAGAAGGGAGTAAAGTTGCTCTTTATGCACTCTAAACCAAAATGCACTCTAAACAGAAAGGGGTAAGAAGGGAGTAAAGTTGCTCTTTATGCACTCTAAACCAAAATGCACTCTAAACAGAAAGGGGTAAGAAGGGAGTAAAGTTGCTCTTTATGCACTCTAAACCAAAATGCACTCTAAACAGAAAGGGGTAAGAAGGGAGTAAAGTTGCTCTTTATGCACTCTAAACCAAAATGCACTCTAAACAGAAAGGGGTAAGAAGGGAGTAAAGTTGCTCTTTATGCACTCTAAACCAAAATGCACTCTAAACAGAAAGGGGTAAGAAGGGAGTAAAGTTGCTCTTTATGCACTCAACCAAAATGCATTCTAAACAGAAAGGGGTAAGAAGGGAGTAAAGTTGCTCTTTATGCACTCTAAACCAAAATGCACTCTAAACAGAAAGGGGTAAGAAGGGAGTAAAGTTGCTCTTTATGCACTCTAAACCAAAATGCACTCTAAACAGAAAGGGGTAAGAAGGGAGTAAAGTTGCTCTTTATGCACTCTAAACCAAAATGCACTCTAAACAGAAAGGGGTAAGAAGGGAGTAAAGTTGCTCTTTATGCACTCTAAACCAAAATGCACTTTAAACGGAAAAGAGTGAAAAGGGAGTAAAGTTGCTCTTTATGCACTCTAAACCAAAATGCACTCTAAACAGAAAGGGGTAAGAAGGGAGTAAAGTTGCTCTTTATGCACTCTAAACCAAAATGCACTCTAAACAGAAAGGGGTAAGGGAGTAAAGTTGCCCTGTATGCACTCTAAATAGAGAGGAGTAAAAAGGGATTAAAGTTGCCCTTTATTCACTCTAAATAGAGAGGAGTAAAAAGGGATTAAAGTTGCTCTTTATGCACTCTAAACCAAAATGCACTCTAAACAGAAAGGGGTAAGAAGGGAGTAAAGTTGCTCTTTATGCACTCTAAACCAAAATGCACTCTAAACAGAAAGGGGTAAGGGAGTAAAGTTGCCCTGTATGCACTCTAAATAGAGAGGAGTAAAAAGGGATTAAAGTTGCCCTTTATTCACTCTAAATAGAGAGGAGTAAAAAGGGATTAAAGTTGCCCTTTATTCACTCTAAATACAGAGGAGTAAAAAGGGATCAAAGTTGCCCTTTATGCACTCTAAACAGAAAGGAGTAAGAAGGGAGTAAAGTTGCCCTTTGTGCACTCTAAACTAAAATGCACTCTAAATAGAAAGGAGTAAAAAGGTAGGAAAGTTGCCCTCTATGCACTCTCAATAGAAAGGAGTAAAAAGCGTGTAAAGTTGCGCCTTATGCACTCTAAACCAAATTGCACTCTAAACAAAGGAGTAAAAAGGGAGTAAAGTTGCCCTTTATGCACTCTTAACAGAAAGGAGTAAAAGGGAGTAAGGTTGCCCTCTATGCACTCTAAATAGAAAAGAGTAAAAACGAATGTTGCCCTGTATGCACTCTAAATAGAAAGGAGTAAAAAGGGATTAAAGTTGCCTTTTATGCACTCTATACAAGAAGGAGTAAAAATGAAGTAAAGTTGCCCTCTAGCCCACACCCTTAAAAGAGAGTTCGTTAGACGACAGCTTAGCCCCTTTTTACTCCAATATAGGTGTATTGGTGTTTAGAGTGTGGTACAGTGCTCCGGATGTTGCCACGTTGACGCTGTAATAAGCCCGTGAATACACATTGGAACACGTGCTCGAAATTCTAGAAAGAGCGTTCGGAGTCCGAACGCACAGAACAGCTTTGATGGTGGAGATTCCTTTAGCATACGCAGTGCCCTTCCACATGCCCGCGTTGTGTAAGATCTCTTTTTTTTGTTTTTCAATAGATAGCCCCGGGGGCTTGTAGACACAACATCTACAACATTTTTTTCATGTGTAAGCCTCGCTGCTCGGCACAGCGTACGTCGGTTTTGTTAAAACTCGTGCTTTCTCTCAACCTGCCACAGGTTACAGAGTGAACCAGCACGTGCTGAAGGCTCTCGTCCTACGGTACGGCCACGACCGCAAGATCAACCTCTCAGACTTCATCGCCTGTGCCGTCAAGCTGATGTGCATGATAGGTTGGTATGGCATGAAACACGGGTTAACTTGCCGACAATTGTCCTAAAAAAAGGCCGCTCATGCAGTTTGTAATTTGTAGCCATCAGTCTCTAAGTAGTCTGCGTTGCAAAAAAAAAATTGTTCAACTACGCAACGGGCTTTATGAAAAGCGCTGAGGGCATAATAAACACCAGATTTAATGGCTCAAGACTCTTTGCGGGCTAAAAAAAGGGGGGGGATGTGGATCACGCCGTATAGAGGAAGGTTCCGAAATAAATTCAAGCACAAGAGCAGCTCTGAATTTATTATCCGGCGAAGTACGACCACCAAAGTAGTAATCGAAGGTGGTCACAAAGTCTGTTGTGAAGAGTCTTGGTTTAAAGCCTGGTCTTAAGACGAGAAAAAGCTTCCTCCAGAAACAACGTATCAGCGAAATTTTGTAGTTTCGATGCGGCCTGAAGCATGAGCCTCGGTGATTTGTACTCTCAGTCATGGTTTTTTTCTTTTTATTCTCGCAGATATTTACGGCGACTTGGATCCGAACAATGAGAATGCGATTGTCCTCAGTCGCAACGAGGTAAATATTCTCTCCTAAGCGAAACCCACAACAACCACTGCTATTCATCTGAAGAGCATGTATTCTTATTCTCCGTTTTTTTTTGTTTTTTTGTTGTTTTTTGCAGTGGCTCAAGTACACAATGTACTGCTAACCGACTGAGCGGCACCATCTCAATGGACTTCTGCAATGGATGCTCCGGGAAGATCAGGAACATTGGTTTCTGTGATAGCTTCAACATCTGATAACAAATAAAGTGTTATCCTTTCCATCACATTACATCCTCCGATGCAACGTGATATTCATCCCCTACGACAATTCGAGCTAGCTGGGCCTCCGTCGTGACAGTTATTGATGGTACGGCAGTCGGCTGTACACGGAAGTTGGTCAAAGTGTTGGTCAAATGTTTAGGGGAATCCCCCAAGGTGGAGTAGATTTGTAATAAGGGAGTAATTACTCATTGGCATCCACCCGAGCGCAGCCATACGGCTACAAAGGAAAGCTATACAGCTTTCTCAGAAACTTCGTAGTTAAAGAAAAATTCGTCCTGGTCCGGGGTTCGAACCCGGGACCACCGCTACACCGGAGCAGTCGCTCTACCAATTGAGCTAACCGGGACGGCAAGCTTATGGTAGGGCGAGAGCGAATTGATCAATAACTCGAAGTGGGAACAGTGTTGGTCAAATGTTTAGGGGAATCCCCCAAGGTGGAGTAGATTTGTAATAAAAAGCTTCCTCCAGAAACAACGTATCAGCGAAATTTTGTAGTTTCGATGCGGCCTGAAGCATGAGCCGATCGTGCCTGAGAACCGTCAATGCTTTACTTTTTGTTTTCAGTGCCGGTTGGTGTGAGTCTTTTTGCGGTACAAGGCTGCGCTAGGAGCGCGCTACACGTGTTCAGGATAACTGCGGGGGCGACGGCAAAATTGATAAACGAAAACAATGATGGCTGAAAGACGATGGGGAAAGATTACTCGCGTTACCAGGCTTCTTGCACGCAACAAGCATGCGGCTGCTCACCGGTTCTTTTTGTTTTAGTTGAAAACTAAGCCACTGAATGCGGCTGGCGCAATTTCTTGGTTTTCATAAAACCTCCGAGTTAAAAAACTTGCTTTACGCTCCTTTCGCCATAGGCTGTCGAACATACATAGCTGTTTGCATAAAAGAGTCCCGCATACATTTCCTCTTTTTATGCCTTCGTCTTATGCCTAAGTTGCGTGCTTCACAATACTGTCTGTGGTTCGAAACCTCTTAAACCTTTTAGCAAATCCATAGCATCTGCTATTCAACCTTCATAAAAAAAAAGGTGAGTGTATGTTTATTTTTTCGGTCGCAGAAGCTCGCTTGCTGCGAACATGCGCGCAACTATTACATCGATTTAGCAAACAGAAAACTTCCTGTATACCTTGCAGGTTGCACACGAAATGAAAATAAACGCCTCCTGACGTAAGCAGAAATTACTGGATTCAGAAAGCTATGAAATATTACAATTAGGCAGAGGGAAAGTAGATGAAGAAGGTAGGACAAGATTTTCATCGATTTAGGTTCTAAGTATTTTAACTGTCTCTCCTTGCTTTGTCAACGTATCGAAGCAACAAGAAAAAAAAATTAAGAAAAACGGCAATTCTGCCTGACACAGCTCAAATGGTGGCTGATCTGAAAGAACGGAAACCAAGAGAGAGAAAATGACAAACAAAACTGAGCTGCGAATTCTAGTTGACAATTAAAATTCACACATTACGGCTAATATAGGACTCGCTTCCTCAATTTAAATTTCTGATTGCTTTCTTTGACTAGCAGTCTCCATAGCTTTCTTTTCCTGAGTGTTGTTTCGCTTTAGAGATTTTTACGCCGGAATTTAGGCACGAAAAATCGGGCAATATCTATGTTTTGAGCAGTAGTTCAGCTAGAACTGTGGTTATACTTAAAAAAAAAAGAATCATACTTGCCTTTTTCGGATATTTTTGCCAGAAAGGACCATTTACTAGAGACGAACCTGGATATAACAAAACGGCATTTAGCGAAATAATAGATATAACGAAGGAATAGCAATTCCCCTCTAAACTCCAGTAGAAGCTCACATGACAGACATCTCTTTTTTAAGAAGTAAGATTTTCCTACAACTGGATATGCCGATATTCCAGTTAAACCTCCTGGCCATATTGCGCCGAGCATGTGATTATATAACGGCATCCAACACTACCCTATCGATTCAAATTTATAAATGGCTGTTCGCCCATTCTCCAACCTGCACACGGCCCAGCGCTGTGCTTCCCATGTGCAGTTCTGTTTCTCTTTCCGCAGCTTGGCCGCACGGTTAAAACCGCTTTCAGTGCGCTTGGTGAGTTTGATGGTATCGAGGTACCACCGGTTTCTCAGATCCAAATAACGGTAAATGAAAGCGTCCAAGAATTTTCGTTCACCAGGTGGCGATCATTATCAAAATTGGTTTTAGAGTACGCGTTCTCCACAAGACACTCCTGTCATGCGAAGAAGTGCTGTGGCATACGCGCTCGTGAGCTGTGCGGCGAAGTCAGCAAAACAGGTCCTCGTGACAAAATCGCCGCTACACACCATACTTAGCGGCTCGTATCGGCTTCACCAACCTAAAAATAGAAGCTAAATATTTTTATGACGAGGTCTTTCCCTGTCCTCTGGGAATATATTCCTCTAGGACCCATTTTCTAGGCTTTGTTACTCGTGCAGGCTGGAGCGAGGGCGTGGGCTAGCGAGGCTCACATATTCGGTTGGTGTACGTATATTCGGCCGCATTAGAGGGCGCTCCGTGCGCTTGCTGGAGGCTCACGCAACGCACATCGACGCCGCACTAAACGCTGGCTTTGTTGTTCCGGTAATAGACGGTGGCAGGTTAGCCCACTGGCACACGGCATTTGCAGCCTGGATCAAGTGTCGCTATAGCGAAGCAATGGCAATAACGAAGAAATGGCGGAGCCCTTTCGGCTTTAATGTTACGAAGAACAACTGTATTAGCACACGTTTTACTTCGAAAGCAGTGCTTATTCGGTACCCCCCCCTTGTCATTTTCCAAAAATCTGCTGTCTGTTGAAGTGACGCCTCCAGCCCAAGCGAGAAGCCATCTCCCACCTCCAGAAACGCCACACAACAGAATGCATTTTTTTTGCGCAAAAAACACAGGACGAAGAAAGGAGATACACGCAGGACGAACGCTGAAAAACAATGCATTCTATGCACCAAGACCAACCAGCCCGTCTTTCCACTTTAAACACACAACAGGCACCTCCCCGTCACCTCAACCAAACCCAGCCTGCCTTTGCTCTCCAGAAGCGCCACCCAATGCCAACTCACCTCCCTCCACTGGCCACCCACGCAGCAGCTGAAGGAAGAAGCGAAGGCGAAATCCAATTCAAAGACGCTGTGGTAAAGCCAGCTGCCCAAAAAAGCACCGCACCTGTGCACCAGCCTCGCCCGGTAAATGTAGCGATTAAATTTATCAATGCTACACCACCCTGGAATTTCGCCGAGCTCCCAGAAAACCCAGGAAATGCTTTATCAAGAAACTCCCTGAAAGTAAAACCCAGCACTCATTAGACAGTGCCAAAAACAAATGTTAAGCACTCTCTAAAGCCTGCTTCGCATGCAAGTCAAAAATGATATAGCTACTTCTGCCGCAGCGGCGCAAGAACCTAGCAAGAACTTCTTTTCTAGCGCTCCCGGCGGCTTGAGCGGCCACAGCGGCGAAGTGCCTACGGATTGGAAATTTGGAAGCCGCGCTGCTCAGTCACTCAGTTCGCTATGTTGCATGCATGTATTTAGTCTTATGTCCCCAAATTTTTTTCATAAAATTTTGTAATTTTTAAAAAGCATAATATTTTCGCGCCCTAACTACAGCATGTAATGGTTCAAAGATTTCAGCATCCTAGGAATATGTTGCCAAAGCTGATGTCAAATATATTTTTTTCTACTGTAACACGTAGCAGAAATCGCTACACATTAGCGCAGAGCTTGCTTTCATGCGTGATTAGCTAGGAAGTACCTTGAGTAGTTCTTGTACGTATAGTTAAGGCATGGTTTCATATGTGGGGCTCAATGTCTCGACGGTGCACACAGGCTATATGAAACCCCGTAATGGAGGTCTCAGAATCGATTTCTACCAGCCAACGTTTTTCATTGCGCACTGACATCACACAAAACATGAGCCTTATGCCTTCATGGAAATGTGGCCACCACGGCCTAGTATTGATCCTGCAACTGCTGCAGGCGCAGTACCTGAACACCAAACCAACTTTGCCACCGCGATGGGCGGACGTTTGGTTGGCTCGCAAAAACAGTAATTATCTTTATGCAAGCACGCACGCACAAAACTTTCGAGGGAGCACTTTGGTGATTTAAAGCGCGATGAGGCGAAATGCTTTCCCGCAACACTCTCCAGCGTCCTTGCGCTAGATAAGAACTGCATATGCGTTGGCAGGAAGTCGGCGTAGCATGTGGATGGGTGGCGCCATCTGTTGTAGACGCCACAAATCAGAAACGTTTTATGTAACTGACGGACGGACGGACGGACGGACGGACAGTTAGAGCCGTCGCCGCGAGTTTGAGCCATTAAAGGCTTTCGCCTTAAAGGTGCACTGAAGAGGAATCTGAACTCGTCTTTTTGCCGCAGGGACTCGATCTACACGTTCCGAGCATTCTTGGAAACTTCGATTTATTGCCCTGTGCTGCCGATTTTGGGACACTGAAAAGAAATTAAAGTTGGCTTGTATCGACAGAATACCAGCTCCTGATTACAAAAACGTCACTCATACTGACAACAAAGCTCTTGTAACGTAGAAAAGGGCAAGAACCAAAATACAGGTATCGCCGCCACAGGCCAAACTCGCAAGTACAAGCGACATGACGTCATAGGACAAGGCAGTGTTGCTAGAACCAGTGGTTGCAGCAACACTGGGACAGGACAGGCACGAATCGCTGAGGCGCAGCCAATCCATGCGGAAATCTTCTTGACGTCGCGAGATGGCGCCACGTACCCGGCAGCTACGCTCGCGCCTCCAGCATCGGGACCAATCAGCGCCTGCTCACCAGTGGTAGGCGGGCTCCCGGTATTCCGCTAACGATAACAAGGTACACGGTATGCTAAAGATGTCTATTTGCGAGAACTTCGTTGACGACTTCGAGAACGGGATCCATCTTAACGCTGGCAAAACGCCGGTCCAAACGCAAACGAAGCGACTGTAGCGACGGCCGCAATAGCAGATAGATGCTTTCAACGTGCGGCCGGCGGTAGCTTTCTTTTCGGCTCGTAGGCCGCACTGCTGGCCGTCAGATATCACGGAGTCTGCGTTACGTCATGTGCACGTCATGTTTGACGTCACTTATGTGTCGTCATAAGAGAGTCCCAAGTTTGAATCAGAGCGGCGGGAAAAACTTTTTCAACATCGAATCCAAATTTCTTAGAAATAAATGCATCTTTCGCTGCCGGCCAAGTGGCAACAAAGCCATGAAATGACGAACTATCGGATTTTGCTATAAAAAAAATATTAATAGTGCTCTCCTCACTGTCCCTTTAACGTCTGGCTCCCGCTTTTTTTTTTTTTTTCAATCCCCGCATACGGTAGGAGGAGTCGACCAACGCAGGGTGTGCCTTTCAGGCGGTCGCGTGGCGACTTTGCTTTCGCTTTTGTTTCTTTTAGGTTTCCGGGAATAAATGGGTCTAGACAGAGACTACACAGCTGCAAATTAGGCCCACGGAAAAAAAAATACGCGTGGACACTTTTATTCGCCAATCACTACGTATCACTCCGCCGATGGCAGAGCGGCAAGCCGCCACGGGACTGGGTGAAAGGTTGGTCGACTCCTCCCACCATTTGCGGGGAATTAAAAAAAAAGAAAGGCGGGAGCCCAACGTTAATCCGATTTAAATCAGGGAAGTCGGCCGCACAGGGCCATAATTCGAAGTTTCCAAGAACGCTCGGAACGTGTAGATCGAGTTCCAGCGGTAAAAACACGAGTTCAGATTCCTCTTCAGTGCACTTTTAACATTTCATTGGCAAAGTGATCGTGTTGGCGACATTGCATGCGCAGCGGCGCATCTGGCAGAACAAGCGGCCACGGAGGGCGTGCATACAACACGTCGCATACCTTGCTGTCCCATGCCGGTAACACCGGAGCAGTGCAACGTTGGGAGGTTCGTCTACGCAAGAGTCCATCTTGAAACCACGGTCGTAGTGCTACGCGCCGCTTCGGCAGATGCGCTGTGCGTAATTCCCCCAAAATAGCGGTTGACTAGTTGTTTCTGAAAATCTTTTTTGTCATTATTGGGTAATTCTATGTTCCTGCGCTTTAACAACTGTTTTTTGTTCTTTTTTGGCCTACAAACTCACGCCATTCGTTTTTTTTTTCGTTTTATGCCTTTTGGATCTTTTGTTTTTTTTTACTGCCTATTATTTGTATATCGTCGTCGTCTTCAGTAGCGCTAGCGTCAAGACGACGACGTGAGGACATTAAGGAAAAAGGACGAAGTTCGCCACCGTCGGACTCGGCCCCGGACGTTCTTGGGAGCCTTCCAAACCGCCTTGAGCGTTAGCGCGTCTTACACCGACGTGACAATATTAGCGTCTCACTCTTGTGTGCTTGTATAGTTAGTCAAAAGACGGGGTAACTTGAATGAATAAGTAAATATATTTCGACTTTCGCGTACGGAGTTATACTCTTGCACGAACGAATGATCACGCCAGCTTAGCGCGGTCACATGAAGACAAGCCATTTTTTTTTATTTGTTTTCGTTGCGGTCAGCGCAGGGGTTTCGGCAGCAATTAATGTCCGCCACGAGCCACATTTTGAGGAGGAGGAGGAAATTGCTTTTGGGAAAGATAAGAAAGAAGAAGATCATGACAGCGGGAGGACGGCTGCCAAGGCGACTTCTGCCAGCGCTCTGTTTGACGTGCACGTGTTTTGGCGTCCTATTATTCAACACGAGCTGGAACGACATGTGTGAGTTCTGCATGTGATATTCTGCATGTGGTATTCTGCATGTGGTATATACAGTAAGGAATTTTTCGCAAAGTATCGATGACAATGTTGAATTGTTTATAAATCATGGTATTCATTAAGTCTAAATTTACGTGGGTGCCCACATTCTTGAATTCTTGCCGCGACAGCTTTATTAGAAACTTGCCCAGGGGGCAAGCGGCGCCGCAGTCATACGGTACAACAAAAAACCACATACGAGACATACAGGCAGGAAGAAAAACCATACAGGATATACGGGGTGTTTCACCTAAGACTTTATATAATTTTTGAAAATGGGCTTTTTTGAGTTAGCAGAGCGCTTTTTTTGGCATTGCATCGTCACCGCTGTAGCACCTCAGAATACGGCTAAGACGTGCTAACTAGGAAGCTGGTTGATTGATATTTAATAGTTAACTTTTAACTATTACTGTTAGGCTCCTTAATTACTGACAGGCGTGCAGCCCGCCGTAAGTAATGTCCATATTAGTTTTTAAAATATCGGAAATGCGGTTACGCTAGCCGCTGTGAAATTTTCAGTATTTCTGAGAGTTGCATCCATTGGAGAGGTTGCTTTGCCTGCAAGCTTCTCGAAAGTGCATGTATTTTGGCGCGACGTAGCGAAAATTTGTTCGGCCGCAGCGTCGAGGGTAACCGCATTTTCGAAATTTTAAAAACTGGTATGGACTTTACTTACGGCGCGCTACACGCCTGTCAGTGATCAATGAGCCTAACGGTAATAGTTCAAAGTTAATTATTGGATATTAGTTAACCAGGCTGCTTGTTGTCACATCTTAGTCGTATTCCGATGTACTACACCGGTGACAATGCTATGCCAAAGGAAGGGCTCTTCCAACTCAAAAAGCCGATTTAGTACGGTCATTGCCGGCAGCGTCCCGTTTTAAGACGTTGTTGGCTAAACGTGAGATGCATTAACTTAGCGGCGCGCACGACAAGGTCTTTAAATGAAACAAGACGCACCATTTACTATCATTTCTGTCATCTGAAGCACGCGAAGATAACCGCGCCCTTTATTTCAGAGCGGCGAATGCCTCTTGCTCATCACCGTGCATCGTCGAAAGGTCTAAAAGATTTCCTTTCATGCTCGATGCCGCCTTCGTGAAAACAGGTCGGGATGTTCTCTGGGGCAGTATTCTAAAAGATATTCACTATCCGTTGCTCATTTTGCGTCCGTTCGGACTCCTGTCTGCGGTCACTCAGATAAGCCCTGGACTTTCAAGCGTCTGTGGTAAGCGACCCGGCCATTGGATAGTTGGCGACCGGACCTTACCATTGGCTGAAATTGGATGCGATATGCGGCCAATGGTGAGGCGCATCGCAGCGCTCTGTCAACAGCAGGAGACCGGACCTGACTACACTGGCTGCCACTGAATGCGATTCACAGGAGACTTTAGGGCAGCGATCCGACCAAATGCACGTACTCGCTTCGCGGAAGTAGTCTAGAAGCAATCTATGTTTGTGGTTGGTTTATGGGGTTTAACGATAAGGCAAGGCTACATTGTCCCCAGTCTTTCCTTCGGAGCAAGAATAGAGGAATAAGATAAAGCTTTCTCATCTTGCGCTGCAGTCTTGGAAGACGCAGCGTTCCTGGGAGGAGAAGACAAGCATGCACGAAGAAGGATATTATTTCTGGAAACGTCGGAGACTCGGACCATCGGGGCAAGAGCGGCGTGTGCCGTGGAGTCAGCGTCTCGGCTCCACCCCCTATGGTCGGTGCACTACCTGCACGCCAGCTCAAAACTACTGTCGCCCTCCTGCCGCTTCTTCAGGCTTCTTCGCACCTTTCCGAACGTGCACATCGCCTACTTGAACTACATGAACCATTTTAAGGTAATGAAGACGTCCGGTATTTTTTTTTTGGCTTGTTTTCACCAGCCTGTCCTTTCTGGGCGCGGCTGAACAAAAGTATGTCTTGATTTCGACGCAATTGTTATAAATGATAAGTTCTCAGAGCAAAATTGCAGAAACGACGTTTCGAGAATGTTGCCGCACACCCACCTAAGTGCGCTAATTTTATTCGCTTAATTATAACCGATCTCTCGACAAGATGGAAGAGTTTTCATACTGACCCCTAAACTCATTAATTCGCTTGCGTCATGTAGGTGTTCAGAAGCAGCGTCCAGGGGCCGTATTCCATAAGCTGTCCATTTAAAAAAAACCATATCACGTCTGTCTGGACCTAGGTCACTGGTCACTGGTCCCTCGAGGTATACCCACGGCTTTCAAGCGCCTGTGGAAAGCAACCCGGCCATTGGATGGTTGGCCGCCGGACCTCACCATTGGCTCCCAGTGACTACAATATGCAGTCACTGCTGAGGTACATCGCAGCTCTCTGTCGACCCCAGCCAAACGGGCCTCCTTACTGGCTGCCATTGGTTGCCTGCTGTTGACAGAGCCATGCGATGCAAATCACCTGTGGTTGCACATCGCAGTCAATGCCAGCCAATGGTGAGGTCCGGCAGCCAACCACCCAATGGCGGGGTTGCTTTCCACAGACGCTTGAAAGCCATGAGTATATCTGAGTGACCAATGAAAGAGGACCAGACAGACGCAAAATGGCGGTTTTATAATGGACAGTTAATGGAATATGGCCCCAGGGTGGCCCAACATTGGCTCTTATTGGTGCTGCCATTCTGTATGCGGGAAGTGGGGTCAGAGATGTGACAATTGGAGGACTATGGGTGCTTCCTCTCCCCCTCTCCTTCCGCAGGACACCGCTCTCGGCCTGTGGCTCCGCGAGGGGGCCTACAAGCGCGGTCCTTACGAGGTCGTGCACCTGGCCGACGGCCTCCGGCTGGCTCTGCTCTTGAAGCACGGCGGCTTATACAGCCGCCCACAGACTTAACACGAATGACGGAAAGCGTGGCCTGGACTGCCGTCAGCGCCACGAAGCGATAGTCATTGGTGCGAGACAATGGTCTCAGTATGTTTGCGATGGCTGACGACAGGTGGTGCGCAGGTCGCTTTTACCGCTTTTCCGCTTGTGCCTGATCGCCGCGTGGACAGCGCGCTTGTCACGGGTGCGTTTCAGAGATTTTTGCTCGCTGATTCGGCCTCCACGACCCCGGCAACGCTCTTTGTAGTTTTCTTATCGTGGCAGCCAGGAACTACCCGCTAAGCTGCCGCGGTTCACACCTTCTATCGTCAGACATTGCAAACATTCCGAGAGCATTATCTCGCACCCGATGACTGTCGCTTCATGGCGCTGACGGCAGTCTAGGCCACGCATTCCGTCATTCGTGTTAAGTCTGTGGGCGGCTGTACGTGGACACCGACGTCGTCTTCTTGCGCGCCCTAGACGGCGTGGGCGACGCCGTGGTGGCCCAGTCGTCCGACGACACGGTCACCAACAACTTTTTCGCCTTCCCCGCCCGCCACCCGTTCATTGAGGAGTGCCTCAGCGACTTCGTCTCGGGCTACTATCCCAAGGAATGGGGATACAATGAACCAAGGCCAGTGAGGTCGGACACTATTTTTTAGCGCAGAAATGCCTTCTAGGGCTTGTATTATACATTTTGAGTACTGCTGCGTCTGCAGCGCAGTTAACTTGAATACCAGTAAAGGCCAATTATGTCTAGGAGAGCACTTACTGTAGCGCGGCTATGTGTAGTTATAGCAGGGTAAATTATCATTTTTATCGAGATGAGATTGGAAGGGGAAGTTCAAGATGAATGATGAAGTGCTAGATGAAGAACCTTCATCTGTCCTTCAGCTTTCGGCTCGTCGTGTGAGGCCTGAAGAACTTCTCCACGCAGACTTAAAGGTACAACAAGGAGGTAGGCTGTCTTTTTCGCTGCAAAGTTCTTCACGAGGACATCGTTCTGTAAACAGAACGAAGACAATCCTCGCTTGAACGAGGCGGGGGTTGAACAAACCTTGCCTTCCAAGTATTCGATGAGGCGTTTTATGTCGGGGTCCGCACTTTGCTGCTGTACAAAACAGCTGGAGCTGATGGGTCCCATGAAGGCGTCCTCTACGTCGTACGGCGGCGGTGCATCTACAGGGGCTCGTGACAGGCAGTCGGCGTCAGAGTGCTTGCGTCCGGACTTGTAAACGACGGTTACATCAAACTCCTGGAGTCGCAGGTTCCATTGTGCGAGGCGGCCGGAGGGATCCTTCAAACTGGCGAGCCAGCACAGTGCGTGGTGATCGCTGACCACCTTGAACGGTCGTCCGTACAGGTAGGGGCCGAATTTTGACGTAGCCCAGATGATGGCAAGACACTCCTTCTCAGTTGTCGAATAATTAGCTTCGGCTTTGGACAGGGAACGGCTAGCGTACGCGATGACCTTCTCCCCTCCGTCAATTTTCTGAACGAGGACAGCGCCTAGGCCCACACTACTTGCGTCTGTGTGAATTTCAGTCTCGGCGTTTTCATCGAAGCGCGCGAGGATAGGTGGGGACTGTAAACGACGCTGAAGTTCCTTGAAGGCTTCTACTTGCGGCGCTTCCCATTTAAATGGCATGTCTGCCTTTGTCAAGTGGGTCAGTGGCTTGGCGATGCGCGAAAAGTTCTTCACGAATCGTCGGTAGTACGCGCACAGTCCGAGGAATCTGCGCACAGCTTTCTTATCGGCTGGTCGTGGAAACATTGCTATAGCAGCGGTTTTCTGCGGGTCTGGCCGTACTCCCTCCTTGCTAACGATGTGGCCTAGAAACAGCAGGTCTTCATAGGCAAAGTGGCACTTCTCTGCTTTCAAAGTTAGGCCGGACGATTTGATTGCGTCTAGTACTGTTCGAAGCCTTTTTAGGTGTTCCTCAAAGTTCGAGGCGAAGACAACGACGCCATCTAAATATACCAGAGAAATCTGCCACTTCAGGCCTGCCAGCACTGTATCCATTACTCGCTGAAATGTGGCTGGTGCGGAACAGAGACCAAATGGCATCACCTTGAACTCGAAGAGGCCATCTGGAGTGATGAATAGGGTCTTCTCGCGATCTCTTTCATCGACCTCAATTTTCCAGTAGCCGCTCTTCAGGTCCATCGATGAGGAATATCTGGCGTTGCAGAGTCGGTCCAGTGTGTCGTCGATGCGAGGGAGGGGGTAGACGTCCTTCTTTGTGATGTTGTTCAAGCGCCGATAATCAACGCACAATCGAAGTGCACCGTATTTCTTTCTCACTAGAACAACAGGTGGCGCCCAGGGGCGCTTTGAAGGCTGAATAACGTCGTCGCGCAGCATTTCTTCCACTTGGTCCCGGATGGCTTGTCGTTCTCGCGGCGACATTCGGTAGGAGCTTTGGCTCAGAGGTCGGGCTGCTGGTCGGTTATAATGCGATGCTTGGCAATCGGCGTTTGTCGAACCTTCGGCGATGACGCGAAGCACTCGCTGTAGCTTCGAAGGAGATTGCAGATCTGGTCTTGTCTGTTCCGGGGCAGGGCTGGGTTTATGTCGAAAGAGGGCGAGTTCTTTTGGTCAGGCAAATCTTCTACGGATGGGTCGGAGAGCGCGAAGAAATCTCGTACGTCGGATATTTCGTGCAGGAATGCAATCGTCGTTCCTCTGTTAACGTGCCGGTATTCTTCGCTGAAGTTAGTCAGCAGTACTTCGGCTTGTCCTTTGCGGAAATGTGCGATGCCTCTCTTGCGATGCCGATTCCTCGGTCGAGAAGCAACTGCATTTTCCCCTCGATAATGGCTTCAGTTATTCGCTTCCGTGGCGCCTACGGTGATGATGACGCTTGAGCGAGGTGAGACACTCACTTGATCCTCCAGGACACTAAGCTCAACGTGATGTTC
Source organism: Amblyomma mixtum (assembly GCF_055824585.1). Classification (NCBI taxonomy): domain Eukaryota; kingdom Metazoa; phylum Arthropoda; class Arachnida; order Ixodida; family Ixodidae; genus Amblyomma; species Amblyomma mixtum. Next base: position 243,605,476 of record NC_143013.1, read on the forward strand.
CGGAGTTCTCATCGATGGGATGGTCTCGCCCGTGGCAAGTGTGATCATCTTGGATCGCAGGTCGATGATCGCCTGATGCTCATTGAGGAAATCCGTGCCCAAGATCACTTCGCAGGAACATTGCCGTAGCACTACGAAGGTCGCGGGGTAGGTATGTGCCTTGAGAGTCACTCGCACTGTGCATCGTCCTCATGGCGTAATGAGGTGGCCCCCTGCGGTGCGAATTTGAGGGCCGTCCCAAGCGATCGTTACTTTCCTAAGCTGCACAGCGAATGGCCCATTCATCACCGAATAATCGGCTCCTGTGTCGACTAGAGCGGTAACTTTTCGGCCGTCGATAACGATTTCTAAGTCGGATGACCTGGCTCTGGCGTTGCATTTCGTCTTCGGCGTCGGGTCACGGCTTCGTCGGATATGTGAATTGTTGGTGGGGCTGTGGTCGAAGCTCTTCCTGATGACGGAGTCGTTTTGAAGGCGGTTGGCGTCGTGGTCGAGGCTGTTGTTGCATGCGTCGTCGGCGTATTAGGTGCGGCGTCTACATACGGCGTGGTCGCTGGAGGATCTTCGTCGTTTCCTCGGCAAGCAACCTGTCCTCCACAGTTTGCTTTGTTTAGTTTCCCCCACGTTGGCTAGGGGACCTTCCTCGGACAGCCGCGGCGTAGCTGCGGCCCGGTGATGCAAAACGTGTGGTGGACGGCGATGGCGAGCGGGAAAGACGGCTTGACGACACGTACTCCCCTCTGTGCAGGTAGTCGTCGATTTCCCGTGGTCGCTGGCCAGGGAATGGTCGTGGGGCGTCGATGGCTCAACCACGCAGGCCGATGCGTCTGTACGGGCAGTGGCGAAGTACATGACCGGCTTCGCCGCAATGGAAGCACAGCGGGCGGTTGTTGGAAGTCCTCCAGGCGTCGCATTTCCTGGGGCTTGGGCGTCGGTCGTAGCCTAGGCGGGCGGGGGCAGGGGGACGGCGTTCGGGAACAGCTGGTTCACGTTGAAGAGGCGGAATGCGGCTTTCGCGTTGGGGCTGAAGACTGCGTAATGCAGCAGCGTAGGTTTAGGCTGTAGCTTCAGCTTGAGGTGAAGATGACGGAGTGCCAAGGGCATGCTGCACTTCTTCGTGTACAATTTCCTCAAGGGTCGCTACTTGAGGCTGGTTGGAAGATGGTAGCAGGTGACGCAGCTCTTCCCGTACAATTTCGCGGATAACATCCCGCAGGTTGCCTCCGAATGCTGTGCCATCCGAGAGGGCAGTCGAGATCATTTGGGACAGTCGAGGAAAATGACGGGCTCGTGCTTCCAAGGTTCTCTCAATCGCGGCTGCTTCACTGATGAATTCCGCGACCGTCTTTGGTGGGTTGCGGGTGAGACCGCCGAAAAGTGCCTCTTTAGCACCACGCATCAAAAGCTCCACCTTCTTCTCCTCCGCCATGTCAGGATCGACTTGTCGAAAAAGGCGCTTCATATCTTCTACATATGCGGTCACTGAGTCGTTCGGGTGTTGGATGCGTGACTGTAGGAGCAGCTGAGCTCTTTCTTTCCTGATACCCTGTCCCGCTTCTCATGCGTTTGCAGCGGTATTACTGAGTAACATCTTTCTTGATCCCGGCTGTCTCAAAAGTAACTTCCAGGTTCTTATCGCAGAACTATTTCGCACGATTGTCATTAATTCGCTCCCAACTGCATACTTTCTACTCCGCTATCGCATTTTTTGCAAATATTCGTTTTATATTTTTTTTGTCTTAATACCGACGTCGAGATTCAAGCGACTCAATTCACATGCACTACTGGGCTTAGTCGCTGATGTTAGGCGGCATATAGCCTGACTGGTCTGCTGCTACCACGTGAAATGTATACCTTCTTGTTAGGTCGAAGACCCGGACAGCAGCCCAGCCCCGCTGACAGGTGAGTACCTGACCTACGACCGGCTTGTTTTTCAACCCAAGTACTTCGAGTCACGGAAGGAGGTGAGCCAGCGCCTGAAGCTCTCGCCGGGCACTTTCTGCATCATACCGTACACCAATGAGGAGCACGCGGCGGGAGACTTCCTCTTCAGAATCTACGCAGAGAAAGAGAACTGCTGCAGGTACGTACACGCCTGCTGCGAAGAATTATGACAAACTCAATAAAGGCGACTGGTGATTCGTCTCGTCTGCTTCATTAAAGATTCGTCGACGTGATGAAATGCTGGCGATAACAAATGACGGCTCATATCAGGCGAGATGAAAATGAAAATGCTACAATGTAGATTACCAAAAGCGTGCCGGATTCGTGGTCTATAAATGCGGAAATCATTTTTTTTTTGGTGGTACAAAGGGTGCTGCGTTGCTCGAGTGTGACATGCTTGCAGAATCGCATCGTAGCATACGATGCAAACTATATAGTCTTTAATGAGGCCACTTTGTGTTAATAAGCCAACTAAAATCTGGTTTGGGCTAGTCGGTTACATGTCTTGAAAAGTCAGGGCAGCGCAAAATAGAAAAAAAAATGTCAAGAGAACGAAATATAAACGCAGAAACGCGGGCAACGCTTGGCCTTTCGTTTCTGTGGTTCTATATTTGATCCGGATTGTTTTTTTCCCCTTTTTTTTGTGCTGTCTTAAATTTCTGTGACTTTTAGAAAGCATATGAATACAAAATACAATAAAAACACTAATTACCAGCCTTAGACGACATGACGTAAGGATGTGTACCCACGGAGGGAGCAGTATGCCTAATCGCACGGCGACTTCACTCTTCAAATATTTGCCACGGTAAAGAGTGACTATTCTTGGACGCCATATTAGGAGACGTACAGTTTTTGTCAAAAGTAACCAGGCTGCATGGTTTGCTTCCAGCTTGTACAGTGCAGCGCTTGTGGCTTTCCTAAACATCAAAAGTTGTTGGAAGGTAGGAAGACCCCCAGTCCTTACCTTTAGCAACCATTTCAGCTTTAGAGAAGCTCTAAAGGCTCCACTTTACGAGCTAGAAGCAAACCATGCAGCCTGGTTACTTCTGACAAAGACTGTACATCGTCCCTTCCATTATACCATATCAAATGTTATTTCGCATGCGTTAAAAGATTTAAGCGTTTATCTTAACACGCCTAACCGATTCGGACCGGATCTAACCGATTCCGACGAGTACAAATAGTTTCAACCCCCCCCCCCCCCTCCCTTGGAAAAAAATACCTGAACGTAGATGGGTTTTAGTCAACCTTGTTATGCTCTTACTTCTCTGTGTGACATTGGTATGTAAAAAAAAAATCCAAAATCTGGTTTAATGCGAGACGCTTTCACTTTACCCACTTTAATGAACTGTCCGCGGCAAAAAGATAAGAATAACGGCACGAGCCGTGAAACCAAATGAACTAAAAATTAATATAAATTGGCTATGTATACGCTTGAATATTTCTGATGGAGTACATCAGGCGAAGAGCAGGATGATTTTGCTTCAACAGTTTCAGAGATCCCCTCATAGCCTTACCTAGTGTATTAAAGAGACTTGCCTGCAACTACTACACAGCAAATTTATGATATCAGTAAGTCTGGCTATACTCTTGCAAGTAACGAAAAAAGGCTTGTCGAACGCAAAGGAGACCATCGATAGGATTGAAAAGTTTTTTAGGTATATGTCAGATAAATATGATGATGTGATACAAACTTGAAACAGACACAAAAGCCATGGCGAGACACCCACCTTTGTTTGCTCATTATCATCGCGTGCAACACAGAATGTTCGGATTCTGAAAAAAAAACACACCAATTTATTCATCCGTTATTTTGAATACTAGTAGTAACATCTAGGGTTTAACGTGTCGAGGCGATATGGGTGCTATCAGGGACGCTTTAGTGGAGGACTCCAGATTAACTTGAACCAGCTATCAGGGACGCTGTAGTGGAGGACTCCAGATTAACTTGGACCAGCTATCAGGGACGCTGTAGTGGAGGACTCCAGATTAGCTAAGACCAGCTATCACGGACGCTGTAGTGGAGGACTCCAGATTAACTTAAACCAGCTGTGGCTCTCAACGTGCGCTCACACCGCACAGCCCACGCATGCTTTTGCTCTTCGCCACCACCGAAATGCGGCCGCCGCGGCCGGGATCCAACCTGAGATCTTGGGATCAACAGCCGAGCGCCACAGCCGTTGAACCATCGTGAGGCAACTTATTTGATATCTGCTGTCTGAGAATTTCTCCTAAAGTAAATGACGCACAACGTGGGTGGGTCGTCGGGCCTATGTTTCACATAGCAGGTGTTCCAGGGAAGACTTTCAAAAAATTTCAGAAATAGGTTTTTTGGGATAAAAATATGGCTCTTGTGGCGTAATAATGTGTTGGCTGACACCAGAAAGCCGGTGAATTGTCTCAAGTAGTATGAGCGTTAACTAATTTCTAATAACTAACTATTTAACCCCTCACAGATAGGCAACTGGATGCAGCGAGAGATTTGTAGCCAGTCGTTAATATTAGCCATATAACGTTTTAAAATTCCGAAAACGCGCTTACTCTCACCGCTATGGCTCGACAAAATTCGGCCGCATGATGCGAAAATACACGCGCTTTCGAAAGCATGTAGGCAAAGCAAAGCAAACCCTCCAGTGCGCGTAACTAGTCGAAAAACAATTTTGTCGACCCACAGCGCCAAGGGTTATCGCGTTTTCAAAGTTCTAAAACTTGATATGGCTATTACTAACGACCGTCTACAAGTTTGTAATTGCAACTAGAAGCCTAATTCTGCTATTTAAAAAGTTAATTACTAAAAATTAGTTAACTGGTTTCTACTGCGGGGAAGTAAGACTGCAGGTGGAATTTACGCATTAAAATTCATGAGTTAAAGGAAAGAAATAAACGAGGCGGCATTTGCAGGAAAGGAAACTCTAATTTTATTATTGAAACGAAACGGGAAAAAGAAAACAAGAGACAAGAGAACAAGGGGGAAAAAGAAAAGAAAAACAAAACACTGGCGAGAAGAGAGTCAAAAAAGAGTCACACCTAAATTTCTTTGTGTCCCAGTGATGAGCCTGGTGCGTCGATAGCATTTGGGACGGAGAGACTCCTCTTCCTCTCGATTGGAAATCGGCTCTCGTGACCTTCATCCCGAAGGCCGGCAAACCTATCGATGTGGAGAACCTTCGCACCATCTCCCTCACGTCTTGTGTCAGCAAGCTGACGGAGACGATGGTGCGCGACAGACTCTCCGATTATCTCGAAACACAGCGCATTTTCGCGGACACCATGTTCGGTTTTCGTCCTCACAAATCAACACAGGATATACTTCTGCAGCTCCACCACGACATTTTAGATCCTGTCGAATGTCCCCACAACGACAAGGTGGTCCTGGCCTTGGATCTTAAAGGCGCATTCGACAACGTCAAACATGAAGTAATCCTGGACCACCTCAGTAACACCAACTGCGGCCACAAAACATTCCATTACATAAGTCAATTTCTTACACACCGTCATGCCTATATACGCATACAAGATGCGGAACACGGGCCATACACCATCGGCTCGAGGGGAACACCTCAAGGCGCGGTCCTGTCTCCCCTGCTCTTCAATTTGGCAATGCTTCGTCTTCCCTCCAAATTGTCTTCTCTGCCCAGGATACATCACGCTCTTTATGCGGATGACATTACAATCTGGGCCACGCAAGTTAACCTGGGCCACATGGAGTCCTGCCTGCAAGCAGCGGCGACCCTAGTCGACGACTACGCGGCCTACTGCGGACTCCAGTGCGCCCCAGCTAAATCAGAATTTGTGCACTTACGCCCCTCCTCTCGGGACACAACTCCGCTTCGCATCAGTCTCCCCTCGGGACCGATCCGGGAGGCCAAGGAGATCCGCGTCCTTGGCCTCTTCATACACCACCAACGCAGAGTCGACACCACCCTAGCCAAACTTCGCACGGTGGGAGACCAGGTGGGCCGCATGGCCCGCCGGGTCTCCAACAAGCGGGGAGGATTACAAAGCAAGGATGTACTGCGGCTTGCCCACGCTTTCGTAACGAGTAGAATCCTCTACTCAACTCCCTAGTTGCACCTGCGCAAACACGATGATGACCAATTAAAGGTCATCCTGCGGAAATTCATCAAGCGGGCTCTCGATCTCCCGGTCGCCACGTCCAACCAGAGGCTTCTGGCATTGGCCGTATTGAACACATTCCGGGAGTTTCGGGAAGCCCACTTAGTCAACCAATACACGCGTCTTGCACAGACCACGTCCGGTCGCCGCCTCTTGGACCGGCTACACATCAAACACGACTGCCACATTGAGGAAAGGGAAAGAGTGCCAGAACCCTGGAGACGCGCCCTCCGGGTCCAACCCCTTCCCCGCAACATGTCCAGAGAAGACCATAGCGGTCGACGCCAGGCGCGCGCGCAAGCGTTGGCGCGATACTATGGTAACCAAGAACATGTATATTACGTGGACGTTGCCGGCCCACACCACGGGGGGTGGTACAAGGCCGCAGTCGTACACAACACAAACACAGTTAACGGGATCACTTTCAAAGCCTACAGCGCAACACACGCGGAGGAGATTGCCATTGCTCTGGCTCTCACGAATCTCAAGTCAAAACACATCATCACCGACTCGCGAGGGGCCTGTCGGAACTACGAGTGGGGCTGGGCTCCCCCGCTTGCCTGGCGCATACTGGAATATAGCTGCCGATGCGAAGATCCAACTCCACGCAACCTGATTTGGGCCCCCGGTCACCAGGGATTCCAGGGAAACGAACAGGCCGATCAGGCCGCCCGCGCACTCTCTCCCCGCTTACTCCTTTAAAGACATTGTTTTACTATATCAATCTGGCCACGGTCTTTATCCCCGCCCGTGTAAAGGTCTCTCAAAGGCGGAGGAGCGGCTTCTGCTTCGCCTGTATACCAATACTTTTCTGTGCCCGGCAGCTCTCAAACACTTCGACCCTTCTTTCCCGGGCAGCTGTCCGCACTGTCCGGAGAAGTCTTCGGACATTTACCACATGGTGTGGGCCTGCCCCTCCAACCCTGCTATCCCCCCTCACCCCAACCCAACCCGGGAGGACTGGGAGGCGACCCTGCTCGGCTGCTCTGACCTGCAGGCCCAACGGGCCTTGGTCGCGCGAGCCCGGGCGGCGGCCGACGCCACTGGGGTCCCGAACTAGGGACCTCCACCTAGTACTTGTAAGGGCTGGCCCCCTCTGGGTCAGCTCATGCAATACCTCCAGTAGTGCATGTGTAAATAAATGTTTTCCACCACCACTCTCTCCCCGGGCTATCTCCCTGTCCTTGGAAGGGTACTCCCAATCAGACAATCTGGCCATTACATTGAAACAAATCACCGAGTACTACAAGGAGGAGCACCGGCGCTACCCGGCCCCTTGTAAGGGTCTGGATCGCGCTGACGAGCGCCTCCTCATCAAAATTCTCACTAACACTGTACTGTACCCGGCGGTGCTTAAACATTTCAATACATCCTTTGATGGCGCTTGCCAGTTCTGTGAGGAGGTAGCTGACATCTTCCACACGGTTTGGGCGTGTCAATCTAACCCATCTATCCCCCCCAACCCCAACCCCACCAGAGAGGACTGGGAGGCGGCCCTGCTCGGCTGTCAAGACCTAAAGAGCCAAAAGGCCTTGGTTCAACGGACGCGGGCGGCGTTGCTTGCCAATGGGGCCCCGGAATAGGGGCTCCACCTAGTACTGTGAGGGGAAAGGGCAAATAGGGTCCTACCCCAATCACCCTTCTGTAAAAAATTTAATTGCCCATAAATGTTTTTCACCACCACCACCGAGCGAGGAGGCGTGGCTGGGCGTCGGAGCAGTCTTTAGGCACGTGTCGGGTTCCCTTCGTTGACACCCGGTTGGCGGAGTTCTCCATGGCGGCCTCAACGCTGCCATAGAAAATAGTCAGCATCTGTGTGCTCCGGCACGGCCCCCAGGTCAGGTAGCCCGGGTATGCAGCGGAGATATCAGAGGCGGCACGTGTCGAGAAGCTGTGGGCTGGGCGGGGAAAGAGGCGCCTGGATCTGATGGCTGAGGCTCCTGACGACGGCTATCCGGGTCTGGTCACCCGGACGTCTGCGGCTGAGGCCCAAGCCTCGGAACTCGGGGAGCCAGCAGAACACGCCCACCTCCGTCGCCGACCGCCGTCTTCCTCTCCTCCCCCGCACATTCTCTCTGCCACGTATTACTTTCCTTTTTTTCTTCTTCGTCCCCTACCCCGTGCTTCTTTTCTAGCCGCAGTGTAGCGCTGGCTCCTTACAACTACTTAAGATGATTCAGCGGTCTTCTGGTGTGTGCCAATACTGGTATACACTCTTAACAAAGAAAAAAACAACACCCAAATTGGAGTAAACAGCTTGTCCTCTAGCACACACCCGAAATGAGATGTTATTTACTCCATATAAATGAAGCACGTTATTTACTCCCTTATACAAGGGAGGTACTTAGGAGTACAAGGGAGAAAATTTCTTACTACATACAGAAATAAAATCTCAAAATGGCGTCATGTTTATTCATCCTCAGTCAAGCTCATTCCTACCGCAGTGCCAGCGGCGGAAACGGACAGGCAGCTGAGGGGGCCACCAAGCAACCCTGCTAGGTGGCGGGACGGATGGCTCAAAACTGTTTTTTTTTTTACTTCATTGGGGACTTGAGGTGCATTTAGACCTAGAAACTCCATTAAAAAATTAGAGTTGTAAGGAGGAAAATCTCCCTTTATGCGCGATGATTGGATGCAGGGAGTAAAGTAGGTAATTTAACACATTTTCACTCTATATTGATGGAGTAAATATTTACAATATGGAGTTTAAAACGCGACGCCCACCATTTCAACTCACGATTGGGTTTATTCTTGTTTATCAATCAATCAATCAATCAATCAATCAATCAATCAATCAATCAATCAATCAATCAATCAATCAATCAATCATTCTTATTCAAGACAATAATACAAAACTATTGTCTTGGGGGACGTGACAAAAGGCGGAAAAGTGCCTGACGAGGACACGCCACCCTGTGGCAAGCAGCGGTTTGACACTCATGCAGAGTTTCAACAGAGTTTACATGCAGAGAAATGTCTTAGATGAAACTGTATCCCCCAACCCCTTTATTATATTTTTTTTACAGTGCAATAATATGTACAGGAACGGAGTACAAGAATAAGTGCAGCAACTTCTACTAGCAATGAATGTTAACAAAACACTTCCAAACATAAAATACATGTAAACTATCGAACTTGAAGCACATGAAACATAAAATTGAAAACAACAAGAAAAACATGAAAACGTAACACACTAGTCTTCCTTTAAGAATAATCCCTTCAGTGTTTTCTTAAACCTGCTTAATGAAAGATTTTTGGTTAATAGGTCATGAATGACGGGATAGTTGTTTAATAAATCTGCTATCTGACAGCTTAATCTTTGATGTCCATAGTTTGTTCAAGCTCGGGGCTTGACTATGATGCTCTTTCTTAAATCGTACACACTTCTTTTTTCCTGGTATTTTGTTTCAAAGGTAGGTTTATCCAACCGGTATTGGCGGTAAACTTCCAGGCTTAGTCTGTATTTGTAGAACTGAGGCATTTGGAGTATTCCATGCGATCTATAGTAGGGCGCACAACTAGAGGACAGCTCTAAGTTACTGATAGCGCGTATTGCTCTTTTTTGTATTGATAGTAGGGAATCTAAATTTGTTTTCGTCGTGGTTTGCCACACAAGAGAGCAATAGCAAAAACGTGAATGTATAAGGGAGTAGTACACCAGTCGTTTGATAGAAGCTGGTAGGTAGCACCTAAGTCTGTTTAAGATGCCTAAGGCACGAGAGAGATCAGTTCTAAGGGTGTGGATGTGAGCATTCCATAGGAGATTTTCGTGGAATGTCACACCTAGAAATCTGGTAGTAGAAGACTGCTGTATGTCCAGGCCATTAAATTTTAAACATGGAATTGTATACATTTCAGTACCTTTGGAGCGAAAAGTACATACTTTGTTTTGTTTATGTTTAATGCGAGCCGGTTACTTCCCAGCCATGAGGTTAAGCCCAACATCCAATTGTTTGCCTCCCTGAACAGCGCATCTAAATCCCTACCCGAAAAGAACACATTGGTGTCGTCCGCATATAAAACCAAATTCGAGGCACCCGGTATATTTACAATATCATTAATATAGATGAGAAATAAGACTGGCCCTAGGATGGACCCTTGTGGTACACCATACAACAGAGTGTTTGTCTCTGAACATACACCATTGATGACAGTATACTGCTCACGTGAAGTTAAATAACTCATGAGGAGAGTACCAGCTATACCCCTGACACCGTAATGCTGAAGCTTTTTTATTAGTATATCATGTTGTACACTGTCGAACGCTTTTCTAAAATCGAGGAATATGCCCAGAGTTAGTGCCTTGTTTTCGATATTGTGCAGAATTTCATCTTTTATTCCAAGTAGTGCTGTTTCTGGCGATTTGTTTTTCTGGAAGCCGAACTGTTGCCTTACGATAATATTTTGCGAGGTTAGAAATGCAACAAGCCTTTTGTTTATAATATGCTCAGCTATTTTGGAAAACACAGAAAGCACAGAGATCGGCCTGTAATTGTTCACGTCATCGAAAGAGCCTCCCTTATGTATAGCCGTCACACGAGCAAGTTTAATTTTGGCTGGGAAAACTCCCCTTTCCATTATAAGATTGCAGATGTGTGCAATAGGAGTACTAACTATTTGACTCACAGCCTTCAGTGGTTTTGGTCTGATCTCATCAGTGCCAGATGCACAACCGTCTTTTAGAGACATTATTATATCTTGCACCTCGCTAAAATCAGTGGGAGACAAAAATATTGTATTCGGATTGCTTGCAGTGACATACTTTTGCCAAGGTGTAGAAGAAGGTGCATTTGTTGCGTCGGCTAAAGGAGCACCAGCAGCAAGAAAATGCTCATTAAACAGGTTTGCAACCTCTGCTTCAGACAGATCGGCATTCCGAAAGTTCACTTTTTTTGTTTCTGCATTCTTATAGATTAACTCTCTCATGGTTTGCCATACCAGTCGTGTATTATCGTTCACCTGTGTAAATTTATGTGTGTAGTATTCGAGCTTTGCTTTTTTTAAGTGTGAATTTAGCAGATTTCGTACTTTCTTGAATGCGTGAAAGTCACTTTCATCTTTTGTTTGCAAGAATGTTTGGAAAAGTCTGTTTTTCTGTTTGATTCTTTGAAACAGTTCACGAGAAATCCAGGGCTTTCGTACTTTTTTGTTCTTTTTTCGGGGCTTGAGGGGAAAACATGTGTTATAAGCAGATACAAAGCATGAAAGGAAAGCGTCGTAAGCGGCATCGGGGTTCGAGAGCTCCAAAATTATGTTCCAATCAACATTTGTCAGCATGTCCCTAAACATTTGTCAGCATGTCCCTAAGTCTACTATGCCGAAAAATACATTTTATTCCAAAAAGCCTATTCTTGAATGTGTTCGCTGAAACACTCGGTGTTTATGGTACATAACACAAAGAAAGAAAAGCTATTTTAAACATACCCGGTGCTTAGCAGTTAGAGGAGTGCTAACAATTCGATTAAAACCACAAGGCAAACATATGCGAAAGGGGGTGCTAACAAATTCGAGATTCCACATCAGTCTGGAGTACAATGCTTTAGAATTGCGGAAAGCACATTGCAGAAGCGCAAATTAGGTGTTTTTCCCAGATACCACACTTACTTCAGTTTTGTTGTCGCATATACAGGGTCTGTTCTGAAAGTAGTAGGACTGGTTTTTTTCCTGGGCGAACGAGCGGACGAGAGGTGGTCTGCGCGTGCAGGATCGTTGGAGGGGGATATTGGGAATGCTGGGGAAAATCGGCAGTCGGCTCTCGGCTGTTCAAGAGAGGAGGTCGCTTGTACTGTGAACCCCTGTCGAAACGTCTCGTCACGCAGAATCATAGAGCGTTTACTGGATCAGCGATACGCGATCAAATTTTGAGTAAATCTTGGTAAAACGTTTCAAAGAGACTCACAACATGATTAAGGAGGCCTACGGTGACGCTTTCATGGGTAGATCAGGTGTTTTTTGGGTGGCACAAGCTTTTCCGAGAAGGTAAAGAAAGAGTGGAGGAAGACGACCGCTCCAGACGCCCTTCGACCAGCAAGACCAACGAAAATGTGTAGCGAGTGAAACATTTACTTAACAGTGATCGTAGAATGAGTATCAGAATGATTGCTGATGATTTGAGCATTCTTCAAACCCAAGTTTTTGAGATCGTGACAGAAAACTTATCCATGAGGAAAGCGCGCGCGAAGTTGGTGCCGGGAGTGTTGTCAGAGGAGGAAAAGGCCAACCGGTAGGACCATCTTCATGATGTGAGTGAGGACCCCGATTTTTTGCCCAGCACAAGGCGGCAACGCTGCCTCAGCCCCCCTACAGCCTCGACTTGGCCCCGCCACACTTTTTTCTACTCCCGAGAATAAAATCGACGCTCAAGGGGAAACATCACGTATTGGTAGAAGCGGTTCAACAGGCCGTGACAAGGAAGTTAAACAGCATTCCGGTCCAGGCGTTCCTGGAGGCGCACGAAAACTGTGAAACTCATTGGCAGCAGCGTGTAGATGCAGGAAGGGTGCTACCTTGAAAAATTGTAATCGTTTGTACTATTCTCTTGAACAAATTTTGTTTAAAAAAATGAGTCCTACTACTTTCAGAACAGACCATGTATCTCGGGCCATTTTCACTCTGCCTAGCGCAGACAGTTTTCGGTGGGTAAATCTAGCAGCCAGCACATCTCATTTTGTCTGAGAAAAAAGTATGCCGGGTAGCAATAAAAGTGGGGCTGAACAGAGTCACGAACCGGTTCGGAACGGTTCCTTTGAAGCGTTCCAGTTCGGGTTTAGTTCCAAGATGGCGAAAAATATATGGCTCCGGTTCGCTTCTGGTTCCGGGCAAAAATACAGGTTCGGGCTTGGTTTCAGGTTCAGGTGTGGTTCCGGTTCCACACCTTGATTTTTGACGCCATCTGCTGAATGTAATCTAAGGTTCGTGTCGGTTAGATTTGCCTCTCTTTGCTATGGATGCCAGATCGCGTCCCGGTGACTCACGCTTTCGGAAAGAACGATAGGACCCTAGCAAGGAGAAAAACCCAGACGCAGTACTTCTGTGATACCAGGCGGAGCTCTACTAATTGGTCACTACTACGGCATCATAAATATATGTAACTAGGTTGGCTCCTCGCATATCTTTATACATTATTGTGAAAGCAATACTACTCGCACTTTCAAGCCTTGGCGTGACCCGGCCGCAGTTACGTTTGACCTTTAGCGGAGTGAATATGGGCGACCAGCTCGCTCCTTCAGATAGCCCGGCTGCAGTTACGCCGCGCCGCGCACCTGTGGCGCTACTGCCGTTGTGACGTCATACCAGCTGTAGATTATGGGCGACCAACTCGCTCCTTCAGAGAGCCCGGCTCCAGTTACGGTGTGTGTTTGCCGCGCTGCGCACCTGTGGCGCTACTGCCGTTGTGATGTCATACCAGCTGTAGATTATGTTTTCTTTCTCTCAGTCACAACAACATCAAAAAGAAAATTAAAAAAAATTACTGAAGACGCTTTGAGTCGTCGCGCAGCGGCAGCCAGTAGCCAAGCGTGACCTGTAGACACGGCGCACTGCGTTCCTTCGGTTGGAGGCGCTGCGCTTTTGCTTTCGCAACCTACCAGGCTTAACCAAAGCTAAGCCCCGCCAATTCTGAAGCGAAAAGCTTCACTAAGCTAGTCAACACCGAGGCTAGCGTGGGCCCCGTCGTCAGAAAAAGCCACAGGTGCGCATGCGCGAACTGCGTGACGTCACAGTGGACACCCGAACCGCACAGTAAGGGAAGGAAAATGAAAAGCAAATTGGTTTAAAGGAAAGGTTTGGTTTGGTTTATGGGCTTTAACGTCCCAAAGCGACTAAGGCTATGAGAGACGCCGTAGTGAAGGGCTCCGGAAATTTCGACCACCTGGGGTTCGTTAACGTGCACTGACATCGCACAGTACACGGGCCTCTAGAATTTCTCCTCCAAAGAGGTTTAAAGGAAAGGAAACGACGCCTGTATCTCTCATATCTCGGTGGATACCTGAACCGCGCCGTAAGGGCCTTAAGGAAAATGAAATGAAATGAAAATTACTTTTAAGGAAAGCAAATGCCTGTCTCTCATATCTTGGTGTACACCCGAGAGGAATGCACGCCACTGTACATGTCTCTTAAGGAACGTTCTAAGACAGCACCGTATTCACTACATGCGCGGCTCCTCCTCCACCTTGCCGCAGCTTTTCGCTTCGAATGAATGAAAAACTTTATTGTACAACAAGTGTTCTTTATCGAAGAGTAGGTGGAGCCCTCAGTCCAGGGCCCCAGCGGCCTTTGCAGTCTTGCAAGCCCTGTCGATCAGATTGAGCTGCTCTTCAGGCTTCGAGCTGGACAGCGCAGCCTCCCACTGCTCCGGTGTTGGTGTGTTGTTTATCGGCACTGCCTGAATTTTCTGACAGGCCCATGTAACGTGGTAAAGCGTTGGGTGTTCACCGCATAGCGGGCATTTGTTGGCATATGTGGAAGGATAAATTTTGCTGAGTAAACTCAGATTGGGGTATGTATTAGTCTGCAGTTGTCTCCAGGCAACCGACTGCTCTCTACTAAGGCCTTTGTGGGGAGGAGGGTAGGCCCTACGGAGGGCTCGTTGGTGTTCTAAGATGGCTCCATACCGTCTAGTGACTGCGTCCAGTTCCCCTTCGGTGCGCGCCTCCCGGTTGGCGTATCCTCGGGCATTGGCGTCCGCACATTGGTTCCCTTTGACAGCCTCATGGCCTGGTGTCCACGTGATGAAGCAACTCGTAAAAGTGATCGTCCTCGCCTTGAGTATGTGAATGGCTGCAGTGGATATGCGTCCACTGCTGTATCTTCTGCACGCCTCTTGCGAGTCTGTAATGATGTGTGCATGGGGCTCGTCACTCTGCTGGGTGATGGCGAGTGCAATTGCTGCTTCCTCAGCCTCGAGGATGTTGTTGGTTTTTATCGAAGTGCAGTTGATTTCCCTGAGCTGGTGATCCACCACGCTGGCTACCGAGCCGTATCGGTGTCTGTATGTTGTTGCGTCAACGTATAGTACGTCTTATGCCCCGGCGAAGCTTCTTTCGTGGAATTCAGATCTTGCCTTTCTTCTCGCCTTATGTATATCGGGATGCATGTTTTTAGGAATCGGGCTGATCTCAATGATCCTCCTGATTTCATTTGGAACGCTCTCTGTGCTATTGATTTCTTTCAAAGCGTCCCTCATGCCGAGCAACCGCAGCGTGTTTCGGCCTGTTGCGGACAGTACCAGTCTTGTTTTCTGCGCGAGAAGGTGGGCCTCGATATGTTCTTGTACTGTGTTGTTAATGCCCAGTTTAAGGAATTTCTCCGTCGAAGTGTTGACCGGCAGTCCGAGAGCGCATTTGTATGCTTTTCTAACAATTGCCTCTAACTGCTCCTTTTCTTGCTCGAGCGGTGTTTGGTAGGGGACGCCGTATAAGATCCTACTGACCACGAGGGCCTGTACTAGCCTACATGTGTCTTCCTCCTCCATACCTCTTCTTCTGTTGGAAATTCTTGCAATCATCCTGGTGATCTGTGCTGTGGTATTTGCTAGCTGTCTGACCGTGTGATCAATACGACGGTTGCTTTGGATCCACATGCCGAGGATCTTAACTTTCGATACTTCCGGAACCTTCGTTTCCCCTATGTAGATATCTATGGAGTTTTGCAGATCATACCCTTGTCTGTAGACTCTGAGCACCTCGGATTTTTCAGGGGAGCATGCGAGTCCACAGTGTCGGGCGTATGCGTTGACCGTGTCTGCTGCTCGCTGAAGAAGCTCTTGTTTTTCTCCTAAGGATCCCCTTGTCACCCAGATTGTGACATCATCTGCGTAGATGGCATGTCTGATTCCTTCAATTTCTTCAAGCGCCCTTGCTAAACCAATCATTGCAATATTAAAAAGCATAGGTGATAACACAGAGCCTTGCGGTGTTCCTTTTTCGGGGGTGTTGAAGGTGTCAGTCCTGATGCCTCCTATTCCAATGGTAGCGGTTCGGTTAGTCAGAAAGGCTTTCACATAGTTGAATATTCTCTGTCCACAACCCAGTTTGCTAAGCCCCTCCAGCACAGTCCTATGACTGACGTTGTCGAAGGCCGCTTTAAGATCGAGAGCGAGCAAGATGTTTTCTCCATATTTTGGAACGGTAGTAAGCACCTCCTCCTTGATCTGCAGGAGAACGTCTTGTGTCGATAGGTATTTTCGAAATCCAAACATAGTGTGCGGCATGAGTTCGTTGTCCTCAAGGTGGGTCTGCAACCTGTGATGCACAACTCTCTCGTACACTTTTCCCAAGCATGATGTTAAGGAAATTGGTCTAAGATTTTCCAGGTTTGGAGTCTTTCTGGACTTCGGAATCATTACTATTTCCGCATGTCGCCAGTCGTCCGGGAGGGTCCCCTGTTCCCAGTGTTTATTGACGAATTCTGTGAATCTTTTGATTGAATTGTCATCCAAATTTCTTATCATGGCATTAGTGATGCCATCCCTCCCTGGTGTTGTGTTCTTTGTGGCGGACATCACAGCGTGTCTGACTTCTTGTATGGTAAGGGGTTCGTCCAGAGCGGGATTCGCTTTGCCCGTGTATGCCAAGCTGCTGTCGGCGTGTGTTGCATTGCCGATATAACGCTGCTTGATGTTCTGTAGTAGTTCCTCGTCAGTGCCTTGGAACTGGTGCGCGATCCTTTGGGTCGTCTTACGAGTTTCGGATTTTGTCGTGGTTGAGTCTATGAGAGCCCTTAGCAAAGCCCATGTCTTGGCCCAACCTAGAGTCCCCTGAAGTTCGTGGCACTTTTGGTTCCAGTCGCGCCTCGAGAGCTCCGTCGCATATTCTTCGGCTTGTCTGGTGACCTCAGCGATCTTACGCTTGAGCCGCCTATTATGCTTTTGCCTTTTCCACCTTTTTAGTAGGCCCCGTCTGGCGTCCCAAAGGTGTAAGAGATGTTTGTCCACCTCGGGCGTGTTGGTAGTGAGGGCGACCTTTCGGGTTAGTTTTTGCCAGTCTGTCTTGATTCTTGCGACCCAGCCTTTTATGTCGGTGATCTCAGCGTCTTCAGACTGTGCCCTCGATTTCCTATAGGCTTCCCAGTTTGTCAGTCTAGCCTGGCCATGTTGTCTCCTGATCGGGAGGGTTTCTATAAGAAGGCGCAGGATGCAGTGGTCACTGCCTAGAGTTTCGCCGTCGTTTTCCCATCTTGCGTGCCTTACCCCTCTGACAAATGATAAGTCTGGGCACGAATCTCGGTTGATGCTGTTCCCCACTCGCGTGGGTTGGGTGTGGTCAGTGATGAGGGTGAGCCTTCTACGATCAGCTTCTCTGGCTAGATCCCTGCCTTTCTGGGTTTCCCGAACGTAGCCCCAGCTTCTATGCCAGGCATTAAAGTCCCCCAGAATAACGATACCGTTCTTGCCTGCTGCTTCTTCTGCTTTGCCTAGCAGGTAGCTGAAATTGGCTTTCCTCTGGCTTGGCGGGCTGTACACGTTAAGTAGGAAGGTGCTTTCTTGGCTTCTCTTTTGGGTAATGATTTCTATAAGGGCGTGGTCAATGTCCGTTCCGTCGATGTCGTGTCTGATTGCGGTGACTGCTTTCGCAACCAGCGTGGCGACCTTGCTTTGCCCCTGCCCCTCGTAGACGGAGTACCCCGCGAGAGTGAGTGAGCAGCCGGTTTCCTGTAGGGCGATTATGTCTGGCGGAGAGGTGCAATTTGTGATGTGTTGTTTAAGAAGACCCTGCTTTCGGCGGATCCCACGGCAGTTCCACTGCCATATTTCGAGGGTTTCCAACTTGACCGAGCGTTTACGGTTGCTCGCCATACTGAGATGGCCTGTTATAGGGTTTTCCTCTGGATTTCATGGCTGTGAATTGTACTAGACGCTCTCTATCCTTGCGCGTCTCGTCTTGGATGTTGGAGATGAGGTTGCTAAGATTTGCCAGTGCATTGTTAACAGCAACCATGGCAGTTGTAAATTCCTGGCGCCCTATAGTTGTCGCGTGATCTTCATCTGTTTGCGGGTTAGTGTTGTTCTGCCCTGTTCTTTGGGCCTTTAGTTCGTCTATCAGATCGTTTAGTTTCTGCCTCAGCTCGGCGTTTTCTGCCCTGAGCGTCTGAATTATTTGTCTTAGCTCTTGAACTTCCGAGTTAACTTCCCCATTAGCGTTGTTGCCTATCACTGTTTTCTGTGTGTTTGTGTTTTTTGGAGCAGTGGGAGAGGTAGGGAAAAGATGCTCTTTCCAGCTCACCCTGGTTGCTTCCTCCTTTTTTGGTGTGGTCTTCTGCTGCTGCTTCTTTTTGGTTTCTGGATCCTCCCGGGCCCTGGACGCCGATCTCGACTTTGAACCTGATCTCGATGCCGATTTGGACGTGGATCTCGAACTGGAGTCCTCGCTGAACCAGCGCTTCCGGGCCCGGCCGCGTCCGCCGTTGTCTCCGCCGCCTGGTTCCTCTTTTTTTCTCGTCCGTGGTCTCGGTTTCCTGAGGCGCTCCTTGCACTCCTTTGCCCCTGTAGGATGCGCTTCCGTGCATAGCACACACCTGGGCTCGCAGGAGTGTCCGTCCTCGATCACTGGCTCGGTGCATTTAGAGCAGACGACGACGTCAGGTGTCGGGCATACGTCCGCCCTATGTCCGGCCTTTAAGCATATATAACAAACTTGCCGCGATGATCGATAGAGGTAGCAACGTATCTCGCCGCCGTAATAATAGACGTAGCGCGGAACGATCTTTCCCTCGAAGGTAATGACCGCGCTTTGGGATTTGCCACGCATTCTTGCATAAAGTATTTTGACTCCTTGGGTACGTACCCGAAGATGTGAGAGTAGTTCAGTTGGCGTGGTCCCGGCGTCCACTCCATGAATGACACCCTTGCATGAATTGTCCGGCGCGGCCACGTAAGCTGTCACTGCATAGTTCTTTGCATCAAAGCGCAGACTCGAAATACACTGCACAGCACTGGCAGTCTCCATGCTTGGCGTGCTGAGTATAGCGATGTTGGATCCGTTGCGCAGTCGTATAAGGAAGCGGCCTTCGTTGCAGATGTCCGGTTTTCCGCATGCTTTAGTTATAGCCCGGGCCATCTGATGCGTGCTCAGTTCGCTGATGTTGAGTCCATTCTTCGGTCTAAGTATGACTTTGAAGTCGTTTTTTGGCAAAGGAGGTAGCTTCTCTCGCCGGACGGGATTCCACTTGAGTTTGGGTTGGCTCAGCGCTGAATTGTCCGCCGCGTCTGTCCCGGCCTCCGGAACGGCAATCAGTCTCGAGTTCTGGTATTTGGCAGTGAACCATCCCCATTGTCGATTGTTCTCTTCTGCGAGAGGTCCGTAGCGTTGTCGTTAGCGTGGTCGGTAGCGTTGTCGGTAGCGTTGTCGGTAGCGTTGGCGTCGCTTTGAAGATTCTCTTCGAGCGGTGTCGTGGCTCCGGCCGACGCCGCCGCATCAGCGTCAGCCATCCTCACGGGTGCGGCGTGAGATGTAGCAGCGTTCCTTCGGGCCGACGGCCCGACGCCGCCTAGGCCTAGCGCGGCGTTCTCTGCCTTGGATTTTCCGACGGGCAGAAAATGGCGAAATCGGGACTCACGGATGTAAAGCGGGTATCCACGGATTTCGCTTGATCAGTAGAAAGCGATGGAGTGCTCCATTTTCTACTGCGTTGATGTTTTTCAGTTGTAAGGAGGCGTCGAGGCAGGAGCACTAGCGAACGGCGTTCTCTTCGTCTGGCCCCCTAGCGGACTCTCTTTCGCTTCGAGATATCCAGGCTTTACCTTAGCTAAGCCACAGTCAATTTTTTCCCTAGCAAATTGCAGCAAAAGTCTCATAATTTATTTATGTTTTCTACTTAAACACGTTCGTATTTAAATCCCTTTCAGTCACGAATGTTTGTATCGTTTGGAGAAAAATTCCATACTGACAGGTTTCGATTTTTTCGATGTCCAGAGGCTAAAGAAGAACGTTTCTTCTCTCTAGAATAATTATTATGCAATTGCGGTCGCGTCCTCTTATGGAGACATCGTGACTGAATCCTGCTTTTCTTAAAAAATATATATAATAATTATACGGAAGCACTTTGCAAAAAAGGAGGCAAAATATTTATTGTAGAGTGTGCGAATGGTGCATGGAAAGGTTCACTGATTGTGATAAAGGAAAAAAACAGTTCTTCTCAGCTGCAATGCACAGAAAAAGATTGCATTTCCTGCAGCGGACCCTGGTTTTTGCGGAACATTTCTCGTACTTGCACCGCTGTGGAAACGGCAACTGGACCGCTGAGGCCAATGCTCCTTGGCATCGTACGTCACAGCGTTTGGTGGTGACGGACGAGCATTGTGTGAGCGACGTGGTGGTGGCTCAGCTGGGTCAGCATTCGGCCGCCCTCTCTTCCTTGGTGCCCCTTTGTTGCACTGCACTAGAGTGAGAGCCACATCAGTCTGGAAGGCGAGCATGTCGAGGGCCTTTCTTCTTGGAAGTCCCTGGCTGCTGGCGTCTCGCACATACTCCAGCCATGAGTTGGCCAAAGTCAGTGATGTGAAGTGGAACATTACTCTGACAGGCCATTTTCTGGTTTTCGCTTTCATGGGGTAGAGGGCCATCGCAAAGTTCAGCTTGTCCACTCCTCCCATGAATCTATTAAGGCGAAAGCCTTTAATGGCTCATACTGTTGTGACCAAGACGTGTTAGAAAATTTGTCCGCGTTTCAGATTGGTCGAAATGGCCGTGACGTCACTGCACGCGAATTTTGACGGGTGTCCACCGGAAAATAAAGAAATTACAGAGAAAATTAAGACTGCAGAATAACACTGCGCTGAACCCTTGAATTGCGGTCTGTTCTAGCTCGAGAATTCAAACAGAATTAGTTAAATACAATGCTCCTCAGGATACTAATATTTCATTCAATACGGGCATCAGTCCAGTACGTGTCAAGGATAATACGTTTACTTATTTTGCTAAGGTTCATGGGCACTGCATGAGCCTCCAAAGTAAGCATGCTTACGAGCAACAACTTGCGCATTCGAAACACCTAACTGCTGCTCAGTTGTAAGTTTACGGTTATATGCCGATGAGTCAGACTTCATAACAGAAGAAATTGGGGATGTTTCAGGTTTATATGTTGTAACTAAAAAGTACATGTAAATGGGCTTGACGGCGGCCATCAAGAAAGAAAATAACAGTGAGCCTTATGAATTATTTCCAGACAACAAATACTTTATCTCTAACTCTTACATGCGGATTCATTAACTGCCATGGAAAGCGGAGTTCATTTGTGCGGAAAACGGAACGCGGTTAAGGTGTGCTGTAATACCTGCAACACAGCAATGAAGGCAAACGTCACGTACGGTATTCTCTGGTATTATTAGGTCGGCATTATAAAGGTAAGTCTGATACGTCAGCTGCTTTCAGTGGCCTAGCTGCTTAATACAGCTAAACACTCATGAGTTTTTTCATCCTCTTGGAATAAATCTGCAGTCACTGCTAAATGAAATTTTCGATGCAGGGGATAATTCATTATATTGCCATGTTCACGATAAAACTCCAATTGTGTGTCTGACAGTAAAATCTTGTGTTCTGGTTTCGTTATTAACATATGTGTCCTGGTGCGTAGTTCGGTGAACGCTTCTCAGGCACCGAGGCTATGATAAGCGGCGCGCCTCAAGACTACGACGCGTTGCTGGAGCAGTGTTTGGAGAGTGGAAACCTTTTCGAGGATCCGGAGTTTCCCTGCACTGAAGCCACGGCCTGGGGCAGCGAGGACCCCAAGACCAATATCGTGTGGAGGAGACCTTGGGTAAGAACCCGTTGCCGTGACTTTGTTGATTTTCTGAGAAAAAATACGAACATGCAAGCCATCTAGATTACTGCGTGCTTGCTCAACTTCCTTCTTTTTAGAGCGCGAGCTCTAATTAATTCTCGCATTAATCAAGATCGCGTTAGTATGAAACACAAGTGGGACCAGTGGGTGGGACCATTGGTACAGATTATGGACCACGTAATTGGTGTAGATGGTTTGGAGTGGTATAAAACCGTTCAGCGCGTTACGGAGCATAAGAGCACTAGTCGAATCAAAACATAGCCTACCACAGGGATTCGCACTGACGACCATTGGTTCTCTCAAAGCGTGTCTTTTTGAAACTTCAAACGTCCATAACGGCCAAACTAATTGACGTAGGACATTCGAAGTGGTGTCAAATCATTTGTCTTCTGGTGCATACGTTGGCGTCAAAAAAAACTACGTATCCGGATGTAATGAAATTTTTTACCGGATATAGCGAGGATGTCTAAATACTGAATATTCGTTCGCTATTGCTAACGCTCGATACTCATACTTTGCCTCAGCATTCTGCTCTTTTTTTTTTCATTTTGTTTTCTCCTTTATGTTTCAAGGTGCCAGTAGTGGTGGTCCTAGCTATCAGACAGTTTTAGTTGTGCGTCCACAAAAGATTTGCGCACGCACCACGCACGCAATGGGCGCACATCACGGCGCATCGGCTCCTGTCTTTGCAACGGCAGTTTTAGTTGAGCGGGACAGGTGTAGCGCTCGTGAAGCGAAACACACTGTGGCGCCATCTAAGTGCACGAAGTGAAAGTTTCTGACCTGTGTGAGCAGAAATGTGCTTATTTTAAAACGTTAGTATTAGAACACCCATTATCGCCAAAAATACCCGGTGATAGTGTGGTCCCGGGCATGTGAAGCCTGTGCATCTGCTCAGTCTCAATGAAGAATGCTGTACAGATGAAACTGAACATTGAGTGCTTTTACTGCGATATCGTACTCATGTTTGACATGTCTATTGGTTTCTGAACGTCAGGTGTGTTCATTCTTCCCACGCGTTGGTTTAGCCTTATGGCAATCATTCGGTTAAACCGACAACAGTTTTTAAGTGTTCAATATGAAGTATGCGCCATTCTCAGGTAAACAGCTGTGAATTCTAAAGCATCACTCTGTTGTCCGTGGCGATGAAGTATTTTGTGTGCTTACGCGTGAGTGCTTACGCGTGAGTGCGTACGCGTGTGCGTACGCGTGTGCGTACGCGTGTGCGTATGCGTGTGCGTATGCGTGTGCTTGTGTGGGAACCTCTGTTTTTCATTACTGGCTGGAACAATTATATCCGGATTTCCATAACGAAAGCAAACAGCCACCGAAAGCAAAGAACGTAGGTGATGCTTTCTTTATAAATTGTGGTTTCATCATTGGGAGTTTAATAGGGCAATTATTTAAAATAGCAGATCTGAAAGGAGAAGCAAAATACCACCACATGACCCTAATGGGATGCGAACCTACGACCTCTGAATTTCGCGTTCGGTGCTCTACCAACTGAGCTACGGCGACGGCTGTCCAGTCTTGTGCTTTTGGGGGTATTTCTGTGTAGTGTAACCGAACCTTAATAGTGTTCACCAGCGCCACTCACGTTCACAGCGGCGGAAGTATTACGTCCTGTATTATCGCGACTGCCATGTAGGAACGTGACCTAAAGGTGAGGACGGAAGCTGTGCCAGAACCTTTCGCATGAAGACTCCAAGAATCGAGGCCATCGTTAGCTACTGAGCTCACAAGGGAAGAAAAAGAGGGGTGCGTTATGACATACATGACGCGGAAGCCAACAGTCACCGAAACCTTATAGGAGTGTAGGGGATTTTTAAAAAACTTATTTGTGGTGTTCATCAACGGGATAATAAAAGAGTGATTATTTTACAGACAACTGATTCACTCAGCAAAGTTTCGCAGTCATCCCGAAAGAGAAGTGCCTTGTGGCGTTAAGTCCTTTTGGCGGGGTTGCTGGTTCGTCCTTTACTGCGTGTCTCAGGTCACTCTGTGTGCTTCATGACTGAAGAATGAAATAGCGCAGAGCACATGGCAGAGAAAGACAAGACATGCACTATTCAGTGTTCAATGTCCCCGTCTTTTGCCCCCTTTGTTTCTTCAAAATGACACTAAATAACCGCTCGCCTATGTGTGTCTTCTTATGCTTCATGAAGTTTGATGCACTACCCCTGTACGGCACCCGGTTTGAAAATTCTCTCACCACCAGCCCTTGCCGTGGCTCGTTCAGTGCGGCTCACATATGAAAACCACGCTGCTTTAAATTTATTTACTTAACTGATTAGCATTCTAAATAACTAACCGATCTAAAAGAAATATCTGGAGGGTGAAAACAGCTTGCTCGTCAACTTTTCCCGGCTGGAAAGTCTAACGAGTGCCACTGAAGCTCCGATGCAGGCGCAGGAGCAAACTCACTTCGAGTGTCCTGGGTACTTTCGAAGAGTGCGTTATTTATCGAGTGGAAATGCTTTAGTCGTTGCTCTGCATAAGCTTCGTAACACTCACGAATTGTGTCATCGTGCTGGCAGGAAATCATCGACAACCCGGAGTTCATGACGGAAGGCTTTAGTCGCTTTGACATCGAGCAAGTATGGCTGGGTGAGTATATCACAAACTGTCTTTCATCCTATCATCATTTCCCTTTAACGTAACCACCAGAAGTAAATAGACTTTGGAATGTGAGAAGCCAAAGTTATCAGCGATACGCTCAATCATTATCACTTGAATTTCAGGAAACTGCTGGATGGCCGCTTCTATCGCCACCGTAACGATGCACCCGAAGCTGCTGGAGAATGTTGTGCCTGCGAGACAGAGCTTCGCGGAAGGAGAGTACGCAGGCATCTTCCACTTCCGCCTCTGGAGGTTCAACAGGTGGATCGACGTGCCCGTCGATGACCGGCTTCCGGTGAAGGAGACGTCCGGCAGACTGGTCTTCATGACCTCCAGTGCCGACGGAGAGTTCTGGAGCGCCCTACTGGAGAAGGCCTACGCCAAGTGAGCAGATACCGCTAGAGACTGAATATTTCGGAACTCAGCATTTACTCTGACTTCAAATGATATATTAAGGCGAAAGCCTTTAATGGCTCATGCTCGCGGTGTCCATCCATGCTCGCGGTGTCCATCCATGCTCGCGGTGTCCGCCCGTGCGCTGACTGTGGCCTCTCCTCCGCGCAGCGGTGCAACCTCCTCCGTAATTTCCTTTCCTCAAATTCATTTACTTCACTACGGGCCCTCTTTCTGGTCCTTCTTTCACTCTCACTTTCTCACTTCCTCAGCAAGCGGATGACGGGTGTCCACCGAGATATGCGAGACAGTTACTGCGTAATTTCCTTTCCTCAAATAAAATTTTCATTTTCTTCTCTACGGCCCCTCTCCGTCTTTCTTCTTTCACTCCCACTGCCTCCCTTCATGTATGGTGCGTTTCGGGTGTCCACCGCGGCGGTTGCTAGGCAACGGATCTTGCGGCCGCAACAACACAAAAGCGCGATTCAGGCGTCCACTGACCCAGGGAGCCAGTTATGAGCGCTTCCTTTCCTTAGAATGATCCGAGTGAAAAACGTCAACGCCAACGCCAATGAACACAATGGACGCCGAACGGACAACGGCTACGGCGACGCCGCGAAACGAGCGCCAAAGAGCTGCACACCAAAACACTACAAACAAAATAGAGACCGCAGTCACCAAAGACAATAAAAACCGCATATTTGGGAAGCCCTCCACGCGCCAAGAGGTTCGGAGGAGGAGGAGGAGGAAAACTTTTATTTCTATTTACAGTGAGAGGTCGATGGGGCGAGCCTGAAGGGCCCGCCCCTTACAAACACTAGGAGGGATCCCTAGTCCGGGATCCCTGTAGCTTCCGCAGCGGCCCGGGCTCTAGCTACCAATGCCTGTTGGGCATGGAGTTCGGAGCAGCCGCGCAGGGCAGCTTCCCAGTCCTCTCGAGTGGGGTGGGTAGGCAGGATTGGAAGGGCATGCCCACACCATGTGGTAGGTGTCCGAAAACTCCTCCTCACAGTGTGGGCACGCGCCCGAGAAAGAAGAATTGAAGTGCTTAAGTACTGCCGGGCACAGTACAGTATTGGTATAGAGGCGGAGAAGCCAGCGCTCCTCCACCCTGGTGAGGCCTTTACAGGGAGGGGGATAGAGACCATGAAAATTTTGATAAAGAGAGGTGATCTCTTTAAAGGTGATGGCCGGATTGAAATTGAATTCCGGATCAGGCTGCGGATGAGGCGACGCCCGGTGAGTAAGCGCGCGGGCGGCAGCGTCGGCTGCCTCGTTCCCCTCAAGACCCGCATGAGCCGGAGCCCACACGATGGTACGATGGGTCAGAAACCCTGTGTAATCGCATGCGTGGAGAATTTTGAAAGCACGGTCTGGAATATACCCTTGCTCAATATTGCGGCAGACGCCCCTGGAGTCCGTAATAATGACTCGGGACTCTGGATCTGCGGCGGCCAGTGCAATGGCGATCTCTTCCGCAAATGTAATGTTTGGGGCACGGAAAGTAAGGCCCTGAACTGTAGTGTTTTGGTGGATGACGGCCGCCGTGTACCAACCCCCATGGTGTGGGCCGGCCGCATCCACATAGAAGACACCTGGCTTATGGCCATATTGTTGAGAAATAGCCTCCGCCCGCGCGAGACGGCGACCATCATGGGTGTCTGCAGTCATGTTCTTCGGAAGGGGTCGCACCTGGAGTGCAAAGCGCCAGGCTTCAGGGATGCGGACCCGTTCTTCTGTATGTGTTGCGTAGGATATGTGTAAGCGGGTCAGAAGGCGGCTCCCCGCAGGTGTTTTGCTTAGGCGCAAGTATTGATTGTTAAGATGAGCTTCTCGTAACTCCCCAAAGGTGTTGGTCATCCCCAGACCGAGGAGACGCTTGTTGGACGTCGTTATGGGGAGGTCGAGTGCTCTCTTATAAATCTTGCGGAGCGCTACAGCTTCCGTGAGACGATGTTTACTAAGAAAGGTTGGCCTGCGATGGGACGTTGCAGACGACTATACCAAGCGGACTCTAGATAATCGCTATATCACGAACTTGTGCCGCTTTTTAAGCGAGGCTTGTTTGCACTCCTTTTTATAACTTTCTTTCCTTTTTCATTATGCCTGATGGCGAACAGCTCGAATAAAAAAAAAACTACTTCTAAGGCATTCTTATCGCATTTGCGTAGGTGGAGGTAGGGAGCCGAATATAAAATCCGGCTGGTCACGAATGCATTGGCCAGCCGCAGGGCATCTTTGCATCCCCCCCTTTTATTGGACACCCGGCGGAGCATCCGACCCACCTGGTCCCCCACCTTACGTAGCTTGTTTAGGGTAGTGTCTATCTTGCGCCTATGATGAATGAAAAGCCCCAGTACCCGGATCTCCTCGTGTTCAGGTATCGGTCCGCTAAGTAGGGAAAGGGCAATTTTGGTTGTGCACTTTGAGTTGGGGCGTATGTGCACAAATTCCGATTTGCTCGGGGAGCATTCAAGACCACAGCGACGAGCGTATTCGGGGAAGCGGCGGTGGGTTGACCACAAGGCTTTCGCCAAGCACACTTTAGAATTTCCAAAGTTTCTTCCGTAATTTTACCGTGGTGCTGAAACGTCGCATGCTCTCGCGAAGTACTCTGTAGTTATACTATTTTTCACACAAGCTCTGCGGATGAGTTCTCGCTTACAAGGCGTGAAATATAGGTAAACAGATTTTACTAAAAATATCCCTGCTCTTGACCGATGGAAGGAAAAAAAATTGGCAGTGGTTTAGCTCTGGTTAAACCAGGTAAAGTGCGTTAGCAATGGTGCGCGTTCTTCTGGCGAATTTTCGGCGCGTTGCCTTCGCCCGGTAACATTGCGGCGTTCCTGAACGGTAAGGTGGTGAGATTCATCGGTGACCGATGACGTGGGACCACTCTGCGAGGTAGAACGTTGTCTCCGAGCTGCATCCTTAGCACGACGCTTTGCAAGACGTTCTTCACGCTGTTCTGGCGTCTCTTGTGCACGTTGTCGCTTTCTCGCTTCTTCCTGTCGCTGCCATTTCTCTTTAGAGGGCTGCATAGCATTCACTCCAAGGCAAGCGCGCATTTATAGACGCTTTGCAGTGCAGGAGCATGGGCGCCGCCATATTTGGTCACGTGACCATTCCGCCACGCTGCCAGTGTGTCCACAACACGCCGTCGCCCGTTCGGCTGTACGCCTTGCTCGTGAGTAAATTGGTTTTCGAGGAAAGGACATGTATCTGTCTCGCATATCTAGGTGGACACCTGAACCTCGCCGTAACGGGAAGGGAGAAAGATGGGAGTGAACGAAGACACTGTATTCACTAGACGCGCCTTTGTTCATTCCAAACCATCGAGCTAGCATGGCGGAAGGAATAAAAAAAAATCTAGCGTGGTGGAGTGGCTAGCATGCTCGTCTCGCACTCCGGAGACCCTGGTTCGATTCTCGAAATCGACCGATTTCCCACTCGATGTTATTTATTTATGTGGTCCGACTAGAAATTAGGATATTGCTTAACCGATATGATTCGAATGGTGGTGGTGGAAAACGTTTATTTGCTCTATTTTACAGTATGTTTTGCGGCTTCACATGGAGTCTTCCATCTTTTCTTCAGGGTCGGTTCCCCTAGTCCAGAGCTCCGCTGAGGGTAGCTGCCCTGCTTGCACGCCTTACAAGTCCTTGTTGGACTTTCAAGATGTCGCTGAATAGCATCCTCTCGCAGTGTTCCGCACTCGGGTTTTCTATTATGGCCAGCTCGTATATTTCCTGGCAAGCCCATGTGGTATGGTATAGGGTTTGTTTGTCTCCACACAACGTGCAATCGCTCTTGTACTGCGTGGGGTCGATTTCACTTAGCATGTTTAGGCACGGGAATGTTCCCGTTTTTAACTGTCGCCATGCTACGGCGTCTTCTCTATTTAGTTGTTTGTGTGGGGGCAGGTATTTTCGTCTGATCCCTCTGTAGTAGTTTAGAATCTCTGTATAGCTTTGGGCTACCGGCTCGGGTTCCTCAGCGGGGTCGGGATTGTTGGATGCTCGGTTTGTTGCGTACCCTCGAGCTATCCTATCCGCGTCCTTATTTCCCGTAATGTCGGTATGTCCCGGCACCCAAACTATCATGTGTTTGGCCTGGTTGTTTTCGGTTTTGCCACTTGAGCGGAGAATGCGGAGCGCGCTGTGGCTGATTCTGCCGTTTAGGTAGTTGCAGCTTGTGAGTCGGTGAGTATGGTTAAGGACATGTTGGATTGGTAGCCTCCGCTGCCGCTAGAGCCACGGCTGCCTCTTCGCCCTCGACTACCATACAGTTCCGGATTGATACGCTGGTGATTTCTTTTAGGTCCGAGTTGATAACCGTCGCCACGTTGCTTTTCTTGTGGTTTCTGTCCTCAGTGTATGTAGCGGCGTCTACGTACACTGTGTCGTTTCTAGTTACCAGTGATCTTCGTACATACTCTGCTGCGAAAACGGCCGGCTTGAAAACGCCCGTGTACCATACGGGTACGGGTGCAAAAGGAAGGCTTCCGTAGGACTCCACTGCGGAAATATAACATTTAATAACAAAACTGTAAAATAATATAGATAAAGAACATACTGTAACTGTAAGTTAATGGAACTAACCTAAAAAAACTAATATTAATATAACTCTAGGATAATGTAGCTAATATAAGATAAAAACTAATAATACTGCAACCGTAAGATAATATTGATACGTGGCGGCTAGAAGCAGAAATAGAAACAGCAGAGGTAATCTGCTACGCAAGGGACCGACGGCTTGGAGTAGTCTCACAGTACACAAGCTCGCACCTCAGCGTCGTCTTCGTAACAAAACCACTTCGTCGTCCTCCCAGCGTCCGTAGCATGACCCCCCTCGCGGCAAAAGCACCGTCCCGGTGCGCACTACACAGGCTAGCTAGACGGCGAGTTGTAAGGTTTGAGGCGGGACACATGGACGGTGTCGGTGCGGGGTGCAGCGGCCGGGGATGGCGGATGTAGCGGAGTGATCTCGTAAGTCACCGCGGTCACCGGACGTACGACCCGATAAGGGCCTGTATATCGGGAAAGCAGTTTTTCACAAAGGCCCACACGGCGGGAAGGGACCCAGAGTAAAACAAGAGAGCCAGGAGAGTAGGTGACTTCACGACGGCGACAGTCATGACGTCGTTTCTGATTGACTTGGGAGGCTGACAGCTGCTGGCGGGCGACAAGACGGGCAGCGTCGGCGCGAGCGATGGCGTCCCGAGCGTAAGGACTCGTTGAGGCGGTGGCGGGCAGCACACTGTCGAAAGGCAGCAAAGGATCGCGGCCAAAGAGAAGATAAAAAGGGGAGAAACCGGCTGTATCGTGACGCGTAGAATTGTAGGCGAATGTAACAAATGGGAGGCTAATATCCCAGTCGCGGTGATGGTCGGAGACGTACATGGAAATCATGTTGGTGAGGGTACGGTTCAGACGTTCAGTGAGCCCGTTCGTCTGCGGATGGTAGGCCGTGGCGAATTGATGACGGACGGGCGGAGCAGAAGCGGAGCAGTTCGGCGACCACTTTGGAAAGAAAGCAGCGGCCGCGATCGGTGAGCAGGTGACGGGGAGCACCGTGGTGGAGTATGACGTCGTGCAGGAGAAAGTCAGCGACATCAGTTGCGCAGCTGGTTGGGATCGCTCGCGTAATAGCGTAGCGCGTGGAATAGTCCGTCGCGACCGCGATCCATTTGTTTCCCATAGCAGACACCGGAAAAGGGCCGAGCAGGTCGAGGCCGACACGGGAAAACGGGTCTTCGGGGATGGGAATCGGCTGAAGGTGTCCGGGGGGGAGAACCGAGGGCGTCTTCCGTCGTTGGCAGAGCTCGCAAGCGGCCACATAACGGCAGACAGAACGGTATAGACCGGGCCAAAAGAAGCGGCGGCGCACGCTGTCGTAGGTGCGGGAGCCTCCAAGGTGACCGGCCGTGGGAACGTCATGAAGCTGCTCAAGGACGCTGCGGCGCAGGTGTTGCGGGACCACGAGCAAGAGGTCAGCGCCGTCAGGCCTCATATTGCGCCGGTAGAGGACGTTCTCATGGAGTACAAACGGGGCGAGGGACGCATCACAGCGGTTGGCAGTGAGGCGGTCGATGAGGGAACGTAGCGAAGAATCCAAGCGCTGTTCTTGCGCAATGTTGCGGAAGGCCGAGATGGATAAGACGCAGGCGTCAGCCTCGCATTCGTTGGAGGAAGGCGCATCGACAGGGTAACGGGACAAGCAATCCGCGTCCTGGTGCAAGCGGCCGGACTTGTGGACGACACAAAATGTGTACTCTTGAAGGCGAAGAGCCCGGCGCCCCAGCCGGCCTGTAGGGTCTTTGAGCGAAGAAAGCCAGCATAAGGCGTGGTGATCCGTGATAACAGAGAAAGGGTGCCCAAACAAGTAAGGGCGGAATTTTGCAATAGCCCAAACCAGGGCGAGGCATTCCCGCTCGGTGATAGAATAGTTGCGCTCTGACACAGAAAGGAGACGGCTGGCGTACGCAATAACGCGAAGCTTGTTGCGTTGCCGCTGAGCAAGTAGGGCACCAACGCCATGGCCGCTCGCATCGGTCCGAAGTTCCGTAGGGGCTGAAGGATTAAAGTGAGCCAACACAGGTGGAGCAGTGAGGGCATTGATAAGGGCTCTGAAGGCGTCAGCTTGGGGGGGGTCCCCAAGAGAACGGGATGTCCCTCTTGAGGAGCGTGGTAAGAGGTCGGGCTATTTCCGCAAAGTTCTGGATGAACCGGCGGAAATAGGAACATAGGCCGAGAAAGCTGCGCACATCACCGGAGGAGCGCGGAGTAGGAAATGAACGCACGGCGCGGACCTAGTCGGGGTCGGATTGGATCCCAGCAGAATCGACCAAGTGGCCAAGGACCTTGAGCTGTCGGCGGCCGAAGGTACATTTCTTCGAGTTCAGCTGAAGACCAGCGCGGCGGAAGACGGCAAGGATGGCTGAAAGGCGATGAAGATGGCTTTGGAATGTGGACGAAAAAACAATCACGTCATCTAAGTAGCAGAGGCATGTCGTCCACTTAAAACCGCGCAGGAGTGAGTCCATCATGCGCTCGAAGGTGGCAGGGGCATTGCACAGGCCAAAAGGCATGACTTTAAACTGGTACAGGCCGTCCGGGGTGGCAAAGGCGGTTTTCTCCCGATCCCGTTCATCGACAGCGATCTGCCAGTACCCTGAGCGAAGATCGATGGAGGAAAAGTAACTGGCGCCGTGCAAGCAGTCGAGAGCGTCGTCAATTCGGGGCAAAGGGTAGACGTCTTTCTTTGTGACAGCATTCAGATGGCGGTAATCGACGCAGAATCGCCAAGTTTGATCTTTCTTTTTAACAAGCATGACAGGGGACGCCCAAGGACTACTCGAAGGCTCGATGATGTTGCGGGCCGGCATCTTGTCAACTTCTGCCTGAATAACACGGCGCTCTGCGAGGGAGACCCTATAGGGCTGTCTGTGAATAGGGCGGGCCTCGCCGGTGTCAATGTGGTGGGCGACAACAGAGGTTTGACCCAAGGGACGGTCCCCAAAGTAAAAAATATCACTGTAGGAGGACAAGAGGCTGTGAAGAGCTGTAGAATCAGCAGAGGGTAGATCGGCCGCTATCATCCGGGAAATAGAATCCTCACTGGAGGGCTGCGATGTAGGGACATTGGATACGGCAGTCGTTGGGTCAGGAGCCAGGACAGAGACTGTGCAATCGGTCAATGGGGACAGATCAGCAAGTGAAATGCCGGTCGGAAGTACCTGAGGGGACAGGCTGAAGTTGAGGACAGGGAGGCAGGTGCAGTTGTTGGTGATGTGGACAATGGTGTGGGGAAAGAGGACGTTACGATTCAGAATCACAGCGGTGGTAGGGCAGGCGACGTAGTCTCCATCAGGAACGGGAGGAGAAGGCGACATAGGGATGTAGACAGCAGCTTGTGGCGGGAGACGAGCACACTCGGTGGATTGAAGGCGAGGTGAGCTGGTGGAATCGTCATTGCACAGGGGCAGATCCAATCGGAGAAGGCCTGAGGAACAGTCAATAAGAGCTGAATGGGCGGTTAAAAAGTCAAGGCCAAGGATTATGTCCTGAGGGCACCTGGTCAGGACGGTGAACAGAACGGGTATATGACGTCCGGCAATGCTGACTCTCGCAGTGCACATTCCAATCACGGCAGCGGGGCTGCCATCGGCGACGCGAACCGTGGACATGGCGGCAGGCGTTAAAACTTTCTTCAGACGGCGGCGCAAAGAAGAGTTCAGGACAGACACTTGGGCGCCAGTATCAATGAGGGCAAGGACCGGGACACCATCCACGAGAATATTCAAGAGATTACGTTGGGCAGCGGGGGTTCAAGAGAGGATTTTCAGGCCGGGTCAATGATGCAGCGTCACCTCCGGGGGCTGCATCGGCTAGTTTTCCGAGAAGTGGCGGGAGGTCGAAGGAGAAGGGCTGCGACGTGTGGTAGGAGAACGGGAGCGGCGGCCTAATGGAGAAGGTGAGCGGCTGGACCCACGAGCGTGCGGAGCGGGCTCGTCACGGAGCGGATCGGGACGTGGGGTGAAGGGGCGCGGGCCGTAGTCGTTGCGACGGTCGACGAAGGAGTAGGGGCGAGGTGGCGGGGACCAACGGCTGCGGCAGTGACGGGAGATGTGTCCGACGTGAGAGCAGGTAAAACAGATCGGCCTGTCATCAGAGGTACGCCATTCGGCAGGATTGCGATATCGGTACCGAGGCGAGAAGCTGCGACTGTAAGTGGCAGCTGCGATCACTGGAGGGTCCGGGCTGGCATGAGCGTTGTCCACGACACGAGAAGGGACGGCCATGTTCGCAACCTCCTGTCGAACGACGGCTTGGATGAGGGCCAAGGTGTTGTCCGGCAGTGGCAAGGAAGAAACAGCGGGCGTCATCGCCTCCAGTTCGCGGCGCACGATACGGGTTAAGTTAGCCGGGTCGGAAGGCTGCCGCAATGTTGGCAGATCTTCACAGGAGGAGCTAGCAGCAGTGTTCGGCAGCCGGTCAAAACGGTGAGAAATGCGCCGGTGTTTGGCTTGCTCGAAACGCCGGCACCTCTCAAGGACAGAGGCGACCGTGGAACAGTCTTTGCATAGAAGCAGGTTAAAGGCATCGTCGGCAATGCCTTTCAGTATGTGGCCAACTCGATCTGCCTCGGACATGTCTTTATCCACTTTACGACACAAGGCGAGGACGTCTTGTATGTACGCTATGTATGGCTCGGAGGAAGTTTGGGCGCGTGACGCGAGGGCCTTCTTGGCGGCAAGTTGGCGGCCGATGGGTTTTCCGAAGAGGTCGCGGAGCTTCTGTTTACAGATGTCCCATGAGGTCAAGTCCTCTTCGTGGGTTTCGAACCACACTCTCGCGGTGCCGGTCAGATAAAATATGACATTAGCGAGCATCAGGGTTGGATCCCACCTGTTGTGCGTGCTGACGCGTTCATAAAGGGCCAGCCAGTCGTCCACATCAACGTCGTCGGTACCGCAGAACGTGCCCGGTTCGCGGTGGTGGGCGACGACGACCGCTGGCGGTGTTGACGGAGAGGGAGATGGCTCGGACTCGTTAGACCTGGTGGCGAGACGGCGGCCACGGCGGAGAGCCAGCTTGAGGTCGGGGATCGAATTTAGCAACCTCCACCAAATGATACGTGGCGGCTAGAAGCAGAAATAGAAACAGCAGAGGTAATATGCTACGCAAGGGACCGACGGCTTGGAGTAGTCGTTGTTGTTGTTGTAGCCTACGACAGAATGGCACATACCCACTCTGGGGGATCGGCCAAGAATCGGGTGGAAAAGGTTGGTATTCACCTGTACGTAGAAAAGGCAAAAGGAAAGCACACGGGAGAGGAACACCGGGGGAGTCTACCACAAGAAAGGCACGGAGAGGATGAAAAAAAAAATCAGCAAAACTGAAAACAAATAATAAGAATAATAATAATCATAATATATATATATATATATATATATATATATATATATATAAAGGAGATTGGATTGGAGAGAGAGAGAAAGAGAGAAAAGAGAATAATTCGATGAAAAAAAAATGAAGCATAAAAAGAAAATACTGAAAGCGTTAGCAAGGTAGTCGATGAGATTCCAGCAAGAAATTTTAAACAGCATCATAAACAGACCTGTGGCTGAACCCAAGTGTGGTGGCACCAAATGATAGCAAGTGTGGGCTGCTCAAACTGAGGCCAAGTTGCTGTAAGGGCAACTCCAGCAGTCTTCTTCTCAAAGAGGTGAAACGACGACAATGGAGCCAAAAATGGTCGATAGATTCAGGCTCACGGCAAAATGCACAGAGGGGAGATAGCGCAAACCAGATCTGTGCAGATAGAAATTTAGAGGGGGGATGCGGCAGCGCAACCTCGTCAGAGATACTTCTAGCTGCCGAGATGGACAAATTTTCCTGCTCCATGAATATTTCAGATGCTGATATTCCACCGATGTTAAAAGTGTTGTGTCTTGCACGCTTAATAACGCTCGACGCCGGAACCTAGATGCTGTGATATCTCACAGTACACAAGCTCGCACCTCAGCGTCGTCTTCGTAACAAAACCACTTCGTCGTCCTCCCAGCGTCCGTAGCAATATGACAAATAAAAACTAATAATACTGCTCTTGCTTCTCTTCTCACCATGTGTGAGAAGCCACAATAAAGGAGATAAAAAGCACGTAGACGATACCAGACGAATACAGAAACACCATCAAAGTAGCACCGATACCAAGGAATATCATTCGAATGCCATCGATCATCATCACCATAGAAACTTTATTTTATGCAGAGGAGTTTGGGGCTCACAGACCCCTGGGCCCCGCACGGCCCCACTGCACTCAAACGTTCATGTTCCTGCAAACCATGACGTCGGCAGCCCGGCTGGTTGCGATGGCCAGCTTGGCCGGGTCCGCGGAGCGCAGCAGGGTCTCCCATGCCTCCCAAGTGGTGAGGTGATCCAAGCCCCGCGGAGGAGGGTCCGCCGGGCAGAGGAAGAGGATGTGGGAAAGGGTAGCGGAGGGATGCTGGCAGAGGGTACAGGAAGGGCTAGTGGAGTGATATCGGGATTGCAGATAGGGGGACGGGAGGGTGCGCGCCTGGAGGCGTGGCCAGAGCGTCTGGTGGTAGTTGTCTAGGGAGGGGTGGGGTGGGGGCAGAGCAGGCGCGCGGGCCGAAAGGCCTGAGTCAGATCGATGAAGAAGTGCATGCCATCCCGCGTGAATCCCAGATTGGAGGCCGACGGCACCCGGTTTAAAGAACCTCGGGCTAACGCATTGGCGGCCTCATTACCGCGATTCCCGGAGTGCGCAGGCACCCATACGAGCTCCACATGGCGGGGCTGGTGGGCAGCAGGCGAGCTCAGTATGCTAAACGCAGGGACATGAACTCGCCCGCGCGCGAAATTTAGTATCGCGGTTTTGAAGTCCGATATTATGTAGCGTGCTTCCGTGTGTGCAAGCGTGTAGGCGATGGCTGCTTTTTCGGCTGCCTCCGAGAAGGTGACTGAGGGGAGGGGGACTGTAGCAAGAGGCTGTAGGGAGGAGTTGGCGACGGCCACCGCCGCTTCCTCACCCGTGCATGCGGCGTCCACCCATACAGCATCCGATTCGGAGCCGTAGTATTTGTGAAGCGCCTTTGCTCAGGCTCGGGGGCGCGACTCATGATGCTGGGGTAGCATGTTGTGTGGGAGAGGTTTGATGAGAGGTTCTCGGTGAAGGGGCCGAGGGATGGGGAGGACGGTAGGTCATTCGCTGGGATACGCATGTCTAGAGACTCCAGGGTATGGCGACCAGTGGATTTTTGGGTGAGTCGCAAGTATTGCGCTTGGCAATGGGCTTCCAGAAGCTCCCCAACTGTGTTGTGGAGGCCCAGGTGTAGAAGGCATTCTGTGGAAGTGCTAACTGGCTGGTGTAGGGCCGTCTTGAACGCAGTGCATAACATGACATCCAAGGCGGTCGTTTCCTGTCTGGTCAGCCGGATATAGAGAATTGTGTATAAGAAATGGCTGAGGACGAAGGCATGAATGAAGTCGTGCTCCTTCATGCCTCTGTGCTGGTCCGAAACTCTGCGAATAAGGTGCGATATCGTGCCTGTCACCTGCTTGAGCTTCTTCAGGGTTACGGTGTTTTTGCGATTGTTCTAAATGTGGAGTCCCAGAACCTGAGAGTATCCACCTCCAGGATGGGAGAGCCATTCAGTTCAATGAGAATGGGTGCGGCGGGGTATCCGCGTGTGGTTAGGCGGAGAATAAGGAGCTCAGACTTCTCTGGGGAGCACGAAAATACGATGCTCTGGGCGTGGTATTTTGTGAGTGTGGTGGCGTTTTGTAAGGTGCCCTCTATGTCGCCATCACTACCGTAGGTGGTCCAGAGCGTGATGTCGTCCGCATAGAGGGTGTGTTTGAGATTAGGTATGGTAGACAGTTTCCGGGCGAGGGGGGTGAGGGTGGCGTTGAATAGGAAAGGAGAGAGGACGGACCCCTGTGGGGTGCCGACGCTCCTAAGGGTGTAGGGTGGGGATGCAGGGGGGCTAAAATGAACCTCAGCCGTGCGGTCCATGAGAAAAGCCTGAACGTAGGTGTACATCCGTGCACCTATATTCAGGGGGGAGAGGGCAGTCATAATCGCCTGATGCTCGACGCGATCAAAGGCTTTGGAGAGATCCAAAGCCAGGACTGCCTTTTTGTGGGCCGGAATATCCGGATCAAAGATGTCGTGAGTGAGCTGCAGCATGGCGTCCTGATTGGAGAGATGGGGCAGAATCCCACCATGCTGTGTGGGTAAAGGTCTTTGTCCGCCATGTGATGTCGATGCACTGCGCGCCAATGCTGCTAACGCCGGCTTCGAAGGGCAGAAGTGGCGGACCTCCTAGTGACGCCATCTGTCGTAGGCAGAGCAAACTGTTCGGTGCTGCTGCCGCGCGGCGCGCCGACGACGCTGCCATCTGGCGGAGCGCGGCTCAAGCAATGCTATTCAAGGTCATCCTCCCCTACCGACCGGGGCTACGCTAGGAGGCGAAATCTACAGTAGTATTGCTAACACAATAAAAAATCACGAATAAATAATCGTCCTGCGTTATGTGTGTACCTTCAAGGGAATGCAAGTTCTAGCAGTGAAGCACAAAAGCACCTCATTGCTTTATATATTTTGTCCTGATCCGGGTTCCGAGATACCTTTTACGCGACTGTTGTGTTTCTACTCCCCCCCCCCCCTAACTCTCTTTGTGTGTTCCCGTCACACCTGTCTCCACTTAGGCCATGCCCAGATGCAGTGCGTGTTTCTGCGAAAGTGGTCTTTCTTCATGCACGCGCTCCCATGCAACCTCTTGACAGGTAGAACCGAACACGAGGGACGCATTCGACTCCTGGATTCCACGTGCCACCACTTCTGCCTAACTGCTACGACGTGTTTTCCGGAGTTCCCCTTTAACGGCACCCAAGTATTGACCCTGCGACTTTGTGTGTGCATCTGTCAGGGTGACATGTCTCAACGCCAGCTGCCACCTGCGGAGACGAGCGTCTGCCAAGCGCCTGCCATTCAACCGCGCCTCGCTCTTTTGTCAACCGCGGGGTGACGCCGCAGCAGGTGTTCGCCTTTGGGGCATTTCCTTGGAACAAGATATGGCATCCACCTGGCCGGAAACGACTAGCCCGTCAACACGCTCTTCTGGACACTTCCGAGTATCCACGGGCCTCAGCGGATGAAGCGAGGTGACGACGCTGCAGGTGTTCGCCCTTCGCGTTTCCTCGAAACAAGATATGGAATCCACCTGGCCTGACGGGCCACTTCCGACTATCCAAGGGCCTCAGCCGAGGAAGACGACGAAGCGGTGAACGACCTTGGAGCACCCGGACGAAGTCCCTCCGATTGGTCGGAAAAAGGCGGGAAGATCTCGGGAGGGTCAATTTAAAGCGCTCGACACGTTCATCGAGGAGCAATTCCCTGAGCGATTCCTTCAACGTTTCCCTGAGACTTCTCAGTTTTTACCATGTTTGTCTCTTTTTGTAGATAATCATGTAAATATGTAAATACAGTTTTTCCTTCACTTCCCCTACCCCCCGTCTCTGGCCCACGGTCCTTCCTTCTTCGGCACTGCGGCGGTGCTCCTGGACCCGATGCCTGGTGGAACACGCTACTAGCCCGGCAAAACATATCAACTGGTGGCAGCGGTGGGATTCTGTTACCTCGAAACGTATCACGAGTAAATGGCAGGCACCAAGTGAGGTGCGCTCCTTGTGTCACCTGTTGTGTTGAACAGCGTCAATACTGCCTCATAATACTAATGAAACTCTAGGAAAAGCCTTGTCCTGATGCTCATTTTCAGTAAGGTACAGACCGTATTACTTCGGTAAAGCCATAAACAGCTGATTTTAGTCTGCTATCGTGCCCCTATACTACAAGCCAAAAAGATGTCCAGATCGGCGTAAAATCACTTGTCCATTTGCGCACTTCCTTATGGTAATTGAGGTCAATGGTGGCACCGCCGCGCCACGGCAAAGGCTGAAAGTGCAAGTAGTAAAGGTTTCGATTTAATATCTATCCAACGTAATAACATTAAGTATTCCCCTGTAACAGTCAGTAATTAGCAGTGATAAACGATGGTCTTTATTTCGAATCTCATTAGAAGACTACGAGCACCCGAACAGGATCCGATAAGGCTTATGGTGAAGGAATCTATCTTTCAAAATGGAGTGTTTTTGATGAACATGAAAAAAAAAAAACGGTTTACGATTGCAATAAACTCGAGTCATTCTACACCAATTCCACGCCGATTGGTGGTGGGCATACAATCACTAGATGAACCGATACCATTTCCCAGTAACGGAATAAATGTCTAGAGCACGGAAATTTAAGAGATATGTGTTAAATTGAAACCACCATTTTGGTATATTCTTGTTTATTGTGTAGGGATGGGATGCCTGTAACTTATGTCAATGTTCCTATAATTTGGTATTGTGGGTTGCGATTTCGTAACATAAAGAAAATGTAAAATATGGGCGATAACGTAAATGTGGGCTTCAACGTTAATGGGCTACAACGTAAATGTGTTCGTTCATCCGCAGTGCCGTCACCACGCTAATCTACATCAGTCAATCAACCAATCAATTAATCAGTTACTCAGCCAATCAATAAATAAACCAATTAATCAATTAATCAAATCACCCTGTTTTCACAGGCTGCATGGAGGCTACGCTGCACTCAAAGGAGGCTTTGCGATCGAGGCTTTCGTCGCATTCACTGGGGGACTGACCGAACAGCTCGCTGTGTCGAGCGAGTCGAAGGATTTCTTTAGGATCCTACAGAGGGCGCTGGACAGGAATTCTCTCGTGACTTCTTCTATCACGGTGAGCTGAATTATAGCACTTTGATCCGCGCCGTAATCAGCGCGACAGTCAGCCTGAAACTTCCTTCGAAAACTTAACAGGAGAAGGAGAAGGGAGCCAGGGGCCTCCATGATTTCCACGCGTATAGTGTCACCGGCGCTGAGAAGGTAAGCAAGCTTTCCGAGAATCTCGTGGATGCAAAGTGGCTGTAACAATGACCGACTGGTTCTCAAAAAAATATCAATTGTAAAACAAGAGAGAGAGAGAGAAAGAAAAGAACGGAAAGGCAGGGAGGTTAACCAGGCGATGCCCAGTAGGCTACCTTACACTTGGGGAGGGGAACAAATGGGCAAAAAGGAAAAAGAGCGGCCATGAAATCAGTTTTCCAAGTGTCCAACGACCACTATGTCATGAGGACAGAGGGCGCGCACTGAAAACTTATAGATTATAGACTGGAATACAACCTCGAGTCTCTTAAGAATCTCAGGAGCGCTTTCACCGCTTTCTTTTGGGGGGAAGGTTGTGTCCAAGACCCCAGAACCTTGGACTCTGTTAGAGGACGCGAGTCCAAGCGGTACAGAGTAGCAATCAGGAAACCGCGCTCTCGTTCAAAACGAGGGCAGTCACAGCGGAGGTAAAACAAAATTCTCATTATTTTATGCACTTCGTTTCCTTGAGCTTCTATTATCTTTGCTTAAATATCATAGGTTGCATATGAGAACGCTAAAAAATGCAAATCCTCAGTTTTTACTGGGGCAGGAAGTAATCCCTGCAATTCTCTGATGCAGAGTAACCCATCATTTCACTGAGGTACCTTTGCTGAGGGAAGCATAATAAAAAAAAAGCATGATCACAATAAATAATCAATAGACAGGGAGTTTCGAAACGATTTGCTCTTTTGCGGTTTTCCTTTCATCGCACATCCACGTTGTTTTTGACGTTTTTAGAAATACTGTACTCTTTAACAGCTTTCCATAGCAATGCAGGGAAGGCTACAGGGGGCCAGTGTTCGTTACTGCACCATTCTGCCAAATGATTCGGCTGGAGGAGTGTGTACACCAGGCCACCTGCCCACCGCTTCACTCTACCGCTGGTGTACTTAGCGCCATCTATATGGTGGTTTTAAAGCGGCAGCGCAACTGCTCCGTTCAGTGGTGACCCTGGAGTCAGTGGCGTTGGTGTGCAGAAAAAAAGAAGGCGGCCCACGTGCCACCTAGGTCACGTGACATAGTGACGTAGTCACAACCTGCCTATCATGGCGGGTGGCAACCTACCAATCGGGCTGAGCGAACTGCCCGCCGTGGCAGGTGGCAGTTAATTTAATGACTGATCTCGAGTGGCTGCTCGGCAAGAGCAACCTGGGTCGCTTAAGCCCAACCGGTGGCTGTTTGAAACAGCCACCTGCCTGGACAGTGGCGCATAGCCTAACCGATAAAACATTTCGCCAGGAGTGGTAAGAAGACGCCCAGTGATTTACGAATGTAGATCAGAGAAGGACGAATTCCGCATTCGTGGGCATTAACAAATTAACGTTATCATGTGATTCCTTTAAGGCGCAGATGAGCCCCCTGAAGTTTGTGAAGAGACTTTCACAGTTAATTTATTTCAGTCAAGAAAACTGTTTATTCCTTTAAATTGCAAAGTTTGAAGTTGGCAGTTGTGTTAGGAATCTGCTTTCAGTGATGAATATTGACAGCATACTATGTTTAAGAGCAAACTACTACCTGCAATCAGGACTATACTCCAGCGCGTGGAAAGTAAGGGTGTGTGTCGGCTTCGTAACTCTCGCTACGTTGCCATAAAATTTCTCACAGAGTATAGGGCGCATTGACATGACGTGACGGGCCGGTGTTGCTGTCCAGCGCGTAGCTTCAGCAGTTCAGGTCGGATAAGTTAGTTTTTAGTTAGTTAGTTAGTTAGTTGGTTGGTTGGTTGGTTGGTTAGTTAATTGGTTAGTTGGTTGGATGGTTAGTTAGTTAGTTATTTCTTCCACGTATGAAGGCTTCGTAGCGGCGCTCAAGGAATGAATTGTTCATGCCCAGTCGTAGAATCGTAGTCTTGCATTCTGCGTTTAACAATGGCGGGAATGCATGCAAGGCGTCGATTTCCGACCGAATTAAAATTGCAATACGTCAACAGGATGTCACTCTGCCTTTAAGGTCACGAGTGTTGCAAATTGGGCATAAACAAAAACAACGCTTAGGCATATTCAAATATATGAGTGCCTCATGCAGCGGAATATGCCAAAGAAATGCGGCCGCTGAAATAAGGCTAGGCAATCATTTCTCTCATTTTGGAAAAAAAGAATCATTTTGAGCACAGAGGCAGTATTCAGAAACCATAACAGTTACACCAAAGCTGGGCTGTTCGTGCTTGATATTTCTTGCTGTTTCAATTGTTTCAGGTGTTAATGGAAGGAGACGTGGAAGTGAACCTCATTCGCCTGAGGAACCCCTGGGGTCGTTCTGAATGGAGCGGAGCTTGGTCGGACGAGTAAGCAATGGCCAATTCTGAATCCGTGAAGGATTATCACTTCAGCAAGACGCTTTGGCAGCTTGAATTCGTCGTAATAAAATTAGATCGTGTCATGTGACGTCGAACAACATTTACTCGCATCCAGTCGATGAGTAGATGGCTTATGAAAGTTATTTATGTCTAGTTTCGAAGCCTTTCAGCCTCTCTAATAGCAGATTTTCCTTTTAGTTCGATAGTGAATTCTCGGTTTTTCGACGCTCGGGCTGCCACAAAACTTTGTTCTTGCAACGATGTGCACTCAGGTATCAATTTCCAACTTCTCCATATTCCGGCTGAATAGTTACCAGGCGGTAAATTAGTTCAAATTTATTTAATCACAAAATTCACCGCTATGGCGCGTCGTTGATCGGCGGTTGGGGAAAAAATTTCTTGTCTGTGCCGTGGATAATTTGGGGCAGCAGTTTTACAATGGGAGGAAAATTTATGTTAGTAATGCGCAGCTTCGAGCGTATTCCATCATCAATAACTTCGTTTGGCCCTTCTCTCCAGGCTCGTGGCAAAAATGCGGCGACTATGCGAACGCTGCCACCAATTAAGAGCGTCCGGCTTAGAATTCTCGTTTTCGTGCGTCACAAGACAACATTACACGAATGTAACTGGATTCGCATCTAAGGCAGGTGACAGCCGGCGACCATGGACATTTACGCACAAGCATGTCATTGAAACCCTCACACAAACTCACAGTTTGATTCTTTCATACCAGAGTAGTCAATGATCATCCCCCATCCCGGCCCGTGACCTCTGAACAATGTTCTTTTCACTTCTCACGACACCCGTGTATTCGGTTCTTTTTGTTGCAGCTGTGAAGAGTGGAACAAGATCAGCGAACAAACACGCCAAGAGTTGGGACTCGTAGTCAAAGACGATGGAGAGTTTTGGTGAGTCGCCACCGTATGTCGTCACCGAACACTCTCACTTTGATGCGTTGGGCCGATGAGAATGCTATACCTGTTAGCCGGGAGTCGCGCCTCTAATAGGTTATACCCAGCGTTTTCGTGTGATCCTTGCAGGTCTGAGCCATGTAAGCATGGTTGTGATATCCCTGATGTTGAATCAGTGAATGGGCGCTAAAGAATGTTTCATAAGTGATCACGTGATCGGGCTTTAGAGTGGGTACAATTATTATCGCTCTCACTTGTACACACCGAAGGAGTAAGAAAAGTGTGGAGAATTTTCCCATTTTTCTGTGTGTGTTCTCTGAAGCTTTCCCCCGCAGCTTACTGCGTTTGGTGTAGATGATGTTGCCGCTATCGCATCCGCCCCAGCTAGAGACCCCATTAAGGTAGGCAAATTAAACGAGAATAGAAGAAATCAAACACGTAAAGTAATACATAGTGATAATAAGTTATGAAAGCTAAATGTCTGCCCGGTTCATTGCCAG
The DNA here is from genome assembly GCF_055824585.1 of Amblyomma mixtum. Lineage (NCBI taxonomy): Eukaryota > Metazoa > Arthropoda > Arachnida > Ixodida > Ixodidae > Amblyomma > Amblyomma mixtum. The sequence continues at coordinate 243,649,549 of NC_143013.1, forward strand.
TTCCGGCATGCGTTGACTGTCTTCGTTGGGGGAAAACTAATGGAGCCATTATTTGAAGTTTATCGTCTTATGTTGCGGTGTTTTCGACTTTTTGTGCTCGCGTTTTTGTGTTATCCTTTGTAGCCAATCACGAACGTTCACATCCGCTTAGATAGCGGGATCAATGGAAGTCATAATAATACTTAAGAAATGGCACTGTGGAATTGTGACAACAGAAGAAGCGGCCCGAGAACAGGAAATGACTTCAAGAAAAATTAAGCACCTCAAGGTACGCCTGAAAATAGCTAGAAAAGTAATAACGCCATCTAAACAATAACAAAATTAATGTTCACGAAATATGTGCTCCTGTGCTTCTCTGCGATCCTCTCATACTTGACAGCTAAACTGAGCGAAAAATAAATACCAAAAAACCATGCAACGCAGTTGTTCAAGCTCTAGGCTGCTGAGAATGACTACGGCGGGGTTCATAAAAAAAAAAATGTGGCATGAAACTATCCCGTTGATCCTAATCTGAGCGGAATTTTTAACGGCAACCCTATCATGTGATGTACTATCGGGGACAAAAGTTTGCTGGACGCGAGTTCTTGGAAAAACGTTTATTGTAGCTTTGGCTGACTACACAGTCGCCTGGCATCGATACCAGAGGAAGGAGCATTTGGGCCTTTAATACCTTCACACAATACAAGGTGACTGGATAGCGAGATGGAGCTACACAAACGTTTTTCCAATAACTCCTGTCCCGTAAACTTTTGTCCCCGATTGTACCGTGGCGGCATGACATACAATGAACGGCTGTTACCTATCGGTACCGCTGGTACAACCGAAGCAAGCGATGGCACTTGTAGGGAAGCGTCTGCAGTGTAACTCGGGTGTGACCGCTTCAAAGTTCTGTCATCGGGCATCATCAGACAAGTGAAACTATGCGACTTCCTTGTTTTCATCACTTTCGACAGCATAAAGAGCCCCAAATGCGATGATGAAAATCTTTTTTGATACTGGGCATTTCTAATCGAATAGCAAAGGCTTGATTGGCAATATTGCTATAGATTGATTGACAGAATTGTAGGAAGGCGCAAAGGTCAATGGAATATCTGAATAAACTTGGGCAGTTTTTTATCCTATGAGTTAAATGCTAGAAAAGTTATCTTAGAGCGCATCTCTTAAGCCTGGTGGGGATGAAGCGATTTCTTCACGCGAAAACATGCCGCGCGTGATACGCACGTGGTCACGACACTGAACGGGCATCATGATAAGAGCTAGCAGCGGGCGCGAGAAGCGCTCACGACGGAGTAAGTTCGGTGACAAGGCCGCGCAAGGAGGAGGAGGGAGGAAGGACATTTATTTCTGCCGAATATGGCGCGGTAGCCACCTCTGGGTCCGCACGCAGGCGTCCGGGGAGGCAGTCTGTCGCACCGAGGCCGGAGGACGTCCGACCCCGTCTAGGAGAAGAGGTCTTCAGCCTCGGCCGCCAGGCGGACGGCGAAGCGCTGAGTTTTTTCGTCGGAGCTTCTCAGCGTGGTCTCCCATTCATCGCTAGTTTTAATCGCGTTGCGCCCTGGGGTACAAACGCATCTTCAAATTATGTGTTCTAATGTTGTCACGTGGCCGCAGAATTTCCAAATTTCGGTTTCTGCACCGTCCCTCTTCCGCCCTCTGGCACCCGTCCAACTCCTCCACAAGGGCGAGAAGACATTTCGTGCTTGGAGTGTTCTCCAGTCGTACGACTCAGGGATCTATTCGGTGGCAGATATATTCTCCGGTCTTTGTTCAGATTTTAGGTTACATCCCTAAACGTACCAATACTTTCTTTGCCTTTAGATGATGTTGTGGAGGCGTCCGCAGCACCCCGAGGTAGCGAGGAGCGGGCGAGCATGTGGGCAGCCTCGTTGCCAGCGAGACCGGCGTGTGCTGGGGTCCAGATCATAGTCATGGTTTCAACGAGAGACGACTCGTTCAGAAGTTTGGCAGCACGATTGCTGACTCTCCCCTTGCTAAAATTCCTAACCGCCGCTTTGCTATCGCTGACGACGTGTTTCACGCCTGGTCGTGCAATGGCAATGGCTATTGCAATCTCCTCCGCCTCTACCGGCGGTAGATCTCGGTTTCTTTGAATTCCTATGGCGATGAAGGGTGCCTAACAGGGCGACTGAGGTTACGTCGCCTTCTTTCCCTATCGCTGCATCGGTGTAGGCGACCGATCCCGGCGGGAATTTGTCCAATTTGTTAGCGAGGTGCTTAGCTCTGCTTTTCCTCCTCCCCCCGTCGTGTACGGGGTGCATGTTCTTCGGTATGGGCGAGACGTATAGATGCTTTCTGATTTCTCGATCTATGCTTTCCCTGACACTTTCGCCTTCCCCGGGCGCTAGTAGGTTTACCCAGTCGAGGATTTGTCTATCTGCCATCGTTCCTGCGAGTCGCCCCCTCTGGGATATCCTGACCGCCTCAGCCAGCTCTTTCCACTCATTATGCAACCCCATTTTCTCTAGACTGTCGTTAGAAGTAGTTATGGGGAGCCCTAGAGCGCACTTCGTGCATCTCTTAATTATGGTGTTTTTTTCCCGTTCTTCGGTCTTGTTGATATTTAGGAATGGAGTCGCGTAGCAGATTTGTCTCGTGAAAAAGCTTGTACGAGTCAGAGTCTACTAGCCTCCGTGAGGCCACCCCTTCTGTTAGGACGTGTAATTAAAAACTCTGACTACCAGCTCCGCCTGATCTTTTAATTTCTTAATCAGGCTTTTGTTACTGCCCCTGCGGATGATAATCATACCTAATATTCTAATTTCATCTACTTTCGCAACCTCGTTCCCGTTGACTTTAATTTTGATATCTGGAGTTATCTTCCCGCTACTGCTGGTCATTAAGAGGTGCTCCGATGTTTCTGGCGAACAGCATATACGTACGTCCTCTGCGTGTTTGCTGATTATATCTGCTGCCTCTTGGAGCCGGGATGTGATGTACGAGTCGTTCCCTTTGCAGATCCAGACGGTCACAACGTCCGCGTAGATGCTTAGTTTTAAGCAATCGAGATGCCCAAGCTTACGGGGGAGCTTCCTCATTACGATGTTAAAAAGGAAGGGTGGGAGCACAGCCCCCTGCGGAGTGCCTCTATTGCCCAGCGGGAACTCCTCCGATGTTAAGCCCTGAAAGCAGATGATCGGCGTCCTGCCTCGCATGAATGATGTAATGTATTTGTAGGTTCTTTAGCCTACTGCGCAAGGGTTTAGACGTCCGTTCCTGTATTTGGCGTCGGTGACGATGGAGAAGAGAGTGCAAAGAAGAGTGCGCATGGCGGAAACATTATCGAAAGCAGGCGGCGGGCGGGGTCGGTTCCTGGGACCGCCGAAGTGATAAATAACCGGCTTCGAAGGCTTGGAACAGTGGAGACAACTTCGGGCATCAAGGCGCTGGGTTCGCCGTTCGTTTCTGCCCCGAGTGCGGTGACAGGGAGGAGTCCTTAGCAACCCTTCAGGTTTCATTGCTTTGTTTGTTCGAGACGTCATCTTTGTAATAATCCATGCTTTTGGAAAGAAGAAAGAAGAGGGAATATGCGGGCGGGGCAGAATTTATTGCACCTCGGGTTTGCACCTCGGGTCTTGGATCGCCGGATGTCATCTGCTTAGTGCTAGTGGTTTGAGAAAAACTCCCACGTGTAACCTTTTCCATATGACCTCTTCCTTTTTGCTGAGGCCCTTGCATGCTTCGGGTAGTGTCTGTCTTCCTAATTTACAATGGCTAAGAATATCTTGGTACATGTTCAGCTCCTCATCCCTCTGAAGCGGCTCTTTGCGCTACGATACTGCATTGGTGTCCCGGTGTGTGAGTCCTCGGGCCAATGCGTGCGCTGTCTCGTTTCCCCGGAGGCCGTCGTGGGCCGGAGTCCAATCTAGGTTAATTAGTTCTGCCGGTGTCGGGCCGGCAGTAAGAATTTTAACTGCTTCGGCAGATACCCTGCGTTGCATTGTCACTGCGAGGTCAGCAAGTGGTATAATATGAGAGCTCCGGTCATAAATGGCCGAAAATAAGTAACTGAACTGAGCGAGCGATAGCCGTTGAACTTTAAGAGAATGACGCACTGACGATCGCTTTTTTCGGCAGGATATCTGAGTCATGTTTTCTGGAGCACTTCGGTCGGGCCGACTTCTGCCACCTGGACCCTGGATCCATGGTCGCGGAAGCAGAAGACCAAGGTGAAGTAAAAAAACACTGGGAAGTGGTGAAGTTCGAAGGTTCCTGGGTGCCCGGTTTCAACTCTGCTGGATGGACGAAGGATAGGGGTACGTATACGCCTAAATACGAAGTTATCGAAATTCTAAAAGCTGGTATGGATATCACTTACGTCGGACTACGGCCTCTCTCTCTCTCTCTCTCTCTCTCTCTCTATATATATATATATATATATATATATATATATATATATATATATTTCGAGTGTACTCGAAAAGGCTGGCCCTCCAGCCGAAACGTCGTGAATTAAATCCTGTCATGTTTTTCAATTTCTGGTGACTTTATCTGATATTGATCAATCAGCTGTTATGAAGTCACTCTTGATATACACATATAGTGAACAGTGGATTTATTAAGGGGTCACGGCGACCCACGCACGCAGCGGTCGGGTCGTAGCAGGACGGCAGAGCCAGCCGAAGGAAGCAGCTCCAGCACGAGACTCGCGCCCGAATCACCAGCGATGACGACGAAGTGCGGCACTGCGGAGTCGTGCTCTTCTTCTTACAATGGCCCCGCGAGAAGGAATAGCCATCCTGGCGACTTACGGCCAAGAGACGACAGACGGGTTGTAGTACGGTTTGAGGCGGCTAACGTGGACGAAATCGCGACCGCGACGGCGGTGGTCCGAGGAAGGTGTAACTGGCTCAATGAGGTAGTTGACAGGAGACGTGCGTTGAATGACGCAGTAAGGGCCATGGTACTTGATGGAGAACTTGCTGTCGGCAGGAACCCAAAGCCAAACAAGAGAGTCAGTGGAGAACGCCGGAGCAGGCCTGGCAGCGTCGTGCATATCTTTGCCGTATTCTTGGGTGTTGTTAGTAAAGGTGCGGGCCAGCTGACGGCACTCTTTAGCCTTGTGGGCAATGTCGGAGATAGTTGTGTAGTCTCAAGGATCGGGCCGGTAGGGTAAAATGGTGCCGATGGTACAGGATGGTTCACGGCTGTATAAGAGGAAGAAAGGGGAGAAACCTGTCGTCGCTTGATGGGCGGTATTATACGCAAATTCACAAACGGAAGTACCTGATCCCAGTTGGAATCGTCAGACGCAATGTACATTGCGAGCATGTCGCCCAGAGTGCCATTGAATCGCTCCGTGAGGCCGTTTGTTTGCGGGTGGTAGGCAGTAGTCGTATGGTGTACTGTTTGACCTGCTGCGAGGAGCTCTTGAACTACCTCTGACAAAAATACACGGCCCCTGTCACTGAGGAGTTTCCGAGGTGCGCCGTGACGGAGGACGAAGTGGTGTAGAATAAAATAAGCGACGTCACGAGCCGTCGCTGTGGGAGGGCGGCTGTCTCTGCATAACGGGTCAGGTGATCGACGGCGACGATTACCCATCGATTACCGGCCGGAGTGCAGGGAAGTGGGCCATAAAAGGCGATGCCGATGCGGTCAAAGGGGCGAGCGGGGCATGGAAAAGGTTGCAGGGGACTGGCCCAGCGACTAGGTGAATCCTTTCGTTGCTGACAGGCATCGCACGATCGGATGTAGCGGCGGACAAAATTGTACATTCACGCCAATAGTAGCGCTGACGAAGCCGGTGATATGTTGTGAGGACACCAGCGTGAGCACTTTGCAGGTCAGTGTGATGATGGGCACAAACGTCGGAGCGGAGATGGCGAGGGATAACCAGTAACTATTTTCTGCCGTCAGGGTTATAGTTTCGGCGGTAAAGGAGACCATTCCGGACGGAGAAATGGGAAGCTTGGCGGCGGAGAGCTCGCGGATATGCAGCCATGATAGGGGCATTGATGACATTGAACAGGGCAGAAATCCAAGGATCTCGGCGCTGCTCGGAAGGCATATCTAAGATTGTGAGAGCGGTCAGGGGAGGGTGTGGTGTGGGAACGGCAGGAAGGGACACCGGCGACCGAGAGTGAGCGTCGGCGTTGGAATGCTTGCGGCCCGAGCGGTACACAACACGGATATCATATTCCTGAAGGCACAAGGCCCAGCGGCCGAGACGGCCCGACGGATCTTTGAGCGTAGCGAGCCAACAGAGGGCGTGGTGGTCTGTAACAACGTCGAACGTGCGTCCGTACAGGTAAGGACAGAACTTGGTGATCGCCCAGATGATCGCCAAACACTTTTTCCGGAACGGAGTAGTTTGACTCTGCTGTCGTGAGGGCGCGGCTGGCATAAGCCACGACGTATTCAGAAAAACCATGCTTGCGCTGGGCGAGTACCGCACCTAGGCCGACACCACTGGCAACAGTGTGGAGTTCCGTTGGAGCATCGGGTTCGTAATGACGAAGTATGGGCGGTGATGTCAAAACTTTGCGGAGCTTCGCGAAGGCCTCGTCGCAGGCCGGTGTCCAAGAAGACAAGTTAGCGGGTCCATTCATGAGCTTTGTTAGTGGGGCTATGATTGTAGCAAAATTGCGTACAAAACGACAAAAGTAGGAACATATAGGCCAAAGAAGCTGCGCAGCTCTTTGAGAGAGGCCGGTTTCGGGAAGTCAGCAACGGCGCGCAGCTTCTCAGGATCGGGGAGAACGCCATCTTTACACACGACGTGGCCGAGGATGGTGAGTTGGCGGGCGCCGAAGTGACATTTTTTAAGGTTCAGTTGAAGGCCGGCACGAGCAAGGCAGGTCAGCACCTGGCGGAGACGATGCAGATGGGTGGGAAAATCAGTCAGAAAAAAGACAGATCTTCCATTTGAGGCCACGCAGCACGTTGTCCATTATTCGTTCAAATGTTGCTGGGCCGTTACAAAGGCCGAATGGCGTAACGTTGAATTGGTAAAGCCCATCCGGAGTGATGAAAGCGGTTTTTGCGCGATCAGCTGGAGCCATGGGAACTTGGCAATATCCGGAGCGTAGTTCAAGCGAAGAAAAGAATTTTGCGCCTTGCAAGCAGTCTAATGCATCGTCAGTACGCGGGAGCGGATACACATCCCGACGTGTAATTTTGTTGAGACGTCGATAATCCACGCAGAAGCGTATAGACCCATCCTTTTTCTTGACGAGGACAACGGGAGACGACCAGGGACTACTTGATTCTTGAACAACACCGCGGTGGAGCATGTCGTCGACTTGTTCGGCTATGACACGAAGCTCTGTAGATGACACGCGGTATGGGCGCTGGTGCAGAGGCGGGTGAGTGCCTGTGTCGATGTGGTGGGATGCAGCAGTCGTCCGGCCCAAAGAGGCTTGCGGCGTGTCGAATGAAGACCGAAAATGGTGCAACAGCTCAAGAAGCTGCGCGCGGCGGCGTGGCTCGAGGGCAGTTTCAACAGAACAGGCGAGAATATATCGCTGATGCGGGTCAGAAGCTACATTATTAGGGGTCAACGCATCAACTTCGCAGGCAGATGAACGTTCGGTAGCGTAGAGGTCAAATAATAAGTCCACAGGCTCCAAACGGCCAACGCACTCTCCACGAAGCAATGTGACGCGGTAAGAAAGGGTATTCGCGACCAGAAGTGTGCTGGCACCATTGCGCAAGTCAAACACGGCTAAGGGCAGTGATATACGGTGGCGGCAGAAAGAGACGTCGGAAGGTAAGAAGAGAACGGTGGCGTCGGCGGGAGAAGTGGCAGCCAGAGGAACGAGGACAGCGCTAATGGGTGGGATAGTAGACTCCTGAGCGACATGGAGTTTCGGAACAGCACGAGGACCCACGTCATTAAACACAGCGGTGGATGGCAGAGCGCATGGCACGGAAAGTTCGACGTGAGGACGGGCGCAGTCAATCAAGGCATGATGATGGGACAGAAAATCCCAGCCGAGAATGACATCATGAGAACAAGTGGTGAGGACGATGAATTTAATAAAATACACGGTGTTCGCAATTATTACTCGAGCGGTGCAGAGAGCTGTGGGCTGAAGGTGCTGTGCAGTGCCAGTAGGTAGCGACAAACCGCAAAGAGGCGTCGTCACCTTGCGAAGAGAGCGGCAGAGTTCTTGGCTGATAACAGATACGACGGCACCAGTGTCTATAAAAGCAAGAGTCGAAACACCTTCCACGATAACGTCAATAACGTTAGCATGGAAACAGGACTTTCACGGTCGGCGGAGTACGCAGTTCGTGCCTCGGGAACTGCGGCGGTTAGTTAGCCTGCTCGGCTGAGGGAAATCGGCGGAGCACGGGCGAAATGGAGCGGCAACGGGGTGAAGGTGAGCGACAAGACGAGGAAGCCTGGTGGTCAGAAGGTTCAGCTGGCGGCCCCGGCGGAACTCGGAAGTAGGAGGCCGGATAGGGCATTCAAGTATATTCTTGCACCGGCAGTGACATGCGGCGTCGACAATGGCGGGCGACGTGCGCCATGGAGAGGTACGCGGCGCAACTCTACCAATAGTGCGTGGTGAGCGCATCATGGCCGAAGGATACGCATACGCTGTGGCAGGTGCTGGGCGAGGCACAACTTCGGCATAGGTGCGACGCGCCGCCACAACGGGGTACGGCGCGAAGGTATCAGGATAACTCAGCGGCGCAGCACTGGGGTCAGGTGGAGTTAGGGCAGCCTCAGAAAGCGCCATCGGGGCAGCGACAGGAGCTGGAGGATGGCCGGAAGGAAGAACTTCCGAGACCTGTCGCTGTATTTCATTTCTGAGCTGCGGCGCCAAACAAGATGATGGTTCGGGTAGAGAGGGTAGGAGAGACAGCTGGCCGGCAACCTCCTCGCGGATAAATTTCTTGATTTTGCGTGGAGACATGAGGAGTCGGGGTGTGCGGCCAGTACAGCGAGCGACGCGTCATTAGGGTGGCGAACCAGAACGCGTTGCTTCCGTAGCTTGTCGAAGCTTTGCCAAAGTTCGTATACCGTTGCGATGGTGGTCGGACTCTTAGCCGCGAGCATGTTTAAGGCGCCATCAACGATGCCCTTCATGACGTGGTGAATTTTATCTTCCTCCGTCATAGACGGGTTGACTCGTTTGCATAAATCGACGATGTCCTCGATGTAACTGGTGAAGGTTTCACCTGTCTTCTGCGCTCGCGAACGGAGACGCTGTTCAGCGCGAAGTTTGCGAACGGCAGGGCGACCGAATACTTCGGCAAACGTAGTTTTGAACTCGGACCAGGGGATGATGTCCGACTCATGGTTCCGATACCATAGGCTAGCGACGTCAGTAAGGTAAAATAACACGTTGTTAAGTTTCAGAGCGTCGTCCCACTTGTTATGCCGGCTGACCCGTTCGTAGGCTGACAACCAATCCTCCACATCTTGGTCACCGCTGCCACTAAAGATAGCAGGGTCCCGTTGACGTAAGGGGCCAGAACAGGTGACAGGTGGGAGCAGGTCGCAGGAAGCAGGGTCAGGGGCTGCTGGCTTGGCTCCTCCATGGGAACGTACACCATGCGACTGTGGAGTTCCAGGGCGACGTCGGGGGTTAGGATCGTTGCACCCTCCACCAAGTGAACAGTGGATTTATTAAGGGGTCACGGTGACCAACCCACGCAGCGGTCGGGTCGTAGCAGGACGGCAGAACCAGCCGAAGGAAGCAGCTCCAGCACGAGACTCGCGCCCGAGCCACCAGCGATGACGACGAAGTGTGGCATTGCGGAGTCGTCCATCGTCCACTTCTTCTTACAATATATATATATATATATATATATATATATATATATATATATATATATATATATATATATATATATATATATATATATATATATATATATATGGTGCCGTGCCGTGAGCAAGTGCATCGTCTTTGTTCACAAACAACCTTACCCTGATGAAGGACGGTCCACCGTCCGAAACCGTCGGTAAATAAATGTTTCTCTAAGAAGTGTACTTCAACTCTTTCCTTATGTTATCAGCAGTCGAGCAAGTTTTTTCATCGTAGTATATATATATATATATATATATATATATATATATATATTGTAGTGAATTACAAGTAACGCGCCTGAACTATTATGAATGCGCCTCAGGTTGCCTCGATGGCAGACGAAGAAGTTGACGACGAAGTGTGCCGGCGCGCGCGGTGATGGAGAACGTCGGGTCTCGTAAGCACGACGGTCGGGGGCGTACGCGTCTAGCGGCGAGGATGGAGAAGCCGAATAAAACATCTGGGATGGATGCACAGGGGTTGAGATGGTCGGCGATGCCACCATGCGACGGCGACAGTGGCGGGCGACATGTCCCGCGTACCCACAGGAGTAACAGATGGGTCGGTTATCCGATGTGCGCCAAGGGTTGTAAAGCCGCTGCGGAGACGGCGAAGAAACCGGGGCTGGTCGTAGAGACGGGGCGGGGCGCAGGACGGGCTGACGAGGTGGAACAGTCAGGGGCACGGAGCGCGCCGCTGCTTCTGCGTAGGTCATCCGGGCGGGTATAGGAGATGGTTGGGGATACTGAGCCTCGGCGTAGGTTAAGGGAGCAACCGAAGGGACTGGATGTGCAGTAGGAATAGCCTCGGCAACTTCATGGCGGATGACCTCCTGCAATGGCGCCACCAGAGGAGTCGCAGCGTCGTGACTGGAGGGCATCAACGAGAGCTGACGCGCGACTTCCTCCCGAACAAAGTTTGATGTCCCGCCAGTTTGATGTCGTCACGGACCATCACGCGCTTTGCTGGTTGTCGTCTCTTAAAGACCCGGCCGGCCGCCTCGCCAGGTGGGCTCTCCGCCTTCAGGAGTTCGACATCCGCGTTGTATATCGCTCTGGCCGTAGGCACATGGACGCCGACGCTCTATCTCGATCTCCTCTGCCCACCGCCGCTGCATGCTCATCCGTGCCTGAACCCGTCCTCTCGCCTCTTACCGCCTCTGATATGCTTGCGGAACAGCGCAAAGACCCGTGGCTTGCGTCGATCATCGACGTCGTGACCAACGCTCACACTGCTGTGCCTTCGCGCACTCTACGCCGCCAGGCACCACATTTTGCGTTCCGTGATGGCCTGCTCTACCGCCGTAACTACACGCAAGATGGTCGACGGTGGCTCCTCGCGATACCTCGCCATTTACGTTCTGAGATCTGTGCCTCGTTTCACGCTGACCCACAATGTGCCCACGCCGGTGTGTTGAAGACGTTTCAAAGAATATCTCAGCGTTATTATTGGCGGGGCATGTACGGGTACATTCGCCAATACGTCCGCTCCTGCATCGCCTGTCAGCGACGCAAGTCTCCCGCGCCACGTACGAGCGGCCCCTTGCAGCCATTACCGTGCCCGGCTCGCCCATTCGATCGTGTTGGCGTCGACCTCTACGGCCCGCTGCCCTACACGTTATCTGGGAACCGCTGGATAATTGTTGGCGTCGACCACCTAACCCGATATGCAGAGACCGCCGCACTACCCGCTGCCACTGCTCGTGACGTTGCCCACTTCCTGCTGCACAATTTTGTTCTCCGCCATGGTGCGCCGCGCGAGTTGCTCAGTGATCGAGGCCGTGTCTTTCTTTCGGACGTGGTGGAAGCCCTCCTCAGAGAGTGTCGCATCATTCATCGGACCACCACTGCCTACCACCCTCAAACTAACGGGCTGACTGAGCGCTTTAATCGCACTCTCGGCGATATGCTCACCATGTACGTCTCGTCAGATCAGTCTAACTGGGACTCTGTGCTGCCTTTTGTGACGTACGCATACAATACCGCCACCCAGTCAACCACCGGATTTTCCCCTTTCTACCTGTTGTATGGCCGTGAGCCGTCCTCCACAATGGACACGGTTTTGCCGTACACTCCGGACGCCTCCGAATGCACGCCCCTTTCCGAACTCGCCAAGCACGCCGAGGAATGTCGCCAACTGGCCCGTTCTTTCACTTCGGACTCCCAAGGTCGCCGAAAGCATGAACACGATGCCCATCAAACCGCGCACGCTTTCTCTCCAGGTTCATTAGTTTGGCTTTGGGTCCCCTCCACTACACCAGGACAGTCTTCGAAATTTCGCAGAGAACATCATGGCCCTTACCGCGTCGTCGAATCAACATCCCCTGTTAATTATATTGTAGAGCCGCTTACACCCTCTTCGGACTTGCGTCGTCGCGGCCGTGAGCTTGTCCATGTCAGTCGCCTCAAGACTTATTACGACCCGCTCCGCTTGCCAGCACCATAGGTCGCCAGGATGGCTCCTCTTCCATCCCGGGGCCATTGTAGTGAATTACAAGTAACGCGCCTGAACTATTATGAATGCGCCTCAGGTTGCCTCGATGGCAGACGAAGAAGTTGACGACGAAGTGTGCCGGCGCGCGCGGCTCCAGCTCTCTGGCTGTGTAGACTGACTGTGATTTTGCTGCCGTCCGCTCAGTTGTTTGGCGAACTGTATAGCTGAGGTCACTAGTACGCGAACCCCCTTTCAATATATATATATATATATGGCAGAAGCCAACAGCCACAGAAACCAAGGGGCACAGGGGATTTTTTAAAATTTATTTATTTATTTTGTGGTGTTGATAAATTTAGAATATTACTGAATATGTTGTCGCTTAAAGATAATTGATTAGAAAAGCAGAAGAAACAAACAACCACCTGCCGCCGGTGGGATCCGAACCCACGACCTCCGAATTACGCATCCGGTGCTCTACCTCTGAGCTACGGCGACGGCTGTCAATTCTTCTGCTTTCGGGGGTATTTATGTTTTACAAGTAACCTAACCTTGAGAGTGTTCATCAGCGCCACCCACGTTCATAAGCGGCGGACGTAGAACGTCCTGAGTTACCGCAGGTGTGACGTAGAACGTCATCGAACGGAGAGGGTGGAAGCTGCGTGAGAACCCTCTTATGCTCCCTATGGCGTCAAGGCTGCCAGAATCGAGGCCCTCGCTAAGCAATTAAGCAAACAAGGGAAGGGGGATGAGGGGCTCGTTATAAATATGGCAGAAGCCAACAGCCACAGAAACCAAGGGGCACAGGGGCTTTTTTTTAATTTATTTATTCATTTTGTGGTGTTGATCAATTTAGAACATTACTGAATATGTTGTCGCTTAAAGATAATTGATTAGAAAAGCAGAAGAAAAAAACAACCACCTGCCGCCGGTGGGATCCGAACTAGCAGGCTTGTTAACCAATATTTAATAGTTAACTTTTAAACTATTACCGTTGGGCTCCTTAATTATTGAGAGGCATGTAGCCCACCGTAAGTAATGTCCATATCGGTTTTTAGAATTTCGCGAACGCGATTATCCTCGGCGCTGTGGCCCAACAAATTTTGGCTATTTCGACGAGTTAGGTTCACTGGAGAGGTTGCTTTGCCTGCAAACTTCTCAAACCGCATGTATTTTGGCGCGATGTAGGCGAAATTTGTTGGGCCAAAGTGCCGAGGATAATCGCATTCTCGAAATTCTAAAAACGGATATGGACATTACTTACGGTGGGCTGCATGCCTCTCAATAATTAAGGAGCCCAACGGTTATAGTTTAAAAGTTAACTATTGAATATTGGTTAAGAAGCCTGCTAGTTAGCACGTCTTAGTTGAATTATGATGTACTACACCCACTGACAATGCTATGCCAGAAAAAGGGCGCATCTAATTCAAATAGCTTATTTTTGAAAATTGCAGAAAGTCTTAGGTGAAACACCCTGTATATATATATATATATATATATATATATATATATATATATATATATATATATATATATATATATATATATATATATATAAGCCGCGGTGGCTCAGTTGGTGCTCGGCTGCTGCCATGACGACAGACGCGGGTTCAATCCCGCGATCCCGTCTGCCGCGGCCGCATTTCGATGCAGACGACGTCGTTGCGGAGACGACGATGCGACGTCAGTGCACGTTAAAAATTCCAGGAAGTCGAAATTTTCCGGCGCCCTCCACTGCCGCGTCCCTCGCAACTTGAGTCGCTTTCGGACGTTAAACTATACACAAGCCAAAAACTAAGTTTATATATAATCCGCTTCGTTTCTGCCATCGGGCCCACCGTCAGTGCCACTCTTCGCGCGTCTCAAACTGGACCTTAAACTGTAAACACGAATACACCTTTATGCGAGTAAAAGCGAGGAAGCTGTCCTGTAGCGCACTCTCTTTTACAAAAGGAGTCTGCTCTGGGCCTCATTAAGGCGTCATTCTCCCGTCCGTCCGTCCGGCGTTACATCCAGCGCCTCGTGTGACTCATCGACGAGTGCAGCTGCCAATCTTCGTCGACAGGTGGAGCTGTCGGCTCGGCGACGTCGAGCGCTGCTCCGTCGTCAGTGGGTGTGCAGCCGCTAGTGGAGGAGGATGGCTCTCAAGCTGTGCAGCCGCAACAAGCATAGGCAGTCACTGGTAGTCGAAGTAGCGCGACAAAGGCTTTCACCTAGCGCACCTTAGGCTGCCAAAGTGCCCGCATAGTTTTTGTTTCTGGTGCTCACGCGCCACTTTACAAGGCGGCTGGGCACATCACATACCCCAGTCTACCGGCACTCATTGAATTCATTTCAAACAAAGGCGCCTCTTTTCCCCAAAGGAGGGAAACTCAAAGGAGCAGTCGACAGGCAGTTTGTTCCAGTCCGGAGCGGTCTGAACAAAAAACGAACGAAGATGGGCAGTGGTCTGTGCTGGGGGCGAATAGACGGCTTTAGGATGGCTGGTGCGACTTGATTGTCGATGAACTGGTAAGATTGCTGAAACATTGAGTGGCGTATGGTAGAACTTGTGAAAAAGGCACAGTCTGAAGATGCAGCGTGGCTTTTCAAGATTAGTAAGATTAGCCCGTGATTTGGGTGCAGTGACACTGGAATGATAGGAGTAGTCTCAGAAAATAAACTTGGCGGCGCGATTTTGTAGAGCTTCGAGGGTGTTCGAAAGATTAGCTTGATGGGGATCCTAGACTGAGCATGCGTATTCTATTTTAGGTCTGATAAATGTAAGATACGTAAGTGTTTTCACGGATGCAGAGGCTAGGCGCAAGTTTCGACGGAGGCAACCAAGAGTGCGGAGAGAGTGACGCTTAGTTACATAATATGGGTGTGTGAACGGTGTGTAACGTCCCAAAGCTACTCAGGCTATGAGGGACACCGTAGTCAAGGGCTCCGGCTAACTTTGACCACATGGGGTCAATTAACGTGCACAGACATCTTACAGTATTCGCGCCTCTAAGAGTTCGCCTCCATAGAAAGGCGACAGCAACACGCGGGATCGAACTCGCGTCCTTCGAGTCAGTAGCCGAGCACCATAACGACTACGACACCGCGGCGGCAGTTGCGTAATGTCCAGGAAAGCGCGCATGGGTGCGTGCATGGCAGGGGTTATCTTTGATCAAAGGAAACGCAGTCATCACGGGACACGATAATGTAGTTGGCAACTACAAAAAAAGAAAGCCCACCAAGGTTTTGTTTTGAATAACACACCAGTGAGCCCTGTTGTTACCTTATTTGTATTGGTCAATCCAGTGATTAAGGGACAGTATGTCAGATATGCACGTGACTCCAGCATTAGGACTGAAATATTTGACTGAAGCAGTTGACTGAAAATACCGGCTGTATACAATAGCGAAGAAAAAAAAAACCATTTTCACCAATTTCTACTCCGCCGTACACACGCTGCACTCTAAACTGACAGGAGTAAAAGGGAGTAAAGTTGCCCTCTGGAGCACTCCTTTTTATGAAAGGGAGTGCGCCAGAGGACAACTTTACTTCCTTTTTACCTCCTTACAAGCGTACTCGTGTTTAGAGTGTGCTCTGAGGAAACTGGCTGACAAAAACTTAACCATGTTCGCGCCTAGGCGCAGGTTTTGCGGTCAAGCCGCGCTGCATCATTATTATCGAACCTGAAAGTTGAAGCTACAAGGCTCAAGCTCGGAACACCTAACATAGCGCCGCAGGTGTCGTTAAAGTTTTTCAGCCAATTCGCTGGCTGCTCCATGTGGCGTTTGCGAACAAGTCCATGCCGCAGAGTCCTTCACTTTTCCCGAAGCCTCATCTGAGGCTTCGTTGGATTTGTAGACGTGTGAGAGACATCACCCGCCAGCTATAGTTTTAACGGCGTGGTATTGCCTCCTCGTGGTCGCAGAAAAGTTCGCCACAAATCCGCAATACCTGGTGGAGCTGAGCGAGGCCGACGACGAAGAAGAGGACGGCGAATGCACGATGGTCGTGGCGCTTCTTCAGGCGGGAAATCGTTACTTCACAGCGACTAAAGACATGTGGCTCTCCATCGGCTTCTCTGTGTACAGGGTACTGTTTTTCTTTCTTTTTTTTATATGTGGCCGCAATGTGTCGTTCAGTCCGGTTTTCTTTTTACACATTTTAGCTGGGAATATGTGCGTAGATAAATAACTTACTATAAGCCATCCACAAATCAATCATGCGAACACCTGATCGCTCTCTCAATGCTCGAAAACAATAGGAAAGGTAGGCCCCGTCGTCGCAGTGGTTTGTTCAAGAAATAGATTTCTGTTATCGAAAGCCAAACAGTGAAACCAGCTGTTCAGCAGTGAACGCGTAGGAATATTTCCATGTGGACTGGAAAGCGACCACAAAACAACGTGAACGCTATATACACACTCCATAGCTTTCGCTCAGGCTGCTGTTTCGGTGCAGTGATTACCTTGCCCCAGTACTCATGCTTTTGCTGCGACATTTTTTAATAACATCTTTCTCGGCCCCGACTCTGTCAAAAGTAACTTCCTAGTTCTCTTCGCAAGATTATTTCGCACAATTTTCATTAATGCGCTCACATTCGAGCACTTTCAAAAATATTCATTTCATCATTTTTTTTCTTGTCCTAGTACTAACGTCGAGCGCGGCGAGCTATGGAAAGAAAACAGATAGGTGTAGTATGGAGAGACAAGAAGAGGGCAGAGTGGGTAAAGGATCAAACACGGGTTAATGACATCCTAGTGGAATCAAGAGGAAGAAATGGGCTTGAGCAGGGCATGTAATGCTAAGGCAAGATAACCGCTGGTCCTTAAGACTAACGCGCTGTTTCTTCGCGTTGTTTCCACCTTTAAATGCATTACCAACTAGCCCGGAACCTTGCTCTTCTGAACTTCATCTCTTGTTCCAGCGCTCGTGTGTGTGTCATTTCTTCGTGTGTCCGTGTTCCGTCGCGCTGTTTCTTCCTTTTAATGCATTACCAACTAGCCCGGAACCTTGCTCTTCTGAACTTCATCTCTTGTTCCAGCGCTCGTGTGTGTGTCATTTCTTCGTGTGTCCGTGTTTCGTCGCGCTGTTTCTTCCTTTTAATGCATTACCAACTAGCCCGGAACCTTGCTCTTCTGAACTTCATCTCTTGTTCCAGCGCTCGTGTGTGTGTCATTTCTTCGTGTGTCCGTGTTCCGTCGCGCTGTTTCTTCCTTTTAATGCATTACCAACTAGCCCGGAACCTTGCTCTTCTGAACTTCATCTCTTGTTCCAGCGCTCGTGTGTGTGTCATTTCTTCGTGTGTCCGTGTTTCGTCGCGCTGTTTCTTCCTTTTAATGCATTACCAACTAGCCCGGAACCTTGCTCTTCTGAACTTCATCTCTTGTTCCAGCGCTCGTGTGTGTGTCATTTCTTCGTGTGTCCGTGTTCCGTCGCGCTGTTTCTTCCTTTTAATGCATTACCAACTAGCCCGGAACCTTGCTCTTCTGAACTTCATCTCTTGTTCCAGCGCTCGTGTGTGTGTCATTTCTTCGTGTGTCCGTGTTTCGTCGCGCTGTTTCTTTTAATGCATTACCAACTAGCCCGGAACCTTGCTCTTCTGAACTTAAGACTAACGGAGTGGGGTCCTATAGAAGGCAAGCGTAGCAGGGGCCGGCAGAAAGTTAGGTGGGTGGATTAGATTAGCAAGTTTGCGGGTATAGGGTGACCGCAGCTGGCACCGGATAGGTTTAATAGGAGAGATATGGGAAAGATCTTTGCGCAGCAGTGAGCGCAGTCATGATGATGATGATGATGACTGATGTTGGCAGCATATAGCCTTACTGGTCTGCTGCTACCACGTGAAATGTATACCTTCTTGTTAGGTCGAAGACCCGGACAGCAGCCCAGCCCCGCTGACAGGTGAGTACCTGACCTACGACCGGCTTGTTTTTCAACCCAAGTGCTTCAAGTCACGGAAGGAGGTGAGCCAGCGCCTGAAGCTCTCGCCGGGCACTTTCTGCATCATACCGTACACCAATGAGGAAGGCGCGGCGGGAGACTTCCTCTTCAGAATCTACGCCGAGAAAGAGAACTGCTGCAGGTACGTACACGCGTGCTGTGAAGAATTACGACAGACTCAATAAAGGCGACTGGTGATTCGTCACGGTCTGCTTCATTAAAGGATTCGTTGACGTAATGAAGTGCTGGCGATCAGCTGACTACTCGTATTAGGCGAAATAGACATGAACAACGCTGCAGCGTGGATTACCAAAACCTTCCCGGACCCGATATCGGCTGTATAAATGCAGAAATCATCAATTTCATTTTTTTTTCTGCAACCAAGGGCGCTGATTTACTGAAGTGTGCGATGCTTGTACAGTGGCTTAATAGCATACACTGCAATTCATGTAATCTTTAATAAGGCCACTCAGTGTTAAGAAGCCTAAGAAATCTGGTTTAGCCTAATCTATTACTCGTCATGAAAATTTAAGGCACCGCAAAAAAATTCAGAACAGCGAAATAGAAGCACGCAAAAACATGTGCAGTGCTCGATCTTTTGTATCTGCGCTTGTATGTCCTCCTGGCTGTTGTTGTTTTTTTGGCGCTGTCTTGAATTTTCATTTATAAAGCAAATGAACGCAAATACTAAAGAAAGAAACACTGTCAGCCTCGTGCGCCACGACATAATGGACGTTTAACTCCCAGAGAACGATCAACCTAGTCGCATGGCAACTTCATTCTTCAAAAAATTACCGAAGACACTTTGGAAATTCTAAAGTGTGCTTGGCGAAAGCATTGTGGTCAACCCACTGCCACTTCCCCGAACCGCTTGGCTCGGAATCACTGGGCCGCTTCGGAGCCATGCGTCTCACTCACTCGACTGCAGCGAGACGTCTGGGGAAGGAGCGGCGGTGCAGCTGCCACCGCCGGCGCGCGCGCGCTCGTTCTGCGGGTACTGTGTGACGTCTCGGTTGCTATGTAGAGCTGCGCCCCCCACCGGAGCGCCTGTTGCTAAGGGGGGGAGGAGGTTGCGCCGCTGCGCGGAGGAGTGCCACAGTTGGCACGATTCCAGCGCACGGACGGACAGCGCGACCATGAGCCATTAAAGGCTATCGGCTTAATATTTGGCACCGTAAAGAATCAGTAGTCTTGGCTGCCTTAACAAAAAAAGCACATTGTCCCTTTCAGGATGCCAGATCAAATTTTCCTTCATATGCGCTAGAAATAAGAACATTTAGTTTAACATGCTATGCGGTATCCATTACGTAGCAACCTATACTGTGACGTTGTTTTGTAGTTTGCTTTGCTTTGACTGTTTTTTTTTTCTAAAAGAACTTCGACAAGCTTCACCTCTGTCGAGGCCTCCAATGTTTCTTTCGCATTTTTTTTTCAGGGAGTACGATGAGGAAGTAACCATCTGCCGACTGTCATCTAAGGTTCGTGCCGCTTAGATCTTCCCTCCTTGTTGTGGACGCCGGGTCGACCCCCGGCAACAGCTTTGCCCATTCGGAAAAAAATAACGATAAGTTCATGGCAAGGACAAAGATTCCGACCCAGCATTTCTGACAAACGAGACGGGTGCTGTACTAATTTACCACCGCTGCAGCACCGTAAGTATGTGTAACGAGGTCGGTTCCTCATGTATCGTGAGATATTTCAATAGCGAATCGCAGCAAAAGTATTATAATTTATTTCTTCTTTAAACTTAAGCACGATCGCACTGACATAGGTAAAAACATCTGCCAGTTTTTGCTTCAGGTTATGCAGTGACTCTTCTTCTCTTTATTACGAAGTTTTGACGTGTGGTAAATGCAGGGGGTGAATATATCACCTTTGTTGTGGCCTGGGAAGCGAACAAGCACACACGCGCACATTTTATAGCCTATCTCGGATTTCTCGAAGCCAAACTCGTACGTTGAAACACAAAGCAGAATTGACAGTCCAGCTGACTGATGTTGCCTGAGTGGAGATAGGTGCTCGTACGTTGGCTGGGAACAACAATAGCCCATCAAAGTGGAAGAGCGCATGTTGCTAGCTATG
This sequence comes from Amblyomma mixtum, assembly GCF_055824585.1. Taxonomy (NCBI): domain Eukaryota; kingdom Metazoa; phylum Arthropoda; class Arachnida; order Ixodida; family Ixodidae; genus Amblyomma; species Amblyomma mixtum. The sequence continues at coordinate 243,669,768 of NC_143013.1, forward strand.
CAAAGCTTTCACAAGAGTAAAGACTACTTTTCCAGGGCTCAAAACGGCCAGCCGATGCTGTTAACGGTGAGGCTGACGATGGTTGTGAAGATGAGGGGGAGAGAGAGAGAGAGAGAGAGAGAGAGACTCTTTAATGAAATACAGAGAATTTAGCCGGCGTTTAAAAATCGCTGGCGTGCTACTCTGCGTAGGGAGGGGAATTTGGGAGATAAAGACAGAAGGAGAGCAGTGTGGAAGAGGTAAAAAAAAACGAAGGTAAAATGCGGCCATGAAATGGGTACTAAGGATGCAATGGCGAGTATTGATGTAACCTATGGAATGATGGAGTTCATAGTCCTACAAATGGGCTGACGAAGTTCACTGCATAAAGAATGCATGAAGGTAACGTGCAAGTGAATTTAAAGCTTATCGAGATGTCCAATGTGTTTTAAATATGTAAGGAGAAAGTTCACTGCAAGTCTCTGTTGCCTGAGGCAGGCTAAGGGACCTAAAACTTTGTCCATTGTTAGGGGCACTGGGCAGAGCTTCTGCATGCAATGTTCATAGTACGCACGCTCGTCAGCATACGCAGGGCACTCGAGCAAGATATGTTCCACAGTTTCTATCGAGGCACAGTTGTCACAATGCGGACTGTTCATTTGTCCAAAACGGTATCGCAAGCCGCTTGTATATGCAGCATTCAGACGAAGTCGATGATAAAGTGCTTCCAGATGTCGAGGAATTCTGGGTGAGAATCGATTGAGGTCGACTGAGGTCGATGTGGGTCGATTGAGTGAAGAAATTGGTACTGATGTGTCGGCAAAGTGCAAAGCCGATACGTTTCTTCGGAAGCAAAACTTTTAGCAATTTGGGACGCATCAGATTTCGTGAAAAAAGTTCGAATGTATCTCCGATGTTGATGGCCCGTACGGGCCGCTTCATCTGCTTTTTCATTAGCCTGAATGCCACAGTGAGCAGGTACCCACTGAAATGTTATGCAGTGGCCTGCGGCAATAGCTAAATGATGTAGATATCCGATGTCCAGGGAAACTGGCTGGTGATTCGCTTTCTTCAGCAGGTTGGCCAGAATCTGCAGAGATGCTTTTGAATCGGTGAAGATAACCCAACGGCCGGCGGTTCGGCGCAGGATGTAAGAAACAGCTTCCTTAATGCCGTGAAGCTCAGCTTTCGTAGAGGATGTCCTCCGATGCTGCCGGTAAGAATGGGCATGACCTGTTGAGGGCACATAAAGGCCACAAGAAGAGGCTTCTTTAGTAGTTGAACCATCGGGGAAGATATGGGTGTGCTGCCTATATTCCTCGGTTAAGTAGGCGAGAGTAGCTTGCAGAAGCGCTGCCTGTGGTATGCGGCTCTTTGCATTCACACCTGGAACAGACTTCTTCACCTTTAGAGGAGAGAGTGTCCATGGAGCAAAGGCCAGAGGTAGTAGCTTCTGTGGCTGATTAATAGTAGGGAGGGGCAGGAGCTACACTGCCTGGCCAAAGCTAGAGTTGCTGTGAGTTAGGTGGACGCGGTGCAGGAAGTGCTTCTTCCCTTGCAGGACATGGCGGTGATGGGTACGCATAGTTTCCTGGGCGACAATCACCTCTAGTGGGAGACATCCTGCCTCCGCTACTGTTCCTGATGCAGAAGAACACTTTGGGAGGCCAAGGCACATTCGCAGGCAGTTGTTCCGTGCGGCAACGAGAGTCTTATTGCTTGATGAGAGTCTTATTGCTTGCCGAGAGTCTTATTGAGCACTGGCAGACAGTAGCGCAAGGTTCCTTCAACGTAGGCTTTCAAGCAGAAGCATTGAGCGCCAGTTGCTACCCCACATCGTTCCCGCCATGAAGCTGAACACTTGCGATGCTGCAGTGATCCTCTCGCGAAGTTTTTTTATCTGAGGTGACCATGACAGATTATAGTCGATTAAAACACCCAGGAATCTCTGAGATCGTACATATGGTAGCGATCGTCCGCCTAGGAGCAGCGGATATCGGGTCATCGTTTTTCTTGTAAACGCCATTGCAACACTCTTTTCTGGCGAGAGACGAAGACCTCTGGAAGCCAGGTACATCGAAATGTGCAATAGCGCACTCTGAAGACGTTGCTGGGTGATATAGCGCGAACGTGATGCGGTCCAGATGCAGATATCATCAGCATAAATTGTTATGCGGACCCCTCGTGGAAGATTTCTTCTTATGTGTTTAAGGACAATATTGATCAGGAGAGGGCTGAGCACTGCTCCCTGTGGTACGCCCCTCTCCACTGCGTGAAAGCGTGTTGGACCGTTTGGGGTGGTCATAAAAAATTGCCGTTCTTTTGAATAACGCCCAATCCATTTGTACAGCTTTCCTCTAAGGCCAAGACTGGCAAAGGCTGCGACAATTTCATGGTGAAAGACAGAGTCAAAGGCGGCCTTGATGTCTAGGAAAACGGCTGTCGGAATGTACCCAGCATGAAGGTACTCCTCAAGTGATGAGACGAGGGCGATGATATTCTCAGTCGCAGACTTGTTTTGACGGAACCCGTTCATTTCTTGGGGGAACTCATTTCGGCTTTCTAGGAACCAAGTTATGCGTTTGCAGATCATGCGCTCCATGAGCTTACCTACGCAGCTCAGTAGGGCAATGGGCCGGAATTATGCGTAGCTTGTTGGCTGCTTACGGGGTTTCAAAATGGGCACAATTTTCGCCAGCTTCCATTCCGTGGGGACCTCAGCAGTCATCCAGGAAGAATTGTAATACTCCAGGAGTCGAAGACGGGAGGTGTGGGGTAGCTTTGCAATGGCGTCATAGGTCACCTCATCATGACCCGGAGACGTGTGTCTGTCTCCGCGATAGCTGTGGATAGTTCTTCCATTGTGAAAGGCAGGTCTAACGCTGGCGCTGCCGCCTTTGGGATGCCTGTTTGACCATCTGCGGAGAGTGTCGAGTGCCCTGACCCTGCCGACAGTAGCCTGCAGTATTCTTCTGAGATTTCTTTTATAGATTTTTGTTCGTGAAGGGAGAGTGCAGCGAAGGGGTGGAGTTGTTGAAGTGGCGTGCGCATACCTCTAACTATCCGCCAAATATTGGTTACTGGTTGGCGCAAATCCAGCGTAGAACAAAGTCACGCCACTTTTGCCGACTGAGTTTATCCATGTAACGTCGAATGTGACGTTGTGCCCGTCGGCATGCACGTAGGTCATGGAGGCTTTTTGTGCGCAGAGCTTTCCTTTCAGCTCGCCTGCGTATAGCACAGAGCCTTTGCAATGTGTCATCATTTAAAGGTAGGCTTTCATTTTTAGCTGTAATTTGTGTACTCGCTCTCAGGCAATACTCCATTGTCGATGCTAATTCCTCATTGCGAGTTGCCGCAGTAACTCCTCTGCTTACAGCGTCCTTGTATGCATCCCAGTCTGTAGATTTTATAAGGAATTTCTCTGGGTTCCCCTGCGCATGGAAAGCCGATATCAGGATTGGGTAATGGTCGTTTCCGCGTGTCTCCAAATCAGTGCACCAGCCAAAGTTGTGAGTGAATGAACTTGTGACAAATGTCACGTCGATGCTGCTGGTAGTCGTCGGACCTCGGAGGTAGGTGATGCTTCCGTCATTTAATGGCTGAACTGAATGCTTGGACAGAAGGTTTGCAAGCTTGGCACCTCGAGCACATGTATGTGAGCTGCCCCAAATTTCATTAGGAGCATTGAAGTCTCCGCAAATAATATGCGGTGAGGGCGTTCTTGCTATCAAGTTTTCAAGTCTCAAAGCATCAAATGGCGTGCCTGGCTCAGAGTGTTCTGTTGTCCGACAGGACGAAGAATGGGCTGACGAAGATGAAGTAGGGGAAGACGTCAAAGAGGCCTTCGATCAGGTGGCCAGCAACGGCACCGTCAACTGCTACTCGCTCCAGACTCTGCTAAGAAATCTGACCGAGGAAAGTACGTTCGCAGCAGCTACTCCTTTAGTTTGAATGGCATGCCTAGTAGAGTACATTATTATTAGGATAAAATCTAATTAATTCCAACTAGCATAATTCGAATAATCGGATTATTTGTACCAATGCTGTGAATATGTAAACATCTAACATTTTTTTTAATAACAGGCCCTGTAAATTTGGAGTCGGCATAGTTTGAACAAATTTCCGGACGACTTTGAGTTACAGTTCTGGAGAGTCGACTGTAATGCGCTTAAATTTCTGCTTAAAAGTAGGAGCATGCATTTGTCTGCTTTCACGGGCACAAAGCGCATTCCTCCTGGAGCAGCATAAAAGGGCGTGAAATAAAATTTTGTGAAAGAGAAGGAGAGAGGAGTGTGGCGATAAAAAGGATGCAGGTAATCAAAAGAAAAGTGGCAGTATTTTGGCTCCAAGTTTTCAAGTTTTCTCACAGCAGCGAGATGCTTGGCGTAGCCTAAGCGGCGGGTGTGCTACATTCTGTTCTGCTTCGAGCCTCAACGACTGCGTGTGGAGTTCTTAGGGTAAAAATTATCGGGGACACAATTGTGGTTTCAGATGGAAATGCCCTCGAGTTCTCCCTGGATATGTGCCGGAGCATGGTGGCACTCATGGATGTATCCTTGGTGACTTTTGTTTGTTCTGTTGTTGTATGTTGGCATCCAGAAGCAGAGCGCGGGCGGCGGTCAGCATAGACGAATTAGCAAGCCAGTAGATCGGACGGTAACTCAGCATCCTTGTGTTTCATTTAATGTGACCAAAGGAATTCGCAGAAATACTTGTATTTGGGCGTGTTGTTTCATAACTTTTCAGGAGGACACAGGGGCGCAATAAAAGACACGGACATAGAAGTAGACAGGGACGAGCGCTTACTATCAACAGGCTTTATTCGACGTAGACCGTTAATATACCTTCGCTTTACCCAAGCGCCACTGTGCGAATCACAAGCACGTGGGTACCAGAAAACACCAAAAGAAATCCAAAGGCAGGCGATTACAGAAATCTATCTAAGAAAACCATTTCAGATCGGCGAAGTATCACAGATGAATCACTGATGCAGTTATCTCATTTTTTTCTAATGTAATAGGCTTCCACCTGTTCCCGTTCAATCTGATCGCGGCTTCTCAACAATACTTTACAGTCCGATAAGCGGGGAAAACAGGCGACCTTATTCTTCTTAGTGCATTTTTGGCAATGGTCCGGGAGATGGGAGCCTGTCTTCTTTAAAGAGTTCTTGTGCTCCAGAAGGCGCTGGTTGAGGCAACGTCCAGTTTACCCAACGTAAACCTTCCCGCAAGTGAGCGGGAACTCATATACAACTCCTTTTTTTGCAGGTTACGTGGGGCTTACGGTGTTTTACGCCACACTCTTGCAGTTTTTCTTTTCTTCTTGTGCGTGCACACATACCAGACAGCTTTCGCGGAGCAGAAAATACTACTTCCACTCCGTACTTCTTGGCCACCTTCTTGATGTTGTGGGAAGTTCTGTGTACGTATGGTACCACCTCCGGCCTTGAACATTTCGTTGGGTCTTTCGCATTGCTCCGCTTGCTGTCCTTCATCCTAAGACGGTCAAAAGGGCTATCGCTTTACAATGTATTTCGTCTGCACTAACGAAGTCCTGTCACCACGCTGTGCTCGCGGGCTTCTTGTAACAGGTCGCAAGGCTGGAAAAGGCAGGCTTCCCTGATTCCCTCATTCTAGCTGTGACGCAGTCCTTGGTCAAAAAATTGAAGGACAGCAAGCGGAGCAATGCGAAAGACCCAACGAATTGTTCAAGGCCGGAGGTGGTACCATACGTACACAGAACTTCAACACAACATCAAGAAGGTGGCCAAGAAGTACGGAGTGGAAGTAGTATTTTCTGCTCCGCGAAAGCTGTCTGGTATGTGTGCACGCACAAGAAGAAAAGAAAACTGCAAGAGTGTGGCGTAAAACACCGTAAGCCCCACGTAACCTGCAAAAAAAGAGTTGTATACGAGTTCCCGCTCACTTGCGGGAAGGTTTACGTTGGGCAAACTGGACGTTGCCTCAACCAGCGCCTTTTGGAGCACAAGAACTCTTTAAAGAAGACAGGCTCCCATCTCCCGGACCATTGCCAAAACTGCACTAAGAAGAATAAGGTCGCCTGTTTTCCCCGCTTATCGGACTGCAAAGTATTGTTGAGAAGCCGCGATCAGACTGAACGGGAACTGGTGCAAGTCTATTACATGAGAAAAAAAGGAGATAACTGTATCAGTGATTCATCTGCGATACTTCACCGATCTGAAATGGTTTTCTTAGATAGATTTCTGTAATCGCCTGCCTTTGGATTTCTTTTGGTGTTTTCTGGTACCCACGTGCTTGTGATTCGCACAGTGGCGCTTGGGTAAAGCGAAGGTATATTAACGGTCTACGTCGAATAAAGCCTGTTGATAGTAAGCGCTCGTCCCTGTCTACTTCTATGTACGTGTCTTTTGTTGCGCCCCTGTGTCCTCCTGAAAAGGAATTCGCATTTTTAGTCAAGATTGTAAGCTGTCTGCACTTTCAGGGATCTGTACACTAGTAAATGTGCTTCCGGTTCTGAAAGTTGAAGTACAGCGTCCTTACAAGTGTTTTCCGGCCTTTTTTGACCCAGATATACGAGGAAATGAAAAAAAAAAGATAACATTCAGTGGCCGTTTTACCGGATTCTCGAGACGAAAGAGACAGAGATGTGCACCCAGGGTAGTGTGTTTCATCTGTTATACTTGTAAACATGGAACTCACACGAAACTAATAGAAACTCGTGCTTATTAGGTCTTTGTGTGCAAAATTTGTTACATGCACCGCTGCACAGATCGCCAGTCTTTGCTGGGCGCGTGTTTCGGTGATGAGCACGTCCTCATTCAAGCTGATTCGAGAAATCAATGCACGTTGATTACAAGGCCTCGAAATGGATAAAAAAACTTTCACGTTCGTATCTTAGGCTGCAGTTTTGTTTAGTCACGGAACCATACGGTAGGTTTCTGTTATGTAGATCTTTTCTATTGAAACTCTACTTTGTCCAAAGCAAGCACAAGAAGAAAGTTCTGAATTGTGATTTTCCGTTAAAATCGTGGCTTTTTGCGGAGGGAGGAACTAATGAAGACAACGAATATTCGCTGAGCATACGCTAAATGTAAATCATGATTGGTCAATGTCCTGGTAGGGTTGTGTCCCTTAACTTTCTTTTGTCAGAGCAATTACAGTGGAACACTTACTCTGCGAGAGTTCGACCGACTTCACAAGCTTATTATCAAATGGCAGGTAAGTGCTTTTATGGCTCAGCGATGTGACCGAGAAAGCGAGAGTGATTGATGTGATGAAAACTGTAAGCTGAATACTCCGAAAGAGTAAGCAGCGGATGTTGCATGAACACAAACGATTAGACGTGCTAAAAGGAAAATTTCATAGGCGCCACAATAATGAACAAAAACCATGACTGAGTGCATACTACATGCAAGCCCAATGATAAAGTATTAATAAACGGTTCTATAGCTACTTTATGGTAACCTAAAACAGTGAAAATAGGAGCCGCAACAAACTCCTCTTTCAGTCTCTCAGTAAATGGTGCTTGGCATGGTTATTATTTTACAACCAGGGAGCAAGAGCTTATCACGTTTCTGACGTAATGAACTGTATCGAAATTTTCTTTCCGTGTTCTAGCAGCGTTCTTTCTTCTATGACAGGAAGCCTTCAGTGATCACGATAAAGACTCCTCTGGCGAGCTGAGCACGTACGAGCTACGAAAAGCACTGCGAAGTGCAGGTGAGAGCATTTTCCAAATACCTAGATATTCCCGGCCACCCCTCTCACAGCATGTGAACACTTGTTGGAATGTTGTGCTCTAAATTTTCGAGTAATCCGGAGTTGGGCTAGCTGGTGAATGGCGAACACAACGGAAAAGCGCGCGGAAACAGGACAAGAGACGATACACAGAGGGCGCTGACGCTGACTGGAATGGGGAGTAACTAATCGAGAACCATGGCTTGAGAAACTATCGTCATGCTGGCGGCCGCTTGAACTTGCCCGTGTGAAAAGGAAAGCTAGACAAGGGGAGCGGTTGTGGGGGATAGAAGGGGGCAAAATGGCACCTGAAAAGGAAAGTCAGGGATGGGTACCAAGGAATTCGTGTCAGCCTTAGTGCTGCCTTTGGTTGCCATATGATGTGGCGGCCCCTTGGTGCGTCAAGCTCTTGCTAGCGACGGCGATATACGCGGCGTGCTTCAGCGGAGATGCCCTCTCGTCCGGTACGTGCACACTCCGGCTTATTAAACAGTCCCGTAATATGTCACATCGCCCTGCTTTTCTATGAACAAATAATGCTAGCGAAGGTATGCGTCACGGGTGATTCTGCACCGATCGCTGAAGCGTACCGCCACTGAGAATGGAGCGCCCGTACGCGGCTGAACACGCGTTTCACCCGCCCGTACCCTTCTCCCAATAATCTCAGCCCTCCGTTACCGACAAGCAGATTGTTATATTCCCTTAAAATCTTGTTAGTGTACGTAATAGCTGGAGGAAAGGGAACATTTTCGCGACCGCTTTGGTGCAGCTGAAGCGGAGGTGACCAAGTCAGCGGGCTTCCTGGGGCGAAAACAGATTACGCAAACCGGAATAGGCCAGCGGTAATCTCATTGGTTAATCGCTGAGGGGATTTCGTGGCGGCGAGCGAAATGTTTTGGGAAGGCAGTAACGAGCGACAAGGCAAGCGACCGGGGCAAAACACTTTGCGTGGCAGCGCCTCTCGCCGCTTGCCGTCGTCGCTTGAGCATTGGCACGAAATTTCGCATACATGCTGCTCAGCCTTTGTTTGTTTGCCGCCATCGGCGCCATTAAGCAAGGCGGCAATGGTCACGGGTCGGGATGGCCGGTTTCTTGTGCATTGAACCCTGTCTCATTTCTTGCGTTTGTCGTTTCTTTCTTGCCCCTTTTCTACGCGCTCTTTTCCGTCATATCTAAAATTTAGTGAAACGTAACCACGCTTGAATGAAGCGAACATACATTGGAAGAGACTAATGTTAGGGGATACGTGTACTCAACGCAGTGCATTAGTGTCACTTCTTAGGCAGTATTCACGCACAAGACTCTGACGATGATGGACATGTAAAGGAGATGAATGAGGTCACCAACCTGCCAAACTCCGCCTCTGTTCCTGGATTCACAATTCACACGGGAAGCTGGGAACTGCCGACAGGTACCCAGACGAGCGAAGCGACGGAGATGAGGAGGCAGAGCGGGGAAGATGAAAGGGGAATTAAAGGTGGGACCAGAAGATCTGCTGCCATGCTGAAGGAGGTGGACTGTGCCGGTCGGAAGACAGCGGAGGCAAAAAAAGAACGACAGTGGACACAGAGAAGATATGAGATAAGAGAGTTAAAATTAAAAGACAGGGCTGATAAGATAGAAAAGAAACCCAAAGAAGGAAAATAAACTCGGATAGATGGTGCGTAAGCTGCACAGATAATCGGCGCAATATTGCAAATAGATGGTTTCACTCTGGTCCTTTGTAGGAGCAGCACTTGCCAGTACGTCCCAATATTGGGCAAATTACAAATTACCGAGGTCCTAGTGCCGACAGCGAAATCAGCTTCGGTGGCATGTGCAGGGGTCGTCATGCGTGGTGGTCCGCTTGACGCAGACCACTTCCGTACTTCCTGTAATGGTCGTGGTGTAGCCTGGCCTGCCGGTGACGTCGAGCATGTCCTCCTCACATCCATCCGCGGCGGGCTGCCCCGTCACGGCAACACTTTAGCATAGAGAACATGCATTTATAACGGATCTCAGAGAGCGTTAGCGCAGGATTGGTTTCACGCAGCACCAAAAGTAAAATAAAAGTCGTAGGTACGTACTAAGCAGCCCGAGCTCTCTCAAAATGCCAAAATGCACTCTAAACAGAAAGGAGTAAAAAGGGAGTAAAGTTGACCTTTATGCACTCTAAACAGAAAGGAGTAAAAAGGGTGCAAAGTTGTCCTCTATGCACTCTAAATTGAAAGCAGTAAAAGGGAGTAAAGTTGTTTTTATGCACTCTAAACCAAAATGCACTCTAAACAGGAAGGAGTAAAAAGGTAGTAAAGTTTCATTTTATGCACTCTAAACCAAAATGCACTCTAAATGGAAAGGAGTAAAAAGGTAGGAAAGTTGCCCTTTATGCGCTCTAAACCAAAATGCACTGTAAACAGAAAGGAGTAACGAGGGAGTAAAGTTGCTCTTTATGCACTCTAAACAGAAAGGGGTAAGAAGGGAGTAAAGTTTCCCTTTATGCACTCTAAATAGAGAGGAGTAAAAAGGGATTAAAGTTGCCCTTAATGCACTGTAAACCAAAATCCACTCTAAACAGAAAATAATAAAAAGGGAGTATAGTTCCTCTTTATGCACTCTAAACCAAAATGCACTCTAAACAGAAAGGGTTAAGAAGGGAGTAAAGTTGCCCTTATGCACTCTAAACAGAAAGGGGTAAGAAGGGAGTAAAGTTTCCGTTTATGCACTCTAAATAGAGAGGAGTAAAAAGGGATTAAAGTTGCCCTTAATGCACTGTAAACCAAAATCCACTCTAAACACAAAAGAATAAAAAGGGAGTATAGTTCCTCTTTATGCACTCTAAACCAAAATGCACTCTAAACAGAAAGGGTTAAGAAGGGAGTAAAGTTGCCCTTTATGCACTCTAAACAGAAAGGGGTAAGAAGGGAGTAAAGTTTCCCTTTATGCACTCTAAATAGAGAGGAGTAAAAAGGGATTAAAGTTGCCCTTAATGCACTGTAAACCAAAATCCACTCTAAACAGAAAAGAATAAAAAGGGAGTATAGTTCCTCTTTATGCACTCTAAACCAAAATGCACTCTAAACAGAAAGGGTTAAGAAGGGAGTAAAGTTGCTCTTTATGCACTCTAAACAGAAAGGGGTAAGAAGGGAGTAAAGTTTCCCTTTATGCACTCTAAATAGAGAGTAAAAAGGGATTAAAGTTGCCCTTAATGCACTGTAAACCAAAATCCACTCTAAACTGAAAAGAATAAAAAGGGAGTATAGTTCCTCTTTATGCACTCTAAACCAAAATGCACTCTAAACAGAAAGGGTTAAGAAGGGAGTAAAGTTGCCCTTTATGCACTCTAAACAGAAAGGGGTAAGAAGGGAGTAAAGTTTCCGTTTATGCACTCTAAATAGAGAGGAGTAAAAAGGGATTAAAGTTGCCCTTAATGCACTGTAAACCAAAATCCACTCTAAACAGAAAAGAATAAAAAGGGAGTATAGTTCCTCTTTATGCACTCTAAACCAAAATGCACTCTAAACAGAAAGGGTTAAGAAGGGAGTAAAGTTGCTCTTTATGCACTCTAAATAGAGAGGAGTAAAAAGGGATTAAAGTTGCCCTTAATGCACTGTAAACCAAAATCCACTCTAAACAGAAAAGAATAAAAAGGGAGTATAGTTCCTCTTTATGCACTCTAAACCAAAATGCACTCTAAACAGAAAGGGTTAAGAAGGGAGTAAAGTTGCCCTTTATGCACTCTAAATAGAGAGGAGTAAAAAGGGATTAAAGTTGCCCTTTAAGCGATCTAAACAGAAAGGAGTAAAAGGGAGTAAAGTTGCGTTTTATGCACTCTAAACCAAAATGCACTCGAAATAGAAAGGAGTCAAAAGGGAGTAAAGTTGCTCTTTATGCACTCTGATCCAAAATCCACTCTAAACAGAAAAGAGTAAAAAGGGAGTAAAGTTGCTCTTTATGCACTCTAAACCAAAATGCACTCTAAATAGATCCCACCGGCGGCATGTGGTTGTTTTTTCTTCTGCTTTTCTAATCAATTAGCTTTAAGCGATATCATATTCAGTAACATTATAATTTGGTCAACACCACAAAATAAATAAAAAAAATTAAAAATCCCCTGTGCCCCTTGGTTTCTGTGGCTGTTGGCTTCTCTTATATTTATTACGAGCCCCTCATTCCCCTTTCCTTGTCTGCTTAATTGCTTAACGAGGGCCTCGATTCTGGCAGCCTTGATGCCATAGGAAGCATAAGAGGGTTCTCACACAGCTTCCACCCTCGCCGTTCGATGACGTTCTACGTCACATCAACGGTAACTCAGGACGTGCTACGTCCGCCGCTTAAGAACGTGGGTGGCGCTGGTGAACACTCCCAAGGTTAGGTTATTTGTAAACATAAATACCCCCGAAAGCAGAAGGTTTGACAGCTGTCGCTGTAGCTCAGTCGTAGAGCACCAGACGCGTAATTCGGAGGTCTCGGGTTCGGATCCCACCGGCGGCGTGTGGTTATTTTTTCTTCTGCTTTTCTAATCAATTAGCTTTAAGCGATATCATATTCAGTAACATTATAAATTGGTCAACACCACAAAATAAATAAATAAATTAAAAATCCCCTGTGCCCCTTGGTTTCTGTGGCTGTTGGCTTCTCCCTTAAAAAGAGAGTTCGTTAGACGACAGCTTAGCCCCTTTTTACTCCAATATAGGTGTATTGGTGTTTAGAGTGTGGTACCAGTGTTCCGGATGCTGCCACGTTGACGCTGTAATAGGCCCGTGAATACACATTGGAACACGTGCTCGAAATTCTAGAAAGAGCGTTCGGAGTCCGAACGCACAGAACAGCTGTGATGGTGGAGATTCCTTTAGCATACGCAGTGCCCTTCCACATGCCCGCGTTGTGTAACACCTCTTTTTTTTTTCAATAGGTAGCCCCGGGGGCTTGTAGACACAACATTTACAACATTTCTTTCATGTGTAAGCCTCGCTGCTCGGCACTGCGTGCGTCGTCTTCGTTGAAACTCCTGCTTTCCCTCAACCTGCCGCAGGTTACAGGGTGAACCGGCACGTGCTGAAGGCTCTCGTCCTGCGCTACGGCCACGACCGCAAGATCAGCCTCTCAGACTTCATCGCCTGTGCAGTCAAGCTGATGTGCATGATAGGTTGGTATGGCATGAAACACGGGTTCACTTGCCGACAATTGTCCGAAAAAAAGGCCGCTCATGCAGTTTGTAATTTGTAGCCATCCGTCTCTAAGTAGTCTGCGTTGCAAAAAAAAAAATTGTTCAACTACGCAACGGGCTTTATGAAAAGCGCTGAGGGCATAATAAACACCAGATTTAATGGCTCAAGACTCTTTGCGGGCAAAAAAAAAAGGGGGGGGGGGGATGTGGATCACGCCGTATAGAGGAAGGTTCCGAAATAAATTCAAGCACAAAAGCAGCTCTGAATTTTTTATGCGTCGAAGTACGACCACCAAAGTAGTAATCGAAGGTGGTCACCAAGTGTGTTGTGAAGAGTCTTGGTTTAAAGCCTGGTGTTAAGACTAGAAAAAGCTTCCTCCAGAAACAACGTATCAGCGAAATTTTGTACAGTTTCGAGGCGGCCTGAAGCCAGGGCCTCGGTGATTTATACTCTCAGTCATGTTTTTTTTTTTCTTTTTATTCTCGCAGATATTTACGGCGACTTGGATCCGAACAATGAGAATGCGATTGTCCTCAGTCGCAACGAGGTAAATGTTCTCTCCTAAGCGAAACCCACAACAACCACTGCTATTCATCTGAAAAGCATGTATTCTTATTCTTTGTTTTTTTTTTGTTTTTCAGTGGCTGAAGTACACAATGTACTGCTAACCGACTGAGCGGCACCATCTCAATGGACTTCTGCAATGGATGCTCCGGGAAGATCAGGAACATTGGTTTCTGTGATAGCTTCAACACATGATAACAAATAAAGCGTTATTCTTTCAATCACATTACATCCTCCGATGCAACGTGATATTCATCCCCTACGACAATGCCAGCTAGCTGGGCCTCCATCGTGACAGTTATTGATGGTACAGCAGTCGGCTGTACACGGAAGTCGATCATGCCTGAAAACCGTCAAAGCTTTACTTTTTTTTTTTTCAAGGCCGGTTGGTGTGTATCTTCTTGCGGTACAAGGCTGCGCTAGGAGCGCGCTACACGTGTTCAGGATAACAACGGGGGCGACGGCAAAATTCATAAACGAAAACAACGGTGGCTGAAAGACGATGGGGAAAGATTACTCGCGTTACCAGGCTTCTTTTACACGACAAAGTAATCTGAATTGCGCGCAACAAGCATGCGGATGCTCACCGGTTCTTTTTTTTTTTTTAGTTGAAAACAGCCACTGAATGCGGCTCACGCAATTTCTTGGTTTTCATAAAATCTCCGAGTTAAAAAACTTGCATTACACTCCTTTCGCCATAGGCTGTCGAACATACACAGCTGTTTGCGTAAAAGAGTCCCGCATACATTTCCTCTTTTTGTTCCTTCGTCTTCTGCCTAAGTTGCGTGCTTCACAATACTGTCTGTGGTTCCAAACCTCTTAAACCTTTTGGTAAATCCATAGGATGTGCTATTCAACCTTCATCTAATTCTTTCTTTCTCTCTTTCTTTCTCTCTCTTTCTTTCTTTCTTTCCTTCTTTCTTTCTTTCTTTCTTTCTTTCTTTCCTTCTCTCTTTCTTCCTTTCTTTCTTTCCTTCTTTCTTTCTTTCCTTCTTTCTTCCTCTCTTTCTTTCTTTCTTTCTTTCTTTCTCTCTTTCTTCCTTTCTTTCTTTCTTTCTCTCTTTCTTCCTTTCTTTCTTTCTTTCTTCCTTTCTTTCTTTCTTTGTTTCTTTCTTTCCTTTTTTCTTACTTTCTCTCTTTCTTTCTTTCTTCGTTTCTTTCTTTCTTTCTTTCCTTTTTTCTTACTTTCTTTCTTTCCTTTTTTCTTACTTTCTCTCTTTCTTTCTTTCTTTCTTCCTTTCTTTCTTTCTTTCTTTCTTTCCTTCTTTCTATCCTTCTCTCTTTCTTCCTTTCTTTCTTTCTTTCTTTCTTTCTCTCTTTCTTCCTTCCTTTCTTTCTTTCTGTCTTTCTTTGTTTCTTTCTTTCCTTCTTTCTTTCTTTCTTTCCTTCTCTCTTTCTTCCTTTCTTTCTTTCCTTCTTTCCTTCTTTCTTTCTTTCTCTCTTTCTTTCTTTCTCTCTTCCTCTCTTTCTTTCTTTCTCTCTTTCTTCCTTTCTTTCTTTCTTTCTCTCTTTCTTCCTTTCTTTCTTTCTTTCTTTGTTTCTTTCTTTCCTTTTTTCTTACTTTCTTTCTTTCTTTCTTTCTTTCTTCCTCTCTTTCTTTCTCTCTTTCTTCCTTTCTTTCTTTCTTTCTCTCTTTCTTCCTTTCTTTCTTTCTTTCTTTGTTTCTTTCTTTACTTTTTTCTTACTTTCTTTCTCTCTTTCTTTCTTTCTTTCTTTCTTTCTTTCTCTCTTTCTTCCTTTCTTTCTTTCTTTCTCTCTTTCTTCCTTTCTTTCTTTCTTTGTTTCTTTCTTTCCTTTTTTCTTACTTTCTTTCTTTCTTTCTTTCTTCGTTTCTTTCCTTCTTTCTTTCTTCCTTTCTTTCTTTCCTTCTTTGTTTCTTTGTTTCTTTCTTTCTTTATTTATTTCTTTCTGTTTGTTTGTTTGTTTGTTTAAGGTGAGTGGATGTTTATTTTTTCGGTCGCAGAAGCTCGCTCGAACATGCACGCAGCTAATACATCAATTTAGCAAACAGAAAATTTTTGTATACCTTGGAGGTTGCACACAAAATGAAAATAAACGCCTCCTGACATAAGCAGAAATTAGTGGATTCAGAAAGCTATGAAATATTACAATTAGGCAGAGGGAAAGTAGATAAAGAAGGTTGCGCGAGATTTTATTCGCTTTAGGTTCTAAGTATTCTATCTGTCTCTCCTTGCTTCGTCAACGTATCCAAGCAACAAGAAAAAAAATTAAGAAAAACGGCAAATGTGCCGGCCACAGCTCAAATGGTGGCTGATCTGAAAAGAACGGAAACCAAGAGAGAGAAAATGAGAAACAAAACTGAGCTGCGAGTTCTAGTTGACAATTATAATTCACACATTACGGCCAATATAGGACTCGCTTCCTCAATTTAAATTTCGGATTGCTTTCTTTGACTGGCAGTGTCCATAGCTTTCTTTTCCTGAGTGTCCTTTCGCTTTAGAGTTTTATCCGCCGGAATTTAGGGACGAAAAATCGGGCAATATCTACATTTTGAGCAGCAGTTCAGACAGAACTCTGGTTATTCCTCAAAAAAAAAAAAAGGAATCATACCTGGCTTTTTCGGATATTTTTTCCCAGAAAGTACCATTTACTAGATGCGAACCTGGCTATAACAAAACGGCATTTATCGAGATAATAGATATAACGAAGAGATAGCAATTCCCCTCTAAACTCCAGTAGAAGGTCAAATGACAGATATCTCTTTTTTAAGCAGTAAAACTTTCCTACAACTGGATATGCCGATATTCCAGTTAAACCTCCTGGCCATTTTGCGCCGAGCATGTGATTCTATAGCGGCATCCAACCCTTCCCTATCGATTCAAACTTATAAATGGCTACTCGCCCATTCTCCAACTTGCACACGGCCCAGCGCTGTGCTTCCCATGTGCAGTTCTGTTTCTCTTTCCGCAGCTTGGTCGCACGGTTAAAACCACTTTCAGTGCGCTTGGTGAGTTTGACGGTATCGAGGTCCCACCGGTTTCTCAGATCCAAACAACGGAAAATGAAAGCGTCTAAGAATTTTCGTTGACCAGGAGGCGGTCATTATCAAAATTTGTTCTGGAGTACGCTTTCTCCACAAGACATTCCTGTCATGCGAAGAAGTGCTGTGGCATACGCGCTCGTGAGTTGTGCGGCAAAGCCAGTAAAACAGGTCCTCGTGACAAAATCGCCGCTACACACCATATTTAGCGGCCCGTATCGGCTGCAGCAACATAAAAATGGAAGCTAAATATTATTATGACCAGGTCTTTCCCTATACTCTATGTAGATATTCCTCTAGGACCCGTTTTCTAGGCTCTGTTACTCGTGTAGGCTGGAGCGAGGGCGCGGGCTAGCGAGGCTGATATATTCGGTTGTTGTACGTATATTCGGCCGCGTTAGAGGGCGCTCCGTGCGCTTGCTGGAGGGCTCCCGCAACGCACATCGACGCCGCACTAAACGCTGGCTTTGTTGTTCCGGTAATATACGGCGGCAGGTTAGCCCACTGGCACACGGCATTTGCAGCCTGGATCAAGTGTCGCTATAGCGAAGCAATGGCAATAACGAATAAATCGCAGAGCCCTTTCGACTTTATTATTACGAAGTTCAACTCTATTAGCACACGTTTTACTTCGAAAGCAGTGCTTATTCGGTAATAGTGTCCCCCCCCCCCCTGCCATTCTCCCAAAATCTGCTGTCTGCTAAAGTGAAGCCTCCAGCCCAAGCGAGAAGCCATCTCCCACCTCCAGAAACACCACACAACAGAATGCAATTTCTTTTTTCAGCGCAAAAAACGCAGGACGAAGAAAGGAGATACACGCAGGACGAACGCTTAAAAACAATGCATTCTATGCACCAAGACCAACCAGCCCGTCTTTCCACTTTAACCACACAACAGCCACCTCCCCGTCGCCTCAACCAAACACAGCCTGACTTTACTCTCCAGAAGCGCCACCCAATGCCAATTCACCTCCCTCCACTGTCCACCCACGCAGCAGCTGAAGGAAGAAGCGAAGGCGAAATCCAATTCAAAGACGCTGTGGTAAAGCCAGCTGCCCAAAAAAGCACCACACCTGTGCACCAGCCTCGCCCGGTGAATGTAGCGATTAAATTTATCAATGCTACACCACCCTGGAATTTCCCCGAGCTCCCAGAAAGTCCAGAAAATGCTTTATCAAGAAACTCCCTGAAAGTAAAACCCAGCTCTCATTAGACAGTGCCAATGTTAAGGCCTCTCTAAAGCCTGTTTCGCATGCAAGTCAAAAATTATAGCTACTTCTGCCGCCGCGGAGCAAGAACTTCTTTCGAGCGCCCCTGGCGGCTTCAGCGGCCACAGTGGCGAAGTGCCTACGGATTGGAAATTTGGAAGCCGCGCTGCTCAGTCACTCAGTTCACTCAGTGGCATGCCTGTATTTAGTCTTATGTCTCCAAAGTTTTTAATAAAATTTGCTAATTTTTGAGCATAATATTTTCGCGACCTAACTACAGCATCTAATGATTCATAGATTTCAGCATCCTAGGAATATGGGCCAAAGCTGATGTCAAATATATTTTTTTTCTACTGCAACACGTAGCAGAAATCGCTACACATCAGCACAGAGCTTGTTTTCATGGGTAATTAGCTAGGAAGTACCTTGAGTAGTTCTTGCACGTATAGTTAAGGCATGGTTTCTTATGATGGGGCTCAACGTTTCGACGGTGTACACAGGCTATATGAAACCCCGTAATGGAGGTGCCAGAATCGATTTCTACCAGCCAACGTTCTTCATTGCGCACTGACATCACACAAGAGCGCTTTTTAAAGCCTTCATGGAAATGTGGCCACCGTGGCCGAGATTTATGCTGCAACTGCTGCAGCCTCAGTACCTGAACACCAGACCCACTTAGACACCGCGATGGGCGGGTGTTTGGTTGGATCGCAAAAACAGTAATTATCTTTATGCAAGCACGCACACACAAAAATTTCGAGTGGACACTTTGGTGATTTAAAAAGTGATGAGGCGAAAGGCTTTCCCGCAACACTCTCCAGCGTCCTTGCGCTAGACAAGAACTCCATATGCGTTGGCAGGAAGTCGGCGTAGCATGAGGATATGTGGCGCCATCTGTAGTAAACGCCACAAATCACAAACGTTTTAAGTAACGGATGGACGGACGGACGGACGGTTAGAGTCGTAGCCGCGAGTATGAGCCATTAAAGACTTTCGCCTTAAATGTGCACTGAAGAGGAATCTGAACTCGTGTTTTTGCCGCAGGGACTCGATCTACACGTCCGAGCATTCTTAGAAACTTCGATTTTTTGCCCTGTGCTGCCTATTTCCCTAATTAAATCGGATTAAAGGGACAATGAGGAGAAATTGAAGTTGGCTTGTATCGACAGAATACCAGCTCCTGATTACAAAAACACCACTCATACTGACAACAAAGCTCTTGTAACATAGAAAAGAGCAAGAACCAAAATACAGGTATCGCCGCCTCAGGCCAAACTCGCAAGTACAAGCGTCAAGACGTCATAGGACAAGGCAGTGTTGCTAGGACCGGTGGTTGTAGCAACACTGGGACAGGAGAACGACGAATCGCTGAGGCGCAGCCAATGCATGCGGAAATCTCCTTGGCGTCGCCAGATGGCGCCACGTACCCGGCAGCCACGCGCGCGCCTGCAGCATCGGGACCAATCAGCGCCTGCTCACAGGTGGTACGAATACCGGTGATTACCGGTATTCCGCTAACGGTAACAAGGTGCACGGTATTTTAAAGGTTTGCGAGAACTTCGTTGACGACTTCGAGAACGGGACCATCGTAACGCTGGCAAAACGCCGGTGCAAACGTAAACAAAGCGACGGTAGCGACGGCCGCAATAGCCGATAGATGCCTTCAACGTGCGGCCGGCGGTAGCTTTCTTTTCGGCTCCTAGGCCGCACTGCTGGCCGTCAGATATCACGGAGTCTGCGTTACGTCATGTGCACGTCATGTTTCACGTCACTTAGTCATGTGTCGTCATAAGAGAGTCCCAAGTTTGAATCAGAGCGGCGGGAAAAACTTTTTCAACTTCGAACCCAAATTTCTTAGAAATAAATGCATCTTTCGCTGCCGACCAAGTGGCAAGAAAGCCATAAAATGCCGAACTATCTGATTTTGCTGTAAAAAATATTAATACTGCGCTCCTCACTGTTTATTTAACGTCCGGCTCCCGCTTTTTTTTTAATTCCCCGCATACGGTGGGAGGAGTCGACCAACGCAAGGAGTGCCTGTCAGGCGGTCGCGTGGCGACTTTGATTTCGCTTTTGTTTCTTTTAGGTTTCCGGGAATAAATAGGTCTAGACAGAGACTACACAGCTGCAAATTAGGCCCACAGAATTAAAAATACACGTGGACTCTTTGATTCGCCGATCACTACGTATCACTCCGCCGATGGCAGAGCGGCAAGCCGCCACGGGAGTGGGTGAAAGGTTGGTCGACTCCACCCACCATTTGCGGGGAATTAAAAAAAAATGTGGGAGCCCGACGTTAATCCGATTTAAATTAGGGAAATCGGCCGCAGAGGGCCATAATTCGAAGTTTCCAAGAACGCTCGGAACGTGTAGATCGAGTTCCAGCGGTAAAAACACGAGTTCAGATCCCCCTTAGTGCACCTTTAACATTTCGTTGACAAACTGATTGTGTTGGCGACATTACATGAGCATCTGATGGAGCAGGAGGGCGTGCATGCAATACGTCGCATGTCTTGCTGTCCCATGCCGGTAACACCGGAGCAGTGCAACGTTTCGAGGTTGGTCTACGCAAGAGTCCATCTTGAAATCACGGTTGTACTGCTACGCGCTGTTTCGGCAGATGCGCTGTGCGTAATTCCCCCCAAAAGAGGGGTTGACTAGTTATTTGTTTTTGAAAATCTTCTTTTTTGTCATTATTGGGTAACTATATGTTCCTGCGCTTTAACAACTGTTTTTTGTTCTTTTTGGGCTTACACACTCGCGCCATTCGATTTGTTTTCTTTTTGTGCCTTTTGGATCTTTTGTTTTTTCTTACTGCCTATTATTTGTATATCGTCGTCGTCTTCAGTAGCGCTAGCGTCAAGACGACGACGTGAGGACATTAAGGAAAAAGGACGAAGTTCGCCACCGTCGTACTCGGCCCCGGACGTTCTTGGGAGCCTTCCAAACCGCCTTGAGCGTTAGCGCGTCTTACACCGACGTGACAATATTAGCGTCTCACTCTTGTGTGCTTGTATAGTTAGTCAAAAGACGGGGTAACTTTAATGAATAAGTAAATATATTTCGACTTTCGCGTTACGGAGTTATACTCATGCGTGACGAACGAACCCTTACAAAAATTTCTACCCAGTTTTAATTAAATACTTATTGACTCTCGGCAATAAATTGTATTGTGGTTTAATTGAGAGCTTATAGACTTTTTTTGTCAAGTTTCAATTTAAAATTGGCCACCGTATTCCAATTGACTGTTTATTAACTTAACTCGATAGATCCAAATTGAGATTTTATTGACTGGCAATACATATTTAACTGACTGTTTATATACCTGCAGTTCACATTTAATTGCATGTCAATTAACACTGAATTCATATTAACATTTAATTGCCAGTTTATTATGAACTCTTTTGTGGTTTAATTGACAGTTTATAGACTTTTTGTGTTGAGTTTCAATTTAAAATTGGCCACCGTATTCCAATTGGCAGTTTATTAATTTAACTCAATAGATCTAAATAGAGATTTTATTGACTGGCAATACATATTTAACTGACTGTTTATAAACCTGCAGTTCACATTTAATTGCCAGTTTATTGCTTGGCATTTTTATTTAATTGACCTGCAGTTCACATTTAACTGACTGTTTATTAAAAGATCTAAATACACCCAGTCGAAAGTTTACTGGTTGTTTATTACCTTGCCACAGTGTTCCGAGCTACATAGTGCATCCGCTATGTGCGTGTGGTGATCTCAAAATCACAACACTGCGATACACTCGCACAAAAGAAAATTGGCGAATTACCCTTCCTGGTGTTTCGAGACCAGATTTTCAGAAATGAGTTCTGTGACATGGCATAGTGTGTTCTCATCTGGTGTGACTCAGCCGGCTGATACCAGCTCTGGTGTGCTTTGGTTTACTGTTTCCTGGTGCGGTTGGTGTAGCATTCCGGGATGATGATGTCAAAGGAAGGGTGAACCATCCAGAAACAAATTTGTTACCTAACATGTCTTCATAGTGATGCTCAATGTTTGGACATACTATCGTGAGCAAAATTAAGAAACCAATGCAAGTGCGTGCTGAAACGTGCCATATTGCATATGGGCATCGGTCTCGACAACAGGATTGCTTCGTCAGGCGGCGCCCACATGCAGTTTGGTAAAATTCGGCAAGAACTCACAGGGGTCTCTCAAATTTGAGCACGGTAGTATGTACGTAGCAGCATGCAAATAAGTATTACATGATTCATGTTCTTGAGAAGCACGAAGAGCAAGTATGTATTGAAAGAACAAAAAAAAATGCTCACATTTGCCTAAGAGCAACCTTAGCTTTATTAGTAGACAAAAGCAGCGAATGAGTCGCACTGGAGGCCCCTCGCGTCATAGCGTGCATCTTTTCCGAGAAAGTCGAATATCTTTCATTGCCTTGATGGCAGCTTGAATCCATTTGTGTGTAGCGACAGTGCCTGAAGATTAAGGGAGAAAAATTATATATTTATTATGATATACACTGCTACAATGATCCCATTGCAAAGACAACTAGCAAATGCTGCTATTTGCATTAAAGGAGGATGGCTAATGTGACAGCACCCATGAATGCAAACACTGAATCGGATCTCTTAGGCCTCAACACTTTTAAAATACCGAGCTTCACAGCACATGGCTGCCAAATACCAACAGCCTTATTTCTAAAGCATGACAGCTGAGCATTCATGAAAATTTGTTAACTCCTGGCTAGTTTTTCTGCTCATGCACTGCCCCATTGGTCTCAGAACCTCGCCATTTAAGCTATTTATACTGTCCCTCTCATGAGCTACAAACTATGCCCATCAATTAACCTCTTCTACACAAACCTTCACATGATGACATACCTACAGTGAATTGGTCACTAGCTTCCATCCCATACATTTGTTATTACCCTTTGTTTTGTGCTTCTTAATAAACCACTAACAAATCCTGAGTTGCAATTCTCGAATACACTGACGGAGTGAATATATACTTCTGTGCTAAATCCAGCTAAAACCAGTAATCACCTGTGAGTGCATCCATTTTCACTTGCGTGAGTGTCTTCTGTAGAGCCTTTTCCTTGCCTTCCAATATCCTTCTCCTGAGCAGCTGCCAATGAAGCTGCGCTGTACCACTGCTTCTCTTCACCACACAGTTGTGGTGGCCCGCTTCAGAAATACTGCATCCTTCTGGATTCCGTCCAGAGTTTGTACACAGCCTTTTCAATCTCGAAGCAATAAATGAATGCACCTGCAGGAAACAGAACACAGGAATAAAATTTCTATGCTATAGTCACAGCCAGGAATGAGGCGTTAATTGCGGGTTTAACGTCAAAGCGACTCAGGCTTTGAGGAACACCGCAGTGAAGGGCTCCAGAAATTTTGGCCACCTCAGGTTCTTTAATGTGCACATACATCGCAGAGTACACGGGCCTCTAGATTTTGCCTCCATCGACATTACACCGGCGCGGCCAAGATCGAATTGCATTTGTTGATTGCATAGTGTCATATGGTAATATGCTTTCATGCCTGTTGAAGCATGCAAGTCAGAAATCATGTAGTTGTTTAAAATAAACACAAAACTTACACCCTCACAATGATGGTGTCATGCAATAGTAGTAGGTTCCGATGTAAGAAAGAAGTGAAAACGGTAATTGTGTACTTTGCCTTTTTATAACGTTAACTGCACAAATCATTTAGGAAAATGATTTCATGCTGATGAAAATCACAGATTAGTGTGTGTAATAGCAAATATTCAAAAATAAAAATAGTATGCAACAGTAGGAGCACTGCCTGTATATCACACAAGAGGCTGGGCTTGCTAAGAGCAATTCTGTAATTCCAGCTTTTCCACATGCCCTTGACACAACACTGAAATGTGCAATACCCAAAAAATTTAAATGTGATAAAGAAGGAAGTGTAACACACACTGACGACTCACTAGTAGACAGAGGAAGTAGAAATAGTAATGCAATAACCAGCACTAAAACGCACTAGCCTTCATAACAAAACATGATGCAATTAGTCACATCAAGATGCAGAGCCATGCCAGACAAGCCAGTTTCTTAGAATGGCAAAAGCACTACTACACTCTAGTATTTCCAAAAAGGTGCGCATGTTACAAGCCAAGTGCTTCTTTATTGCTATGCTATTTTTCACTATGACCATTGCTGCTAAGTGCATGAGAAAAAGAGGGTAACATTTCGCATTTTACCTCTTTGTTGTTTGGTTTGCTTTTCTTTGTACTTGGCTCCTTTCTATTTCTGAGTATATACAGTGCAACCCATATAATGTGGAAAACTGATAATGTAAACAGTTGTTAGTGCAGCATGCATTCATGTCTTATATCCTATTCTTTTCGAGCTGTTTAGCCATGCCATCAGGTAGCAAGCCAAAAATCTGAGTCAACCAGGTCGCTACAATCTCCTAGACAAATATATGTGAATTAGAGCAAGTACACTCACCGAAATGGCAAAAATCTTAAGGTTTACAGTTAAATTACTATTAATGCCTTTCATATTTTGCTCCTCAAGTGAAATCAGATGCCTTCGCTGGAAAGGTCTCTGAGGATCAATAACTTTGTGTAGGCTAGTCGGTTAAGCATCATTGTAAGAGGCAGCGCAAAAGAAACCAGGATGAAAGGGAAGACACATATACCACAGGACGAGCGCTGAACTACCAACTGGTAGTTGGACGAGTGCTGAACTACCAGTTGGTACTTCAGCGCTCGTGCTTTGGTATACGTGTCTTCCCTTTCATCCTGGTTTCTTTTGCGCAGCCTCTTACAATGGGTCTCTGAGGAGTGTCATGTGACACTGGCGTTACAGTAGAAGAATGAAAGTTATCCTACGGCTACAACTGTTTAGGAGGAGTGCTATGTGACACAGGTATTACAGTAGAAGGATAACAAGGCTGTCCTCCTGCTGTAATATCGCCTTAAAATGCTGCTCTGTAGCCCGCCACTTCAAATCCAGAATCAAAGTTGCAGTATTGGATGACGCCTTATTGAGAAGAAACACACATATTCTATTTCAAAGGCAAATGCCAACATATGCCGTCAACACTGGTTCAAAGCACACTGGTGCAACACACTGATCTCAACACAGAGTTCTAGAAAAACGCACTTTAGAAAACTCAGTACTTACATGTGTTCTGCAATACACGTTGAACGGGCACAGACAAGGAAGACAGCCCCACAATTGGACAGCGGAGACTTCCTTTTCAGTGACAGCTCTTTTCAGACCTCTTCACCATTGGACAGCAGGCACTTCGCCTGCATAACATCATAATTTGAATTTCACCTGTGCAATCTATGGAAGATGACGTACCCACAATGACTGTGTTAATGGGTAAGAATTCGTACTGCCAGTTTCACACAAACACAAAGCAATGTTTAAACAGACAAAAGTTACCTTGCTCACACTTGAATCCACAATAAGCTCTGCACTGTTTAGGGTTCTTCAGAAATAATTAATCTGAAAGGGCTGTTAGAAAAGGCTGCAAAGTGCTCGAGCCTATTTTTGGACTGGTTATTCTTCAACATCTAACAATGATTTTTCTTCACGGTCGCCTGCCACTAAAAGCACTTTACGGCTACACTAATGATCGAACAGGCAGTTTTCTCATTGGGGAAGCCGCATCACTCCTCTATTTACGCGAATACGCGTTCATACAGCCTGTTACTGGATGTGGCTTTTTGAGCTTGTAAGACACCACTGCAAGGCGATTGCACCGACAGTTCAGCCTTGGAGGACGACGTATTCAGTCTGCCTTTGACTCCAACGCGATTAACCGCCCGCCACAGTGGCCAGTAGCGCGTATCGCTTGGTTTGGTTTATTGGGGTTTAACGTCCCGAACTATAAGGGACGCCGTAGTGAAGGGCTCCGGAAATTTCGACCACCTGGGGTCTTTAACGTGCCCTGACATCGCACAGTACACAGGCCTCTAGAATTCGCCTCCATCAAAATTCGGCCGCCGCGGCCGGTATCGAACCCGCGTCTATCGGGTCCGGCAGCCGAGCGCCGCAACCACTGAGCCACCGCGGCGGGTCTGGTGCCGCACAGTCCGCTGCAGCGAACACGACTCGATGTCGTATCGAGCAGAGTATATCAAATGCCGAGCCCTGACGCGTACTCGCGTAGCGCAGTATACAGCGCCAGAGACCGAATGACGCGCACTATGGGCCACCGAGGCGGGCAGCTATGGGTTAGCTGCGTCGAATGCAGAGCGAACACAGCATACCCCTAGAGCTCGACAGCAGGTTTAATCGTCTCGCATAGGTGTGTTCAAAGCTTACGAAGCCACTTCAAGAAATTGTATCGACGCGTGTACGCGCAGCACATAATGCAACGCTAAACAGGTCAAGTTGCGTGCACTATCGTCAAACCGCTGCGAGCGGATAGCGACGAAAAACATGCGTGCAGGCAGCAGTGCACAACCACGTCGAACAATGATTTTAGCTTATTTTCACGGCGTTCGCGTCGCAACGGATACGCTGTGAACACAGACAGGCCAGCTAGTTATAGTGACTCAATGTAGAATGCATTTTGCCACCGCAGAAATAACCGTGCACAATGGCGGCAGCGCCTCATCTCTTCCGTTTCTTCTCGCCTTAGTGCTAGGTGGTTAATTTGCGTGGTGGCAAATTGCGCGCATTCCTGCGCATTATTACAGGTCTTACCTGAAAACGAAGACTCGACACCTTCCAGTAACCGCTTTCTTCTTTTGCAAGGCGGTTCCGGTAGATAAAAGACGCAGCAGCTTCCATCGGTGAAGTCCAACGTGCTGTCATGACGAAAAGCCAGCAGCAGGGTTCCCGGCGCGGTCGCTTTTTCACGAAGCACACGAAGGGCTGGAAATTGTACTGCCAGCGGTGCCAAAAGCTACGATCACAAGTCAAACCAAACACGAGTTTGAAGCAGCGATTTTGAAATAAATACAACACAAAACATGCCCCAACGAGCGAGCGGCGAGCACAAACGGCAGCACGCCGGAACGACCCACGTGGTCGCGTGGTGCCCGGATGTGTTCGTCTTGTCACGTGACCTGCCAGCCTGCGCGCTCGATTTGAACGGCGTTAGCAAGTCCGCGGCGCGGGCGCAAGGTACAGTCAGGGACAAAAGTCTCCGGACCACGTGTTCCTCTACCGAAGCCGATAGCTCTGCTATTAGTCGGCGGCTGGAGACCACACTCGTGGAGGTGAAGGCTAAATTTTTGTTCTTTCATCTCCACAAGTGCGGTCTCCGGCCGGAGTCTGATGTAGAGCTATAAGCTTCGTTTGAGGAACCCGTGGTCCGGAGACTTTTGTCCCTGACTGTACATATGCTGTATATTGGTTTCTCAATAGGTGTGTTGAATACTGGTCTCACGAGGCATTTCAACAGCCTGTATGCTTATACTCTATGGTCCAATCAAGATGATGCCATTTTAT